>NC_081176.1:3977389-4577389 GCF_012432095.1 Onychostoma macrolepis
GGTGTGTATGCAATGCAATCCTCCTCCTTAAGCTTCTGGAAAAAAATGTAAAACTGTGCCATCCCAAACATTAACTGAGATTCAATGTGAAATTGTGTTTGTTCTATATATATATATATATATATATATATATATATATATATATATTGTGACGGATCGGTGGCCCTCCCCCTCATCATCATCACCACCACCCCGTCCCTTATTCGCCGCCCTTCACCAGGCTCCCGACTGGAGTGGGTGGATGAGAGGAGGGGCGTGGGATCAACGCAGGCTGGCGGCGTGTGATGAGGCACAGCTGGACTGAATGAAGCCTCATCACCGCCGTTAAATGCCGAGCGCGCCTCTCCTCGAGAGACCGGTCTCTTCCCCCGTGCATGCACGCTGGTGTCCTCGTGGGTCCAGGAAGGGTGCGTTGAGGGACTCGCGCCACCCAAGATGTGAGCTGCCGAACATGTGAGTGCGCCACCCAAGATGTGAGCTGCTGAGCCCGTGAGCCGGGTGAGAGCCGCACCCGTACGCGGTCGTCGGACCAGAGATGTCGGGCCGTATAAGTCCTGCCGAAGGCCGAGCAGGTGAAGAGGAAGAGCCGCCGCTCAAGAGAAGCCGCCGCCCCTCGTGCCCAGGACGAAAGAGGAAGAGCCGCCGCCCCTCGTGTCCCGGCCAGAGCGGGAGCGTGTGCGGCCACCAGGACTCCGCCCCTTCCCTGGACCCTTCCCTCCTCCTGGAACACTGCCCTCCTTCACGAGCCCCGCAGCACAACGAGGACACCAGATCCCCCGTTTTGTTGGACACTTCTTCCCCCTGGACACTTTATTTAATCATTTTTTGTTTAATAAAAGCCTCTCCGAGGCCTGACGCCACACCCACTGTGTCTGTCGTTGGCTCCTCCCGTCACAATATATATACTTTTTTTTTTTTTGTGCCTAGGACACCAGGGTTACCCTCTTTACAAGAAGTGTCATGAGATATTTAGTGACCACAGAGAGTCAGGACTTTGGTTTAACTTTAACATCCCATCTACAGTATAGTGTCCTCATCACGATACTGGGGCATTAGGACCCACACAGACCACAGGATGAGCTCCTCCTGCTGGTTTCACTAGCACCTCTTCCAGCAGCAACCTGTTTTTTTCCAGGAGGTCTCCCATCCAGGTACTGACCAGGATTTTGAGTAAACAAAACATTATGTTTATTTATTTTTGAGTAAAGGTAAAGATTCGGGAAGCTTATATTGGAGATTTAGAAGAGTTTCTGTTATCTTTGAGTTTTTGTGTGCTTTCAGTTCTGCTTGCGCTGTTGTTGGCTACATTATCACAGTTGTGGCTAGAAGAAATACAGCTCCGGAAATGAACAATGAAAGTAATTTTCTACCTATTATATTGTGTTTTATTAACGTCTACACCTACCCCAACCCTAAACTTACCCCTTATAATAATGAAAAAAATGGTAATTGTTGTACAATGTGACAAACATTACGCTGTATTGATGTGTTCATGCCCAGTAGAGCCATACATATCCCTTCTAGCCTTAACCCATTATGAACAACAGTCATGCTAACGCTAGTACTGTCAATGAGCAATATCCATGCTAATGCTAACACTGACAACAATCTCTTCTTATTTGCTCATCCCATATGTTAAATATATTATTTTTAGTGTGCTTACATGTGCTATTGCTAGCTAGAAGCTTTTTCACACAAGAACCTAAATGTATTAAGTTTGTTTAACAAAACATTATTTGTGTCAGTGGACTTTAGTGGACTGTCAGTGGTTCTAGTCTTGATGTATAAACTTGTTGAAATATTCTTTTTTTAATTAATGATACAAATCAGTTGTAGCGTTTGGACCAATTTAACAAATAATCTCTAATGCCCCCTCACCCAACCAAAGGGCCAACTTTGAGGGTCTGTGGACCCTTCCCCCGAAATGCAACTAACACCTCAAAAGGGTAGAACAGGCCTCTGGTTCCATGGCAACCAAAGACAAATCATCTGATAACACTAGTTTTATGGCTCAAAGGAATGCGGGCAGAGCAACTCTCGCTCCATTTCCCTTTAGGAAATACACATAATGCCCATAAAAATGGACTCTTCTCTAATTAATTCATAGAAAAACCTTTCTTTGAATGAACAAACATATCCTTCAGGTCACTGTGTATATTGTTACTGTTTTTGTACATTGTCTTTTGTGTTGTATGCTATTTTATGCATGCTTATAGCATTCATGTAACTGTAGCGAATTAGCTTAAAAAGGGAATTATTTATAATTAATTATAACTGGTTATAATTAATAATAAATATTTAGATTAGATCTTAGAATTAACTATAGCAGAATCAATATTACAATTACTTGATCTGTCCGTCCACCGAGCAGACAATATAATTATTTATCAATTCTAGGAAGATTACTTTCCTGGCCAAGGAACAATAGCCTTCCTATTTATACAGTGCTAGCAGTAGTTTAGCATGTAGCAAAGAGCAATCATTCAGTGACTTTGAAATGTGAGCGGAACACAGAAACAATCAATTGTGAATATAAGGGATTTAATAAATTAAACTATAACTAACATACAAACAAACTACGCAAAACATACATATATAGAATGAAGGAAAGTAAGGAAAAGAGAGAGAAGAGCAAAGAATGGCAGTATTTCACATCAATTAACCACAACCTAAAATGAGAATCATCAGAGACACAATTCACCTTAAAAGGGGTTCAAACTTAAACACGCATCTAATCAGTTGTAAATGGTTACTTGCATTGGTTTGTTGCTGAATAAGAGTCGTGATGCGGTAGACAAGGTTTTCGATGATTTCTTTAGGAGGGAGTTGAAGAAGTCTACAGCAAATCCACAAAGTTACTTGAAGGTAAACACTGCCGGAAGGTTAAACTCAAGAGGAGAGTTTTGGAGTGTGTTTGTCTCAAGAAGAAGAGTTTTGAGCCATGATTAGTCTGCGTTCTGAACTTTTAAGGGTTCATTGCCGCACCCATTTGGTGGTTGGAGTGGCCAATCAGAGGCATGCATTCTGAGCGGGAGATACATCATTTGTCTCCGTTTATGGCCCATTCGCATTTTATTGCGGATCTGGACCGCTAGTGCAGCTTTTAATTCAAAACATAGTAAGAATTGTTCGATGCATTTCACGATCACATAGTGTACATTATTGTGTGAGAAATAAAGAGAAGATCATTTTGATACCAAGAAGGTAACCTCCAAATGATATTAAAGAAGAGATACACTCATACACTGGAATATAGGCATTTAATGTCTAACTAATACAAGAAAAGGGTTTTAACTAAGTTAATATAACAGGGGAATATACATACAACACATGCATATAGCAGATACATTTATAACTGCTTAATTATGGCCTAAATAGAGAAAATGTCTTTAGGTGTGTGTGTGACGTGTATTGGAAATCGTGGAGACAGACAACTGGTCTGGTCCCTGGCACGGGGGGTCACCCCCCCTTCTGTGGAATGTGTTTGAAGCTTGATAAAGACACCTAGTCGGTCTGTTTAGCATCCTTTTGATAGTGATAAAGACCATCTGCAATTTAGTACCCATATAAATGTAAACGCTGAGGCCAGGTCAGTAATTTATATGCAAATGTCAAAAGGCTAAAAGGGTTTTTTTAAAACACAGTGTAATCAGCCATCACTGATCCTAAACAGACGTTACATAACCTTCCCTATACCGTGATTAGTATCTATGAATTTGTCTTTTGATGATCTTAACGAGAGTGTTTATTATATGTTTGTACATAGGCAACATATTAGTGTTCTAAGATCTAGTAGTTTTTCCATTAACACCCAATATGCAAAATACCATGCTCTAAGACAAAGAGTTGTAAACTTTCCCTCCAAAAGTGAATGTCACCATTGGCTCTTTGACTCCCCGGATGTGTGATCTCTATAGCAGATAAAGCTCTCACATCAGTGACCCACCTCACCAGTCTGTGGTTCTGTTAGATGCTGAGAAGATGAGGATGTGAGCTAGTGTCACGAATCTGGTCTGTGAACTTCCATTCATTCACCACCAGAGGTCACTCACTCACCACATTGACTTTCACACCACACAACACAATGGACTACATTTCCCATCAGCCATCTCATCAATTACATGCTCACCTGATCACACGCACACAGCTGATTCCCATTTCACCCCCTACTTAAGCCATGGACTTTCTCTGCATCACTGCCGAGTATTGTATGCATTATCGCTGCCCTACAGAGCCTTGTTAGTTTCCATAGTTGCCTTGCCTTGCCTTGCCTTGCCTTGCCTTGCCTTGCCTTGCCTTGCCTTGCCTTGCCTTGCCTTGCCTTGCCTTGCCTTGCTCGGATTGTTTCCCCTGCCTGGACTTTTGCTAACGTTTTAGATTACCTCTCCTGTCTAGCCCCTTTGGATACTGTTCGCCGATCGTCGACCCACGCTTGTCTTCGTTTACTCTCTGTCTCGCCCATGTTATACCTGTTTGACCCTGCCTGTACGACCACGTCTCTGCTCAATAAAAGCTCGCACATGGATCCACATGTCTCACGTCTCGTCAGGCCCGTTACAGAATACTCGGCCGTCAAACAAGGATCCAGCAGCTTTTCAAGTGGACACTGGCCAGGTATGGACACTACAAAACTGTTATTAGCCCTCGAACAAGGCACACGATCACTCGAGGATTATGTTCAGGAGTATTTGAACATTTCTGTTTATTCTGATTTGCCGGACTGTGTTTTGATAGAGATTTTCTGCAATGGAATAAATAAGTCTTTACAAACTAAGCTTAGACACAAGGGTCCACGTTCATCACTCGCCCAGTTTTTGGATTATGCTTTGTTGTGTGTTGGCTCTCCATTCACTGTGGGTGTCACGGATGAGGAATGCGACACCACAACGATGACTGAAATGGCAGCGACGCCCGTTCACAAAATGGCGGCCACAACAACACCCCGTCATGTCATTGCTGCTATTCAAGAGCCAAGTCAAGTCACAGCTGATCTTCACGAATTAAGCCAAATTGATCTTAGTGAGTCAAGTCAAGTCGCACAAGCTACTCCAGAACCTGCTCACGTCATGCCAGCCATCCAAGAGCTCCTTCAAAACATGGCATCTATACAAGAACTTCAGTGCAAAATAACCACCACTCAAGAGTCTCTTAGGAAAATGGCCGCCGTTCTAGAGTCCCATCACGTCTCAGCTGCTTTGCCAGAGTCTTGTCACATCTCAGCTGCTCTGGCAGAGTCTCGCCATGTCTCCGTTGATCTTCATGAGTTAAGCCAAGTCAAAGCTGATCTTCACAAGCTAAGTCAAGTCACAGTTGCTGTTAAAGAGCCCAGTCAAGTCACAGTTGCTGTTAAAGAGCCCAGTCAAGTCACAGTTGCTGTTAAAGAGTCCAGTCAAGTCACAGTTGCTGTTAAAGAGTCCAGTCAAGTCACAGTTGCTGTTAAAGAGTCCAGTCAAGTCACAGTTGCTGTTAAAGAGCCTAGCCAAGTCACAGTTGCTGTTAAAGAGCCTAGTCAAGTCACAATTGCTGTTAAAAAGCCTAGTCAAGTCACAGTTGGTCGTCATCAACCGAGTTACGTCTCAACTGGTCTCCCAGAATCCCTTCACGTCTCAGCTGATCTCCCAGAGTCACCGCAGCACGTCACAGCTGTCCGTCCAGAGTCACAGCAGCACGTCACTGCTGTCTGTCCAGAGTCACTTCACGTTTCAGCTGATCACCTAAAGTCAAGTCATGTCATGGCTGTCCGTCCAGAGTCACAGCAGCACGTCGCAGCTGACCATCCAGAGTCACTTCACGCCTCAGCTGATCTCCTAAAGTCAAGTCACGTCACAGCTGCTCGTCCAGAGTCGCAGCACGTCACGTCTCCGCTGACCTTCCAGAGTCAATTTAGTTTTAGTTAATTTCACTAAACGTGTTTGGAGGAAGAAGAATGATGAGTACCATCCCAAGAACACCATCCCTACTGTGAAGCATGGGGGTGGTAGCATCATGCTTTGGGGGTGTTTTTCTGCACATGGGACAGGGCGACTGCACTGTATTAAGGAGAGGATGACCGGGGCCATGTATTGCGAGATTTTGGGGAACAACCTCCTTCCCTCAGTTAGAGCATTGAAGATGGGTCGAGGCTGGGTCTTCCAACATGACAATGACCCGAAGCACACAGCCAGGATAACCAAGGAGTGGCTCTGTAAGAAGCATATCAAAGCACATGCACCTACGATGACAATTTCAGACCCCTCCATGATTTCTAAGTGGGAGAACTTGCAAAATAGCAGGGTGTTCAAATACTTATTTTCCTCACTGTACATATATTTAGCACGAGTAACGTAATGCGTATTTGGCGAGTATGGTAATACGTTGTTGGCGTGCTGTCCTGGGGAAGGGCTCCGAGCTCGGGAATTGCCCGAACCCAGAGTACCCCCCGAAAGCAATTGAGTGTTGGCCAGCCGTCAGACTAAGATCCCCCCCAAATACGCAATAAAGATCTGGCGGTAGCTGGTATCGAGGAGTAGCCTGGATGACAGGCCGGGGGAGCCTACAAGCTCTGAGGGAGCGGTTTGGTATGCATGGGTAGGCCCCACCGGCCGCTGGTGTGAACTGCGTGGTTTGGGGCGACCGGTCAGGGAGGGCTCGAACCGAAGCTCAACGGTGTGTCATCACGTTGGGACGGGTGAGGCCTGCCCACCGATAGAGGAGCAGCGTGGTTAAGACTACGATGTCAGATGAATAGCCTCGCCGGCGTGTAGGGAGAAGAGAAAACCCGGAACTGGGAGGGCTTTCGCAGCATCCGATGGGAGATTGAGACGGGTAAGCCTCACCAGGCAGGGGGAAAAGGTGTGAGGATAGAAGAGACAGGTGGACGGAATTCGGCAGGCGGACGAGACCCATGGCGACTGATGGCGAGGCCTCGTCGCCCGTCGGACAGAAAAATAGGTGGGTGGCCAAGACTGACATCGACGCTCTACGGGAGGCCAATACTCACTGAGTCAAATGGGTCAGTCTTGCCGACCGTAGGATGAAACGGTAAGTCGTCTGGCTGGGAGGCTCTCACCGACTCCCGACGGGGGCACAATACCCACTGTGTCGGACGGGTAAGCGTCGCCAGCGTGGGACTTGAAAAGGTAAGGTTGTCTGGCCGGGAATGCGCTCACCGGCATCCGACGGGAGATCAAGACTCACTGTGTCGAACAGGTAAAGACGGAAAGGTAAAGTTTGGTCGGGACGCTTACCCGTCATCCAACTGGTGAGCGTGCTGACTTGTTTGAAGGGCCAGCGGCGCCGACGTAGGAGGAAAAAAGACGAGGTTGTCCGGCCGGGAGGCTCTCATGACATCCGACGGGAGATCAATACTCGCGAGTCGGATGGTTAAGCCTCACCGGCGGACTGAAAACTAAGATTGCTTGACCGACCGAGTACGTAGCGTTCGACGGGGGTTTGATATTGTGGCGCGAGCGGACGGAATAGGTAAGATTTTCTGGCTGGGTGTGCTCTCGCCGGCGTCCGTCGGGAGATCGATACTCACTGTGACGGACAGGTAAAGACAGAAAGCTCAAGTTGTGTGGTCGGGAGGCTTCGCCGATATCCGTCTGGAGACGTACACTCGCAGCATGGATGGGTAAGTCTCGCTGGCCACGGGATGGAAAGGTGAGTTTGTCTGGCTGGGAGGCTCTTGCTGACGCCCGACGGGAGCACAATACCCACTGTGTCGGACGGGTAAACGTCGCCAGCGTGGGACTTGAAAAGGTAAGGTTGTCTGGCCGGGAATGCGCTCAAGATTCACGGTGTCAGATAGGTGAGCCTCACCAAGCGTGGACTTGAAAAGGTAAGTTTAAAAAAAAAAAATGTCTGGAAGGCTCGTACCAATTTTTATTTATTTTTTTATTTTTTAACAACGAAATGGGATTCCCTGTGCTAGCATACCCCGAATAAGTGCCATGAATCTGTATGGATAGGCATGACTTGGAAGCTGAGGTGATGTCGACTCAGCCAGGTGCTAAGAACCACGATTTGTCATATGGATTGCATGATCATTGTCCTACTATTGAGAGAGAATTCATCGAGGTGTTTTATGCTTGAAACGGGTAGTTATGTGGAGCTGACGTTAGAAGTCGGTTAGAAGGTTTCTTACCCCAGAATTCCTAGCAGCCACTCCAATGGGCTAATGCTGAGACAGCGGTCAACGAAAGATCTGATCATGAACCCTCGTTTAATTGCGCCGCCTATAGGGGAAAGCTAAACAGATTAATTCTGTTAAACGGCTGAATGTAGTGAATGGAAAAATGGCAATTTTTGACGTCCATATTCAATAATTTACGATAATTATGATAGTAATAATTACGATAGTTTCTGACGTAAAGAAATGGCCAAATGGTAAAGATTAAGTGGACATTTGAATAGGATGTTTAGCCGAACGAGGATTAGATCGCAGGGTGGCATATAGACCAGTGGTTCATAAACCCATCCCGGGGACCACCAGCCACAGCACAACCCGCATGCCTCCCCCCATTCAACACACCCGAGCCAAATCATCAGCTCATCAGTAGAGTCTACAAGACCTGAAATGGGAGCGGCCCATGAGAGAGACATACAAACCGTGCGGCGGCCGGGGCCCACAAGACAGGCCAGAGAACCACCGATATAGATGATTGTCAGGCCATTGGAGCCCTTTTAGGCTTTGATGTAATGAGTATTTACATGATATTGAATAATGCATTATAAGACGTTTCAACAGAACCATGTGTTACTTACTTTTGATACTTAATTCAAAACGATTATTATGGTCTATGTGGCCTGCAATGCATCCGTTACCCAATTATTCATTGGTGATGCCTTGGGTGCAGACATAGACCCCTCACCCAAGGCATCCTTTACCCAATTATTCATTGGTGATGCCTTGGGTGAGGGGTCTATGTCTGCACCTGCCAGGATCGGCATTTAGATGTTGTAAGCCACTAGCAGTGGCACCGAGGCAACAGCATTTGGTGGGACAACCAGTGATGTTGCTGTAGAAGAGGATATAGTGACGTTAAATGAAGTAGAGAGCTGTGAGAGAGAGGAGCAGGGGCCGCAATTTGTGGTTCTGTATTGTGAGCGGAGGCAGCCTTGTGGCTAGCTCCTGCTTCTGTAGCTGTAGGCCACAGGAAGGGAGTCCTGAAGAGCTATCGTGTCCTGCTCTGCTAACGGAAGTAACCTCACGCTAGTGTCTGCTACGGGAGCTGGAGGCCACTGTAAAAGAAAAGGAAAGTTATTTGTAGCGGGAGAAAAAGACTGAGATGGGTGGGCCTGTGTTGCAGGCGGAGGCAGCCTCGTGCTTGCTCCTGCTGCTGTAGGTTACCTGGACATTCCAGCGTGTCCCACCAAATGTTACAGTGTTGCCGATTTAGCCATTTATTGCATTTTTTTTTGGATTGTGATCAAATTATCCACGAAACAAAATTAATCTTATCCATTTTATCCATCCATTTAAGGAATGCTGTGTGTAAATTAAATATTGTACTGTAAAAACAATTCCGTAAAATTTACGGTAAAAAAACGGCAGCTGTGGTTGCCGGAATTCTACCGTAAATAACACGGTAGCTACATTTTAAGTTTTACGGTTTTAACTTACATTTACAGTCAAATACCGTAATTTCATTAACTGATATAATGTTAATATACCAACCTATTGAAGTACTGAAGTCTGTTTTGTACCTTTGAAATGCACTGATAACCACCAAATGCAGGTGGTGATGAGAAAGTCACATGATGCACCAAAACCCATTACAGGCAGCTTTTAAATAATAACATATAGATGGTGCACAGTGTCATTCACACAAGAATTAAACATCATCATGGTGAGACTCATTAAATTGAAATGTGCAATAAACATTCATTTAACAACATTAGATGTAACAAACAACCTTAATAAACATAACTGATAAGAAAAAACTAAGAAGAAACATAGTTATTTCAAAGAAAAAACATCAAACTCAAACAAAATTTGAAATGCAATGCAGGGAATTCTGGGAACATCAATTTATGATGCTGGACAATAAACTGTTTCCTTTGTACCAGGAGAGAGTCACATGACTCACATTCACCACTGAACACACCAATGAACAATTCTGCTGTGATGATGAAGAACAGTTTCTTCTTATGACAGGAGCTGGCAGACGAGCTGGAAAAACACGAGGATAAATAGAAATGTGGCTAAATATAAACAAATAACATTCTTATTTCTGGTTCAGTGTGTTAAGTGAGTGTTTAGTGTCTTGAAAATCATTAGGTGTTTCTGTGAGCTCAAAATCTAAAACGATTAAACATTTTAATATGAAAATAGTCGATAAATTATGAATATATAAAGGACAGGACTGATGATCTCTACTCACCATAGACAGAAACACTGAATGGTTTTGATTTCAGTTTTGCTCCACTTCTCTGTACTTCATAACGTCCAGCATGTTCAGTTGTGATGTTTGTGATGGTCAGAGATCCAGTTTGTTTGTTCAGCTTCAGTCTGTCTCTGAATCTCCCATCAGGAACATTATATGTGGAGATTCCAGCAACTTTAGTGATTTCAGCTATCAGAGAGTTTGCTAACTCCAAATTTCTTCATCTTCATGTATTTCAGTAACATTAGTGTGTAAAAGGACAGAATCTCCCTCCATCACTGAGATCATCTCTATTATGTTTGACTCAGAACCAAACACACCTGGAGAACAAGAACATTAGATGAAACAGGTTCACTGAATCTTAATCCTGTAATGCACTGTCTCCCCTGATTTTTGAGCTATATATTTCCATTAGTTTTGTTGTTCATAAAAACATATGCACGAATTATTCATTGCTGGTTGAAGAACCATATCAATTTTTAGTGGTATTTGAAATTAAGATAAAATAAAAAATGGCCTGGGATTTGAAGGGAGATTTACTTTATGAGCATCTATTAATGGAGCTTACATTTTCGTAATTTTCCATGCCCTTTCCCCCAGTGGTAAAATTGTGGCTAATTTTACACAATTGGTCAAATTGTGGCTAATTTTACACAATCTTTACATCGTTTTTTAAAAAAAAGGTTTCTATTTAATGAAAAAATAGCCTTATTAAATGACCTATTATTTCTAATTTTTTTTTTTTTTCTGGGGTCTGAAATAGAGGAATTTTGGTCAATATTGATAATTAAAAAATAATATTTAGCTGAATGTGCTTTTGTGCTGGAACCTTGGCTGATTTAGGTCTGTCATGGATAAATAAATATGACAATAAAACCGCCAGTAGGTGGCAGCAAGTCCCTGTTTTAATAAATGACTTACTGAATCATTCATATCAAACGATTCGTTCAAAATGGCTGATTCAATAGAAACGAAACAAGTGAGACCATCCCTGCGTCCCAATGTGCATACTATCCACCCTATCTGTCTTAAACAGTATTGAAAATTACTAATATCACATAGAATTTAGGATGGATAGGCCAAGTAAGAATGTCAAAATGTTTAAGTTACTATTTAGAACTGAATAAAAAAAGTAGGCTATGTGTTTCTAGCCAATCGTAATTTAAAGCTTAATATATTTTCTTAGAAGCTGTCAACATGGGTTATACGATTTTTTTGGTGTCTGTGTTCATCTTGTGTCCTTATTTGTAATTTGTGCCTTGTTGTCCGATTTTGTAACCGAAGAACTGGAGCAATTAGTCATTCTATTTTAGCTAATTATTAAGTGAGAATATTATGTTTAAGTCATTATTTGTTCATAGAGATTCATTTCAAAAATGAAAAGGTGTGTTTCTAACCAAGGTGAACACGCTGAGCGTTCATATATTTTTATTTGGCCGAACGTTGAATGTCAGTATGTTTCATGTGCATTATTGTGTCTATAGCTCCTGAAAATAAATAAAAGGCGCAAGAGTGTCACGTCAATCTTAAGTGAACACGTGTGCAATATTTACAGAAGCTGTCAATAATGAATGAATAATGACTTTCTTATGTAGGCCTACTGTATATACTCCATTGTAACTTAAGATCCTGAGCAAGATGAATTGTTCGTTGTGAGTTTGATAAAATGCTTTAAGTTATAATTTGCTTATGGCAATTAAAAATCTTCTATAGCCTATGTAAGGTTCCACCCGCCGGTCCAAAACACGGAGTCCAGCGGCCTGGTCGAAGGTTGTCTGCGTGTATGTCTTATACGGCACTTCTGCAAGAAATTATCTTAATTCGTTAAAATTTCTGATTTCCAATCAAAATCTGACTCCATAAATAATTTAATCTGACTCCAATTGTTGACGATTCTTTAATCTTTAATTTGTGTTCCTTAATTTAAAAATTGGTCACAGTTATTGATTGTGTAATAATTTAGATATTTGAATATTCTGGAAATCCCATACTTTCAATTATTCTTTCATTAGGGACCAGGTATCGCACAGGAATTACATTTCGGCCGATCATGAATCCACGGACACAAACTCGTCAGTTCTGAGCTTACTCAGAGGGTGCAGAGCGGCTATAATACTTTTAAGTGAGCTGCGCCTGCATACTCATAACAAAAAGTGTATTTTCTCCTATAACCACGAGAGCTACACCGTGTTAAGTCAGTGACAGTCAGAAATCCAAAGTCTCCTTCATGGAGCTCCCCATGGTTCATCCATTAGTGCTTTGGTCTGATCTGTCCTTGTAACAGGGCTGACGAGACATGAGACGTGCGGATCCATCTGCAAGCTTTTATTTATAGGCATGGTCAAATACAGGCAGGGTAGAGCAATGGCAAACAGGTATGGCAGAGACAAGACGAAGAGTAATCCTAGGGCAAGCAAAGGTCGACGATAGGCGAACAGAATCCGGTGGGCAAGGCAGAGAGATAATCCAGGGAACACGGGCTAGAATCAAACACGGGAAAACAATCCAAGACAGGCAGGGGAACAATAGGAAAACTAACAGGGACTCTGAGAGTTGCTACAGCTAGGGGAGCAGTAAACGCAAACAATACTCGGCAGTGTGGCAGAGAAAGTCCAGGGTTTAAATAAGGTGTGTGATCAGTGTGTGCGTGGGACCAGGTGTGCGTGTGATTAGTGCCTACAGCTGTGTGCTCAATAGTGCAATGGATGATGGGAAATTGAGTCCAGTGTGCTGTGTGCTGTGAGAGTCCATGTGGTGAGTGGGTGACCTCTAGTGGTGAATGAATGGGAGTGCAGACCAGATTCGTGACAGTCCTGAACGCAGATTTGCGGAAATACCCCTACACATTAATCTACTTGAAAAAATGATTTCTAGAAAGTCCAGAATAAATCAAAATTAGTATTTTATTTTTTGCCAGGCATAATCAAGTAATACAAAACAATAAATAATAAATTCAATTAGTTCAAAAGAGAATACATCAATTACAGGAAATACATTAAAATTTGGTTACACAACTGACCAATATGAAACACAAAACCTGGAATATTAAAATAAAATAAATTCAAAGAGTCAGCATACCTGGCAGATAGAGAGACACACAGCAATCGTGTGGGAAGTTCTGATTACAGATGCTTCCTTGAATGTTTCGCCAATCCTCTTTAAATACTCAAATCAGAGCAAAACAATAACATAATAAAAGTTTCACAGGACCTTTTGCTGGGACATGAAATGACCTGAGCATCCTATCTGACCTGGGGTGTAAGAATAACAAAATACCTTATCAGGGGCACAACCCATACCAGAGGAACAGAATTTCTCTCAGGTTTGAGATCTTTATTTTTGGTCTGTTCTATTGATATGGGACTGAGATCACATTTTCAATCGCACCGAGACTGTAAAATTGATACCAAACATGAAAAGTTTATGCTCATGAATTCTGAAATATTTTATGTAAGAGTAGCAACTTGAGATCTTGGCATTTCTTTGTCAACTTTCAGTGACCAAGACCATGTGCCCAGGGGGGAAGAATGGGTGGATGGACCGATGATCAAATGGTCTGATTAGAGAGTTTTATTGTCTTGTGGTTTGACATTTGCATTATAAGAGTTCCTGAGTGACTGGCTTCATGAGGAGATCAAAGCCCCATTACACCTACATATTTTTGATTGTTCATTTTCTTAAGGCCGTAACACTGTGATTGTGTGAAAAAAAAAAAAAAAAAAATCCCTCCCTTTTGCGCTTTGGTGGTGCGCCCTGACTACATTTATAAGGGGCTTCACTTGTGCAGCGTGGTCGATAACTGCGATAACCGTAGTCACTTTTATTTCATTGAAGCACAATTCATTTTTCTGAAGAAAGGCACAAATGACACCTCTCCTTATTTTGCTCTCAGCGTGTGTTTTTCTACACGGTAAGACGTTTTGTTACAATCTACATACTTTCAGTTTCATTGTATATTCTAATCAGTTTATTCTTTTTATTTCTTGGATTTTGCTGCTCTTTGTCTATGAGGGAGTTCAATATGTTAAATTGGGACATAGTTGCAGTGTTATACACGTGTATTGTACGGTGGCCGAGAGAGCTCAACGCGATGCAACTTCAGAAAACACATGCAAATAGAAAAAGCACCAGCAAATCAAGAAAACATCTTCATCAGTTTGACAGCAGGTGCTGCAAATGCTCACAACGCAAACAAATAAAGAAACGCACTGCAAATGCTCACAACATAACCAAATCAATAATTTTATTTGCAGCGCGTTTCTTTGTTTGGTTGTGTTGTGAGCATTTGCAGCGCACGTGTTGTAAAATTGATGAAATTGTTTTCTTAATTTGCAGGTGTTTCTGTCTATTTGCAGCGTGTTTCTTTATTTGGTTGTGTTGTGAGCATTTGCAGTGCGTGTGTTGTACAATTGACTAAGTTGTTTTCTTAATTTGCAGGTGTTTTTTTCTATTTGCAGCGCGTGTTGTAAAATTGACAAAGTTGTTATCTTAATTTGCAGGTGTTTTTTTTCTATTTGCAGCGCGTGTTGTAAAATTGAGGAAGTTGTTTTCTTAATTCGCTCTTATCAACGCAGCGCGTTAAGTTCTCTCGGCCACCGTAGTATTGGGGTACAGGAACAGAAACCGAAATGTGACATTAAGAAAAAAAAATGCGATTTTTGTAAATCAGTTATGTTCGCATACTGTTTATTCACATGTCATACATTTATTGTGTTTTGATTCTGAATCCAATTGTATTTGTTTACTTATGACATTTATGGTTTAGGTTACTGGGAAAAAAAGTATTTACACCACTTTAATTTATTAATTTATTTATTGCCTCAATTGTAATAATATGTGGAAAGTTTGTTGAATATTGAAACTGCACCAATAGTCTAGAAGTTATAATGTATAAACTGTTCATTTCTTCTTCAGGTGTGTTTGGTGTTGAAGAAATTACAGTGTTTGTGGAGAAGGGAGATTGTATCACTCTGCACACTGGTGTTAAAACAAACCAACAAGACCGAATTCGATGGTATTTTAATGACATCCGTTTAGCACAAATCACTGGAAATCTCTGCAAGACCTGTACAGATGTTCAGTGTTATAAGAGATTCAGAGACAGACTGAAGCTGGACAATCAGACCGGATCACTGACCATCACACGCATAATGACCTCAGATGCTGGACTTTATAAACTGAAGATTTTAGACAGCCCCAGCAGTGAAAAGATCTTCAATGTTACTGTTTATGGTGAGGCATGTAAAGAATGTTTAAAATCATGTGTGTTTAAATCACAGCATTAATGCGTATATTATAACATTTTATGATCACAACAAAATATGTCAAATTATTCAAAACATGCTATAGAATGCAGTAGTTTATAATCCAGTAAAGCATTACAAAAGAAAAAGAAACAATCAGAAATGATTGCCCCCCCACTCCCCCACCCTACGAACTGATAATTCCGGTTACAAGTCAGACTATGAATACACCTGTGAATAACGGTAATGAGTGTGGTGTCAATGAATGTGGTTGTCACTGATGCAGCCAAATCAGAATAGCATTATCAGAACACTCTGTAGGTGGATGAGGCAGACTGGAAGTTGAGGTGTAACCCAAGGAAGAAAAGCATTACGAACAAGAGTGCTTGATAAATGAACGCTAGGGGACGTGGCAGTTGTGGCCTAACAATTGGAGAGTTGTACTTGAAACCTCAAGGTCATGGGTTCAAATACCCTCGATACACCTTTTTCAGGGAAGCAAAAAGACCATTTCAGTCAAGGATCCTGGAGTATTTTGCTAACTGAACTAAATGCACGTCACCACCGAGTCACTTACGAAGTATAGTCAGAGAAAAGGTAAATTAGCTACTGAAAAAGACTACTGAAAGAGTTTGCAGGTGAAGGATATAAGTGTAGGCTTAAACCAAATGTTGTACCATCAATTTGTCCCCACAAGGGGTCTAAACACTTTTGTATATCAAGTGAAATCCACACTGAGAAACTCCTTCAGTGGCTGTGGCATCATGACAAGTGTCGGCATGTTTACATCCTGCCAGGATGGTATCTAGCATTTCTTGTGTCTGCCATTTGTAAGCTCTTTTAGTAGCTGCAGTCTACTAAAAGCTAAGGGCTAAGATGGAGAGAACAGAGATGTAGGTATTTAGTCAGTTTTATTTGTCCAGAGGCATCTTCCCATTTTCCTCTTCTAATCGCTAAGAAAGCAGTGAAGACTTACATCACTTCTCTTGTCGCCCATTGACTGAAAATTGCATCCCAAAGCTGCACAATGTGGCATTGTATCAGTTTTCTGAGTTGTGTATTCAGAGTTGTGTTGCATTAAAAATAGTAACACTTAGCGCCAGTTGCTCACCGAGTGCAACCATTTGACATCATCGAAATATTGGTGCCCTCATAGTCCAAAAAATGTATAAAATGATGTGATTTTTTTAAAAATAACCTAAATCTTTTCTGCTACATATTTCATGAGACATAATATACGTTATATTAAGCTATACAAGTCTTAATACCTGGGATTCCTTTGAAGCATTTTCCAATCAACAACTTGATTTCCAAATTCAGTAAAACGTTCAGCAAAATGTTCGTAATTGACTTCAAAACTGGATCACCTAGGTGGGTACTTCTTGTTAGCTGCGCCTCTTGAAGACGTTTTGATTCCATATTGCGGGCTCAGCAAAACAGGGCAAATAGCCTACATAAAACTACATACATTTACTGAACAATTCTAACATAATTTGATGGCCATATGCTGTGGGGTGGACTGATGGCACAATTTAAAAAATTACAAAATCAAGCACCAATGGACAACGCCGTGGCAGGTCAAGAACAAGGTGAAGAAAGATCTAAGTGCAGCAGTTTGTTAAAAAAAAAATACACAAAGATAATCCAAACATGGCAGAAATCCAGAATACAAGGAACAGAGAATACACTTCAACATAAATCCTTAAACACCAAACAGGCAAAATGAGACTACCATAGTGACTACCATAATTTATTTTGCAGTTACTTTAGTTTCTACTGAATTTCTCAAGATCCAGGAAATTAATAAGTGCATTTGTCATCACATAAATTTGTTGTTGTTGAGTTTTCCCTCAAAGGGATCCTTCAGTCAACTGTAAATTTATTCTTCCGGTGTTTTTACTACAGATCACAAGAAGACAGTGCCAATGAAGGAGAGAAAATCAATCACTTTATATACTGGTGTAGTAAATCAAGATGATTTGATGACATGGTATTTTAATGGCATTCTCATCTGTGAAATCAATGGACATCCTGATAAGATCTGCACAGATGTTCAGCGTAAAGATGGTGATGAGAGATTCAGAGACAGACTGAAGCTGAACAATCAGACTGGATCTCTGACCATCATCAACATCAGAACCACAGACTCTGGACTTTATAAACTACAGATCACCAGCAGCAGCAGCAGTATTATTAGGAGCTTCAGCGTTACTGTCTTTGGTGAGTATAATTTAGTTACTCAGTGGCTCAGCAGTTATTTCTACTGGTCTTTTCAGGCCACTGCCTCAAATTAATGTGTGCAATACTTTACAGAAAAACACATTTAAAAATAAATAAATAAAAAATAAAATTGAATAGGCTCAAAAGCAAATGTGGATGTTAGATGCAGTTAAAATGCAGAAATGATCTGATCTAGAAAGTTAAAATCTTAAGTTTTAAAGTTCTGCAGTGAATTTGTATTTTCTTACTGTGTGCAATCCATTTTCCGCTAAATAAATTAGTTACTTAGATGTGATTGTTATTTCTATGAAATGATTTTAACAGTCTTTTTTCATCTTTTTATTCACACAGATTCACTGGATATAATTTTACATGATATGAAAGCAGTATTTGTTGGTGTAGTCCTGCTGGTGCTGATCATGGCTGTTTTCGTTGGTGTGTTTTATTTATGCAGGAAGCATAAACGAAAAAACAAAAAAAAAGTGTAAGTATTAGTATTCTTTCAAACTGAAAATAAATGCTGTGAGTTTGTTTGCTTCAATTTAGTCAATTCAGCTTCAGTATGCTAAATGAAGTTCACAACGCAGGTTCGGGAGGAGCCTAATCATCCGGTCCTGCCAATCATCGTTTCGACCGTATATAAGCAGCAGTCATTGTTCCATCCAAGCGACTATTCTTTCGGCATTTGTCCCCACCCTGTCCCGTGAACAGCATCCCAAACCTGACGGCCTCCAGCACTTCACCTCCAGACCTGCAAAGACCCTCTTAATCTGGCTCCACTTTCAGCTAATAACAAAGGAAATCAAGCCTGTCAACGACCTTCTGCAGATTGCGCTTCTCGCCTTCTCCCGCCCCGGGGACGCAGACATTCAACCGATTGAAGCACGCTTGCTGCTTCAAACATCCGTCCCCACAAAGACAAACAGAAATCCAAACGCGCTCCATCTGTTAAACATTGCCCGATTGGTCCCTACATATCGTCCCCGCCCACCATATCCCAGGTCGGATTACCGTCGTTTTTGAAATGACGTTTTCAACACTGAAGCTGTGTCCGAAATCGCTCACTCATTCACTAATCCCTATATAGTGCGAGGCAGTTGAGTGCACTATATTAGAAAGGAGTGAACGAATGTAGAGAATGAAGTTGTTCACTCAGAATTCGGACAGCACTGGCTGACACCTGACATAGTACACTATATAGTGGATAGGGAGCGGTTTCTGACACAGCTTGAATCATCATTGCAACGTGACCGGATGCCAGAAGTCAACGCTTCAGTCAAATAGCACGTCATTTACACTCCATAAACATTATCTTAAGATCTACATAGCATTATAGTGTGCATAGGCTTGTTTGAATCGGGATTCACTGCTTTAAATATCTATATGCGATTTACTATGCTTTACCAATGTTTCGCAAAGTTATAATCCAAAACGTTGCACAAAGCTTACTGTGTACATTTGTGTACGGGATTTATGTAACTTGAGCGCTAACATTACATTTCATTGTTGCATTCTGCTAGCTGAGATCCTAATGATATATATCAAGACTTGCATCATGCCTTTTCAGATCAAACTAAAATGCTAATTTCTCTTTTCATGTCATGAAAATGGAGCACATTAATTTGTTAGCAAATTTTAAAGCCATTGATTAGGAGTGAACAGACACTCCTTGTCTAAAACTTTGCTCCTACTGCTGTTTTACTTTGCCTTGCCCAAAACACACCCTTCTTTGCTCCGTTCCATTTTCCTCTTCCTTAGTTTTTTCCAAAGCGGCCCCCAGCGTGAGGCTGCCTCCGCAACAAGGAACCGCTCTGGGGTGCGTTTCCCAAAAGCATCGTTAGCCAACTATGGTCGCAAGTTCCGTCGTTACCAGCATAGTTCAACGATTCTGTGTTTCCCGAAACCATAGTTCAAACGAATGTTCGCAATCAGCGTCACAAACTCGACCTGTGGTTAGAAGCATAGTTTCTTGTTAACAAGATATATGGGCTTAAATAAATATGCTCTTGGGCACAGCAAGCAAGCTAACATGCAGTACTATCTGTATCTTCCATTCTATCTTAATATAAAATGCATTTTAATTATGTATTTTTGTAAGTGCCGTTTTTGAGAAGTGCGCATGTGCATAAATGCCTAAGGGAACACCGGAGTGTGACGTAAGAGGGAACTCGCGATGAATCAAACATCAAATAAAGCAAAATGACAGGGAACACAAAATAGTAAATTAGTCAGTAGGTGCCATGTTCAATACAGCAGCATCTTAGAGATCTTTAATCAGTTAAATAGCATACGTTATTCCTCCACCACATGCGTGTGACGTCATTAACAATGGTCCTATGTTGCTGAACCAATGCGGTTGAAACGACGGAGATGTGACCGTGTTTGGGCGGCGCAGTGTGTTACTGATGGTCCCAGCTCTCTGCAGGTCATTCACTAGGTCCCCCATGTGGTTCTGGGATTTTTGCTCACAGTTCTTGTGATAATTTTGACCCCACAGGGTGAGATCTTGCATGGAGCCCCAGATCGAGGGAGATTATCAGTGGTCTTGTATGTCTTCCATTTTCTAATAATTGCTCCCACAGTTGATTTCTTCACACCAAGCTGCTTACCTATTGCAGATTCAGCCATCCCAGCCTCGTGCAGGTCTACAATTTTGTTTCTGGTGTCCTTTGACAGCTCTTTGGTCTTGGCCATGGTGGAGTTTGGAGTTGGACTGTTTGAGGTTGTGGACAGGTGTCTTTTATACTGATAACGAGTTCAAACAGATGCCATACAGGTAACGAGTGGAGGACAGATAAGCCTCTTAAAGAAGAAGTTACAGGTCTGTGAGAGCCAGAAATCTTGCTTGTTTGTAGGTGACCAAATACTTATTTTACCGAGGAATTTACCAATTAATTCTTTAAAAATCCTACAATGTGATTTTCTGGATTTTTTTTTCTAATTTTGTCTCTCATTGTTGAGGTATACCTATGATGAAAATTACAGGCCTCTCTCATCTTTTTAAGTGGGAGAACTTGCACAATTGGTGGCTGACTAAATACTTTTTTGCCCCACTGTATTTTTTTGTGTTCCTTTGGAATTGAACCCATGACCTTCTGCGCTGCTAACATTTATGAAGTTTTATATTAAAACTCTGTAATTTATATAGAATAGAAAATCAGCCTTAAAACCCACAAATCATGTAACCGTGCAATAACAAATGTATTGCATTAAAACTGTTTTATTTTTATAAAGTAAAAATCAACCAATAAAGAGTGAGTGTATAAAGTATACAGTCTATAAGAGAAACGTAATCGACAGACATGTGTAATCACAAGAATTTATTGAAGAAATGTCAAAAAGCAGTACCACAGTAGTCCAAATGATGATGCGTTGCAGTCACAGTCCTCTCTGGCGGAATATAATAGTTTAGTTTGAGAAGCAGGGCACAATTTAAACTTTTAAACGCTGAAAATACTTTCCCGATCCACTCCGTGAAGGCACGCGTTTCTCATTCAAAACACACAGCACCAGAAACACGGCATGTCGCAATCTATGACAAAACCGGCGAGAGCCAATGATCGTTTGATATTGCTGCTGTAAAACTTGTTGTAAAACTTCTTAACGGCACATTTTTAAATTGTTACTATAGCTACAGAGGAAGGAGATAAATATTGCTGAATGGTTTGAATTTGGATCTGTTCCTCACACAAAGCATTACACGGACCCCGAAAATTTGATTTAAAAAAAAAAATTTATGATCATTTTATTTAATGCTTGTGCATGACAGCATATTACTAAATTTATGTACCCCATGGCAAATCAAATAAATAATGCATGATAATGGTTAAATTATCTCTCTCTCTCTCTCATTTAAGGGTTCTAAGATTATTTGTACTGAGAATAATATTATAATAATATAAATGTAACGGGGTGGAGGTAGTATTGGTAGTGGCTCTATATTAGACTACAAACCCCATGAGTCTAAGTACCGTAAAGAGGAAATAAAACTTTTTGGCCTTCCTCTGTGTGGTACCATGTGCTAAGCAGGAGAAGCTGTGTGGCATGTTTCAAGGCTGTGTGATAGATGAAACGACTAGTTGCCTTGTGAGCAGTATGGAAGTAAATTGTGGAGGTAAGGGTTGTGACTTTCATGGTTATAGTTAGGTTTAATGTGTGTTTTTTTTTTATAGTGTGCTTACTGAATATTTACTGATGGGTGCCTCAGAGATTTGAGTAGATTTATTCAGTAACACAGGTGCTGATTTTAATTGAATTATTGCAGTATGTGAAATTTGTTTTTAAGTTTTTCCTATCGTAAGTTGTGTTATGTTTTATTGTGTTAAGTGTTTTTAATTCCAGTATTTTAAAGGGGCAATCATGAATTGTATTTTCTTTGTTTTTACAGATGATGCATGATTGCCATTTACTTTTATTGAAAATATTGGTGGCTTGATGTTGGGTCTTAAGATATGACTTGTTACATTGTGATGAAGTGGCTTGAATTTATTGTGAGATTTATTGTGTTTTTGCATATTTTATTGATCCTGTCTGAAAACATAGTCCTAAACCTAACCTTAATTTAACCCTAAAGTCAGAGGGAAATGATGGATGGTGAGCAGTGAATAGCACAGATGCACCAAACCCTGTTTGTAAGCATAATGTGAAATAGCCATTTGACCAATTAATTAAGTGTAACAGCCTACAAATAAAAATAAATAGACACATGTGTAATATTTCACTTAAAACAAGTTATTATTTTTTTGTAGTTGCAACACTATTTGCTGTCTCTTAGTGTTGCTTTGAGCGTGATTGTTAATCTGACCGTCACTCAGGAATTTGGCCAATTACTATCAAGCGCGCTGTTTTCCCGGTTAAATTTGAATATGCACCGTTTCAGTGTGTGCTGCTGCTCTGCAGCTAACGGACATGCAAAATACAAAAGGTATTACATATATCTGTGTCCTACCACTGTGTTACTGTGTTTTGTTAGTATGAGCTAATACTGTTAGCTGCGGCTGGACGATATATGACCTTGTCGTGGTGAAGATATGAAGCGCTCTATATCTCCTCATAGTACAGTACTGCTTACACTTGACTTGATCTTTTGTGGTGTAAATAAATTTTTTTGGAATGTCAAACACATTCTCAGTATTTATATTTGGTTTGGTTTTTATAACCGTTTTAGAGTCACCGTTTTGGTACGGTTCTTATGTACTATCCTTTTAACATTTCAGCAGCTGACTTTTTTTTTTTAGTACTTGCATAGTCATTTTAATTGTACCACATTTGCAATACATATATAGCAGGGCTCCAGACTAACTTTTGAGAGCAGTGGCACCAGCGCCACGGAGTTCTACACATGGTGGCACCAGAAGCAGATTTGGTATCGCTGGGGGTGGTGTGTGGGCGGTATTAAAAATAAAGGTAATTAAATCATAAAATTAAGTTTTGCATTAATAGGTTTAGTTACTAGTATTACGAGCCCTGGTCTAGGTCAGAGTGTAACATAAATAACACAACCATATTATCTTATGTAGCAAATTAGCATAAAGGGAAATGTATATAAATAATTACAATTAATTATGACTAATTACAATTATTTATATCGGCTGACAGTAATAACTGTAGCAGAATTAAATTACCATCAACTGATCTGTTCCTCCAGCGAACATTCAGTGTAAGTTCATATCAACTCTAAGAAAGGATATTTCCGTGGCCACAGAAAATACTTTCCTATTAATGCATTCGAGCATGTAGCGAGGGTCAAAATCGTAAAGAGACATTAATTTGCAAGGCAGAACCAGAAACTCATGTAATCTGTGCACACAACTTTTATTAACTAAAAGCTAACACACATAACTAATCTAAACAAACGAATGAATAAAAACATACACTCATGCGTACATACAAAGGGGAGCTAAAGTGGATGAATGAAGCCATTAGAGAAACAGAGAATGCAGTTATGGAGAGAGTCAGTGAACCACCTGAGTAAAACCATCAGCACCGTTTATAAAGGGGTCTATAGCTTATACTAAACCTCTTTTTCATTTAGTTAAATGTACGATACTTGCTTTGCCTTGGTTGTGACGAGTGTCCGGAATGCAGTCTCGGATGAAAGTTCTGATGGTTTGAAGGTTTGGTGGTGTTGGAGTTCTTCAAGTTCGGGTTTGAAGGGTGATGTTATTCTGGCTCAGTGGTAATTGGGAGTTTCTTCCCAGGTAGAAAGGGAAAAAAGAGCTAAGAAAGATCCTCTTAGCTCTTAGGGCTGCAACAAACGATTATTTTGATAATCGATTAATCTAACGATTGTTAGAGCGATTGTTCGACTAATCGTCAATTATTTAACTGATTAATCAGTAGACTTTGATTGATTATTCAGCTTTTGCAATTAGTTAAAATATTAAGTTATACATATCCTAACACAAATAAAGGTCACTTCAGCTTTAGAAAAGCATATTATGTAATTACAATTATTATACAATTAATTGGTAACACTTTACAATAAGGTTCATTGGTTAACATTAGTTAACATGAATTAAGAATGAACAATACTTCTACAGCATTTATTAATCTTAGTTAATCTTAATTTCAGCATTTACTAATGCATTTATAAAAATCACAAGTTATGTTTTTTATCATTGGTAAATGCACTGTGAACATGAACAAACAATGAATAACTGTATTTTTATTAACCAACATTAGCAAAAATTAATACATGAATTTAATAAATCAATTGTTCATTGTTCAGTCATGTTAATCAATACATTACAATAAGGTATCATTTGTTAACATTAGTTAAAGTGTTACCAATTCATTATACAAATATATGTATTTGGCAAACAAAATGAGATGACAGACAGAGACACTCTCTCACCATTTAATTAGCTACATGAAAAAGTAACACATCATTCTGTCAAACATCTCCTTTTGTAAGTGATAAGAATCAAAATAAAGGTAAGTGATGAGATGCTTTGGATAAACTGTTTTATTCAAAACATAATGTCTTAAAATAGCCTACCTTTTAGGGTTATGATAACCAAAACAGTCCTGAGCTAGATCAAGCTTTGATCTCTGTAAAACAAACTATCACTTTAATTAAATATGTTTTCCCCACTAATAAAATCATTTTATCATTAGCTAGCTCCACACTGGAGAGCTGCTTTATTTCAGAAAATCAAGTTGTAATTCTAACTGAAAGCGACACTGACTTTAAACATGAAAAGCTTTTCATGTTTAATACCGTAAAGCTGCTTGATTTAAGGCTATCTATTGCATAAAGTACTATATAAATAAACATGATGTGACCGGACTTTACTTGAGTACTTAACTGCAGAGCTCATGCAAACATCCACATCGTTGTAATCACATACATTTTTAACTGCTGCTTTCACACTGCTGTCAGTTTTTGTTGTGTTTATTTTGTTACTGAGAGGAAAGCGCGTAATACATATTTACATATTCATCAAATGCCGCTCAGGTTCGGGTTTGTCGTCTTCTCTTGAATTGCATCCAGGAGGGATGAATTACAGTCTTGCACTACAGCGCCACTCTGATCGAACCGCAGTATTGCAGGCTCTTGCATTAGGTCATGTGAGATTAAACGATTACTTGACAACAAAAATATTTGTCGACAATTTTTTTTTATTGTCGACGTTGTCGATAATGTCGACTAATCGTTTCAGCCCTTGTGAGGGGTCTGTGATTATTTGTTAATCTAATAACTAATTGATTTGTTAAATCAAATGAAAAAGTGTGTGTCTGATTGGTCCAGATGCTACACTTAATTGCTCATTTTTATTTTATTTCCTTGTTCTCTTGTTCGTTTTCAATGCAATTGTATCTGTTTTTCTCTCTTGATGTATACAAAAGCAATGTTTTCAAAACAAAAGGAAACAAAATAATTCAGAAGCAAAATCTTCAGGGGTGAGCTAACATAGATATATATATAAACACTAGATACCTCGTACGCGCTGTTGGCCAATGGAGGTCGACGTCCGCACACAGCGGCCATCTTGCCACAGGGTGCTCGCTCACTCGTAACATTGTGTTGTATGAAGCATGTACTTTTTAAATAACCATAACTTGCTCAATTATCTACCGATTTTCAAACGGTTTGATTTGTTATCAACGTCAGAGATGTAGTTATGACACTGCATACATATGAATAATTATAACAATCTGCAATTTCAACATGTTACAGCATTCAGAATTATAGCCACATTAATAACGTTTGTAAGAAACCAAACCGTTTGTAAATCCGTCAAGATTTCAGCGAGATAAGAAGATTTATGTTCGTGCTGATCACTCATCTTACCTCAGATACCTCAAAACTTGCCAGAAAGCTTCCCTGTGGCAAGATGGCCGCCCTATGATGCCGGAAGTGACTCCGCCTTAAGAGATCTAGTGTTTATATATATATATCTATGTGAGCTAATGCCAAAATAATAAACAAACAGAAACTAACTTCCCCACAAACGATCTACCTTCCCTACGGATCAAAATAAAAGAAACAAAACATACAGTCAAATTCCCTATCTCCTTATCTGCCCAATAAACAGGAGAAAAAGTAACGGCCTACAAAAGAAGCAAGGCACTCACCCCTTACAGCTTCCCAAAACAGTTAAGAAGTTACAAACATGGCCAACAAGACATCAAGGTCCTAAAAGTAAGGCTCACACAGTATCACAACATGGCTACACTAGGTTAGAACAGAAAACACATTCTGTCGCACCACATATTCACCAGCTAGCACAGTATCACAACAAACAGACATGAGCAATCGATCAAAGAGGCAGAGACCTCCCTCCAGTGGATTGCCAGGAAATTTATAGTCCAGGTCTCTTCTCCGGTCCAACCACCAGCAGACTCGCATTATGTCCAGGACCAATCCTAAAAAGGAAAGAGAGACAACAGCAACAACGGAACCAACCTACAATGCATTACGTTGTAGACGTAACACTAGTAATATTACACATTTATTTCTTGGTAATGCACATTTGACAGTAAAGCACTGAGCTTGAGTTGGGAAGCACAACATTTACTTTTATTAACAAAAGCAACATGTGCAAAATGTAAGTTTTATATAGAAAATTAACATATTCTACTCTCATTAAATGTACCATTATTCCTCTGTAGTAGTATATGGAACGGACCAACAAATTCAGTGATTATAAAAGGAGCTCTCTTGCTTTGTGTGTGATACAGTCAGAGAAGTTTGTGTTTCAAGGCACTTTGTGACTTTTCTTACTTCATACACAAAAAAAGAGCAAAACATTTACAAAATGATTTCTTGATGATTTAAAATTTTATAATGGTGATTTTATAATTTCAAAATATAAAGTAAAAAGTACAAATGAATGACTAATAAGCCTATAATTCTTCGTCTGCTGCCATCTACTGGTTATACTGGTAATTTGATGGCCTTTTTTTTTTTTTTTTTTACAAAAGTGTTTGTTTACCACAAAGAATATTTTGGTCATCCCTTTAAAATAACATTTAAATTGTATGCTTTTTAGAGTTTTAAAGTGCTGTAAATAGTTGAAATAATTTAATAATGTAATGAAATTCAACTATTTCTGCCACAACACCATGGTTATAATTAGCGTTACTACTTCTGGTTATATATATTTATGTGTAGAATTTGAATGCTTCTCACTAGAGCTCACAGCAACCTTTATTCATTCTGCAGCAAATTCAAGTGCTTCTCACTAGATGTCACAGCACTGTGCAGTAACAGTGTCACGAAATCAACACTGCTTCCTGAGTAAAGCTGTTCTGAGCTCTGAGAAGTTTGTTTGCTCTGCGCTGATCCGAGCTGATAAACGGTCTGCGCTGCACAGCTCAAACAAGTAGCACGGTTTCACTAGCTTTTGTTTTGCTTGCTGTTTGATATTTCTCATATGCAACAGAAATGGCAGCGCTTATGAGGTGGGGCAACGTAGTGGTCATGCTGTGATTGCTCACAAAATGTAACCTGTAAAGTTGCAGTCTGGAGCCCTGTATAGGAAGTGACGAAAACCGTTGAAAATTGTTCTTATCTTGTAAGTCCCCACTCTATTGTTCCCTAGGGTGGAAATGCCCTATCAGTAGGACAACCATTTTTTTTATTATTTTTTTTTATTTAGTTTTTATTATTATTATTATTATTATTATTATTTTTACATTTTGGTTATTGTTTTCTTTCTCACTTTAGATGCTGGAGAAAAATCCAGGCTAAAACATTCAAAGTGGAAACTTCTGTCGTGGCTCAATAATCCAGGACTGGGATGGTGGAAGGAGCAGAAGAACCAGAAGATCAGAGATCAGGCAGAGATCTACTGGTGTCCCTGACGGAACTGATTTACCTAATGTGTTAGTTAAACCAAAAAATTTCATCACTCACCTTCATATCGTTACAAAAAAGACTTTTGTTAGATTTGTGAATGGCTTAGTCAGTTCTTTGGTCAAATGTGTTAGCTATATTTAAATCGGTTCACAATTCAGTTTGAATGATTCAGACAGCTTCAAAATGTTTCATCAATTAATGTTTATTAATTGGCGCTAGTGATGCAAAGTCTGATTTCATTTTCGCAAACTGGTTCTTCTACAGTTTCAATTAACTACAGCTAAAATCAGGGTTCCTACAGGGTTTGGAAAAAAATGTGTTTCCAGACTCCCCCCCTATTTATTTATTTTTTATAATAGAAAATTAAGAATTTAATGAAAAAAAATGTATTGTACAAGAAGTGAGGTTTCATGGCAGCTGTTTAGTGATTTTGTTTTTAGTGATCGCCAAATATGACTGAATGAATTCAAGGTGCATTTTGGGTTTCTTCACACTATATTCTTAGCACCGTATTACATAACCTCAAGGATCTTTGCAAAAATAAAAAAATATACAGACTTTTATGTGCGCACAAGAAACCATTAAATTTAGCATATAGGACATTGCACATTGAGCCACCTATTGTGCCATCAGCCCATTTTGCGGTGTGCTTTCTTGGCCACCACAGACTATGCATTAAAGAGACCTAAGGCCTTGAAATATGGCATACTGCCCCAATAAAAGTCAAATCTTAAACACTTTTTTACAGTGCCAGTCTTTTTTATAGACCCTAGAACTTGGCAAATTTTATGCCATCAGACCATTTCATGTCATGGTTTCTGCACCACCAGAGGATGTGTTAAACTGGACATTAGGCCTTGAAATTAGAGGTGCTACCATAAGAAAAGCAAAATTTGGAGCAGGTACTGTAGATCCGTGTTAATTCATGTGCATCCATGCTATCGTTTTATTCATAGTAAGATGACAGTGATGCACAAAGGAAATAGGTTATATAAAACTACAAACTGTAATGCGTAAGCATGCAAAACATGTGAATAGTTTCTTGAGGGCACAAAAAAGTTTCTTGTGTGCATGTAAAAGTCTGTATTTTTTAATTTATTAATATATTTTTTTTAGGGTCTCTCTATGTTGTCACTGCGAGAAAATCAATGAAAAAATTCCTGAGAAAATAAAAATATTTACAGATGACTGTACTATATACCAAATATAAAGCTGGAAATAATGGTCTATGAACCATTTTTGTTAAATATGGTCTGAAAATCTACCAAGAGGTTTGGAAATTTGAGTCTGGAAAAGTCTGGAATTTTGAAATGGAAAACGTGTAGGAACCCTGTAAAATAGTATTGTGTCTTTCCTTGTTGGCTGGAGGAATTTATCAAGTCATCATTCACATGATTTTATGACTTACTGTAGGTATCACGCTACATGACTACAAATACAAAATGCTAGACTGGAAATCAAAAAATGGCTTAAGTTGTTGAAAATTAACACATTTGAGTCAAAAAAATAACAGTCTTAACTAAATTGTGATGAAATCTGTAGTTACAGCACACTGTACGGTTTATCGGCATCAGTAAATTCTTTCTAAAAACTGTTTTGCATTTAGAAGAAGTCAGGCTGAGCGTCATTATGAGAGGAATGGAAAAAATGCCATTCAACCACATGCTGTTCACGCCTCCAACCTACACACACAAGAAATGACATGAACCACAACCTTCAGTAACGAGAAGTTTTGTCTGCCCAACCAATATGTTCTCACTCCCAACTGATCACATTTTGACTCTTGGAAAAGAAGCCTTGCATCAGCCTTGGTTATGAAATGCTAATGGCTCTTGTGTCTCGTGACTGATTGCGTCATGCTACGGGAATGCGATGTGAGCGTGTTAAGCCAGGCTCACATTACATGATTTTTGGCTGGATTTCCACAGTCTGAGACAAAACCCCCGGATCGTGACTAAATCAGTGCTCGTTGCGGTCGCCGAAGTTCGTTAAGTATGAGCATGTCAGAAACATGATCTGAACCTGTCTCGAGCTATCACAGACGATTTCAAACCTGTTTGACATTATCACCACATGATCTCGTAATGTGAGTGACACAATGACAAGGTGGAACTAATCCAGCCAATCACCATGCAGATGGTATAAACATTCTTATCATGCATCTTTATGAACAGAAACGAAAATACACAAATTAATCAAATCAACTAACTAGATATAAATTTAACACTTTTCATTGTACTGTTTAATTACCTCCAACTCTTTCTGCAGTGCTGACAGTCCTTGTTGTCCACGTCTTCCAAGCCATTGTTTCTGCCATATTCTCTTTTGTCATGTTTTCTTCTTTCTTTTGGATAAAATAACTGCACAGACCAATTGAAGGGCCAGTTGATCGTCCATACCTGAAGATATGGCCTATAATTGCTGTAATTTGTCGCGAGAATTTATGTGAGAGAACGCATTTTCACTGATAGTTGGGAATGCCTCTTCACTGAATGTTTTGTAGTGTGTGCACCTCGTTAGCATTGTGTTGTGTAGTATGCGTGCAGCTATGACAAGACAATGACAGATGAGAAGAAATCTTGTTGCGTAGTGTGAGCAACACAGTGATTTGGCCAGTCTTTCAATCATGTAGTGTGAGCTTGCCATTAACGGAGGGGCCCTCGTGATTAAAATCTTATGTTTAAGTTAAAGTGACACTAAAGGGGTACCTTGAGCATCAAAAAGCAATGCCAAGGGGTCCTGACCAAACGGCAAAATGTGACGAGTTGGGAGTAATAACGTGTTGTGTTGCCCAACAGGTCAAACTACATTACGATAAAATAAACAAGACATATAGATGAACACACACAATGTTCATTTTGTGTGTGGGTTTCATGGCAGCTGTTTAGTGATTTTGTTTTTAGTGATCGCCAAATATGACTGAATGAATTCAAGGTGCATTTTGGGTTTCTTCACACTATATTCTTAGCACCGTATTACATAACCTCAAGGATCTTTGCAAAAATAAAAAAATATACAGACTTTTATGTGCGCACAAGAAACCATTAAATTTAGCATATAGGACATTGCACATTGAGCCACCTATTGTGCCATCAGCCCATTTTGCGGTGTGCTTTCTTGGCCACCACAGACTATGCATTAAAGAGACCTAAGGCCTTGAAATATGGCATACTGCCCCAATAAAAGTCAAATCTTAAACACTTTTTTACAGTGCCAGTCTTTTTTATAGACCCTAGAACTTGGCAAATTTTATGCCATCAGACCATTTCATGTCATGGTTTCTGCACCACCAGAGGATGTGTTAAACTGGACATTAGGCCTTGAAATTAGAGGTGCTACCATAAGAAAAGCAAAATTTGGAGCAGGTACTGTAGATCCGTGTTAATTCATGTGCATCCATGCTATCGTTTTATTCATAGTAAGATGACAGTGATGCACAAAGGAAATAGGTTATATAAAACTACAAACTGTAATGCGTAAGCATGCAAAACATGTGAATAGTTTCTTGAGGGCACAAAAGTTTCTTGTGTGCATGTAAAAGTCTGTATTTTTAATTTATTAATATATTTTTTAGGGTCTCTCTATGTTGTCACTGCGAGAAAATCAATGAAAAAATTCCTGAGAAAATAAAAATATTTACAGATGACTGTACTATATACCAAATATAAAGCTGGAAATAATGGTCTATGAACCATTTTGTTAAATATGGTCTGAAAATCTACCAAGAGGTTTGGAAATTTGAGTCTGGAAAAGTCTGGAATTTTGAAATGGAAAACGTGTAGGAACCCTGTAAAATAGTATTGTGTCTTTCCTTGTTGGCTGGAGGAATTTATCAAGTCATCATTCACATGATTTTATGACTTACTGTAGGTATCACGCTACATGACTACAAATACAAAATGCTAGACTGGAAATCAAAAAATGGCTTAAGTTGTTGAAAATTAACACATTTGAGTCAAAAAAAATAACAGTCTTAACTAAATTGTGATGAAATCTGTAGTTACAGCACACTGTACGGTTTATCGGCATCAGTAAATTCTTTCTAAAAACTGTTTTGCATTTAGAAGAAGTCAGGCTGAGCGTCATTATGAGAGGAATGGAAAAAATGCCATTCAACCACATGCTGTTCACGCCTCCAACCTACACACACAAGAAATGACATGAACCACAACCTTCAGTAACGAGAAGTTTTGTCTGCCCAACCAATATGTTCTCACTCCCAACTGATCACATTTTGACGCTTGGAAAAGAAGCCTTGCATCAGCCTTGGTTATGAAATGCTAATGGCTCTTGTGTCTCGTGACTGATTGCGTCATGCTACGGGAATGCGATGTGAGCGTGTTAAGCCAGGCTCACATTACATGATTTTGGCTGGATTTCCACAGTCTGCGACAAAACCCCGGATCGTGACTAAATCAGTGCTCGTTGCGGTCGCCGAAGTTCGTTAAGTATGAGCATGTCAGCAACATGATCTGAACCTGTCTCGAGCTATCACAGACGATTTCAAACCTGTTTGACATTATCACCACATGATCTCGTAATGTGAGTGACACAATGACAAGGTGGAACTAATCCAGCCAATCACCATGCAGATGGTATAAACATTCTTATCATGCATCTTTATGAACAGAAACGAAAATACACAAATTAATCAAATCAACTAACTAGATATAAATTTAACACTTTTCATTGTACTGTTTAATTACCTCCAACTCTTTCTGCAGTGCTGACAGTCCTTGTTGTCCACGTCTTCCAAGCCATTGTTTCTGCCATATTCTCTTTTGTCATGTTTTCTTCTTTCTTTTGGATAAAATAACTGCACAGACCAATTGAAGGGCCAGTTGATCGTCCATACCTGAAGATATGGCCTATAATTGCTGTAATTTCTCGCGAGAATTTATGTGAGAGAACGCATTTTCACTGATAGTTGGGAATGCCTCTTCACTGAATGTTTTGTAGTGTGTGCACCTCGTTAGCATTGTGTTGTGTAGTATGCGTGCAGCTATGACAAGACAATGACAGATGAGAAGAAATCTTGTTGCGTAGTGTGAGCAACACAGTGATTTGGCCAGTCTTTCAATCATGTAGTGTGAGCTTGCCATTAACGGAGGGGCCCTCGTGATTAAAATCTTATGTTTAAGTTAAAGTGACACTAAAGGGGTACCTTGAGCATCAAAAAGCAATGCCAAGGGGTCCTGACCAAACGGCAAAATGTGACGAGTTGGGAGTAATAACGTGTTGTGTTGCCCAACAGGTCAAACTACATTACGATAAAATAAACAAGACATATAGATGAACACACACAATGTTCATTTTGTAGTGTGTGGGACTCACGTCACCTAAGACGTTGTGATTTTGGGTCACACGTCACTCAAGGTGCGGTTATGAGTATATCAGATGACTAATTCCCACCTCAGTTAGTTTAGTGCACCAGTCAAAGACTGATAATTTGGCAATGCGGGCGTGTTTCCCACAAGCTGTTCAATAATTTGAATTGCACACATTGGAGGGAGCTGATCAGCTGATTTATCTGAAAGATTGGTGATTTAGCTAGCTAGTAGAGCCTTGGATCATCAACATAAAGAAGACACAATTGTAATAAGATAAATGAAATTTATTAACAATAGATATGCAAGAGTAAATACAACAACTAGTGATGATACCAATAAGTGAATATGCACTGCTAATAGATAATAATAGACAACTAAATATGAATGAAGATACTGAGTAAATCGCAGAAACAAATAAATGGAATGAACACAGAACGGCTGAATGCAACGCTGTTGAGCTGAATGTGGCAATGGAATAGATTTCTATGGAAATGTTGCTTATGGGAACCACTTAATGGCTCTGGTGGAATTAACGATGAATAACTGCTTATTTATCTCTGAACAAATAATATAGCTATTATTCATAGTGCTGACCCCAAGTAAATGTTATCTAAACAGGTTAGAGAAACATAGGCTGCAGGTATAAACTAAGCCAAGGTCTTTAGGAAAGAGGTTTGGTAAGTTTATAATTACGTTCCACAGGCGGGTGATCAGTCCGGCGGTAGAGACGTCTTCCACTGGTGATGCAGACTGCGTACAGTGGGGAGGACACAGAGTTGCGTTCCGGTAGCCGTTAATGCTGACCTGGGGGATGCTGAACTTCTGTTGTGCCACAAAGGGTCCTTAGAGCATGGACCGGGCAGCTGGGTCAGATGGGTCTTTACGGGGTCCTTTGCAGCCTGGCTGCGTCGTTGAGGAGCCGTGGGTTTCAGGCAGTGTCTGTCACTGCGGAGGTCCTTTGCGGACTGGGCTATGCTGCTTTCGGAGCGGCAAGAGTCAGACGGGGTCCGTCGCTGCTGGGTCCTTTGCAACTGAAGAGCAGCCAAATGTGATAAAGGTTTGCTCAGGAGCTGAGTTAAACCTTAGCTGTCTTGAAATCTCTTTCCTCGTCAGGCCAGAGACTCAGAACGTCGTATCTGCTACTGTCTCTCTGGATGTATCAGAGACTCAGAACTTTGGTGTTTCTGTTAGGGTCTCTCTAGATGAAAAACTCAGAAACAGGGAGTGTTCCTGTTGCTGCCTTCCCGGTAACAGGACTCAGACACAGAACAAGGAGTGTCTTTTGGGAAGGTACCTTTATCTCTTTTTGATGAGGAGGAGATTGGAATCTGGCGCCTCTCCGTTCCAGGAATGTGATTGGCCACTTGTGTCCAAGGTGGCCATGATGTTGCCCACCCTAGTGTGGAACTCATTTGCATACAGTGGAGTACAAAGTTAAACAGTGTATTTAACATTTCACCCATGCAATATTTCTTTACCAAACCTCTTTCAAACTATTATCAGCATCATAAGGAGCAAAAAGAGTCCAAACATGATAGGAAACTGTTGAACTATCACATATTCATAACATATTATGTTAATAGGCCTGCTTCCGTGAACTGTTGTGTTAACAGTCAGTGGCCATCAACATAAACTGTACTTCATCTGAGGATGAAGTGAATCCCTTGCAGTTTGCATCCATTTAAGGTCTCCAAACATGGGTATGAATGGATTTGGATAGATCTGTGTGGCCTTTCTTTGTTTTCGGCCACTGCTGTTGCATCCAGAGATCTGGAGGAATTTTTATGGCAGTCATTTCCTAAACATTAGGATTGGGTGTGATGGTGAGGGTCAACCCATAGTCCAATGAGAAGTCCTCTCTTAGGTGGTCATGGATGCAGAAGGTCTCCCTTCCTGTCCTGTTAGAGGTGACTGGCAGTTGTCTTGGCATCTTATCTGATGGTTCTGAACATCTTTTTACATGTTCCTCCACCAAGATCCAATCACAGTGGGGCACATCTCCCTCCACACCGGCAGTTAGAGAGGAGCCCTGCCATAAACTGGTCCTTGGAATGCCAGTCTGACTGTTGTTCACTACAATTTGTTTTGAGGGTTTAATCAAATTTAATGCTAAATTAGATATACAGTATAATTGGTAAATACCTTGTACTGTCTGTTTCTGAATATCACACTTGAAACTCCCCAGAATGATCCTGCTGTATGTTCACTGAGATTTTTTGGAAAATTGGTAGGTTTTTTGGCCAGAATTAGTACTTCATTTGCTTCATTCTTCTCACCAATCCAAATAGACTCTGGGAGAGTCTCTGGGAGTCTCTAACCCTAACCCTAACCCTCACGAAGACAATCCTACAACTGGATCTGGTACTTAGACAAGTTGTAAGATCATCATCTAATGCTGATGGATGCATAAGTCACATGATCTTCCTCTTTAACTTTCTGAAAAAAAAAAAAAAAAACAAGCAATATTTTACATTTTAACCTTAACACGGGCAAGAGTGGAAAATGATCAGCAAAAAAACATCTCATGTCACTTTTTATATCATCTAAGTAAAACATATTGTTACGTCCCTGGACGTATTGTTATTTTCTGGTATAAATGTGTGGGCGTGGTTGTGTGCCCTGTGTTGTGCTTGGTGTCTCTCTCTCTCTCACACTCTCTCTCTCACTCTGTTCCCCCTCAGGCTGAATCACCATCACCTGTAGCTCGTTATCAGAGCGTGCTTGTGACTGAGAGTGGAGTATATGTTGGCAGTCCAGTGTTTGCTGCGGAGAGACACACTTCTCTCCTGCTCCAGACTGAACACTTTGGTGGATTGTTGTTAGTCCTCAGATTTTGAGTTGTGTATTAGTAAGTGGCTAATAGTGCTCCTGTGGTGAGCTGTGTCTAAAGAGAATACTTGATCCTGTTTCTGCTTTGTTAAAAAGCTTAAGATCAGTAGCAGATAATATATTATTTTTCTGTATATTGGTGTGAGTTAAAAGGGAAGCTGTAGGGAGAGCAGTGGCGGTTTTAGGCATGGGCGAACGGGGCAGCCGCCCGGGGCGGCATTTTTTCATGACACGTGGGGGGCGGCACAAGCACTTGGGAAAAAAAAAATCATCTGCGACGCTAAGCGGTTTTCTATTATCTATCATATAACTGTGCGGGGAATTGGCAAATTGGCGCCCCTGCTTGTTGAGAAGGTACCGAGCACAGAAGCTGTGTGAGAAGTGGAAAGGGGAGGGGGGTGCGGCCGCGGGGGACAGTTGACCTCTCCCAAATTAGTGGGACAAGTGGGCTAAAGTCAGTCACACCCAGGAAGTGGTTTTTTCATGTGTGCAACTGTTTGTTGGGAATATAAAAAAAAAAATCGGAGTGTCTATTTAAGTGCAAATAGCTATGTTGCTGGCAGAGACTATTTACGTTAACTCCACCCACAAATGTATGATTGGGATAGTCAAATATGCAAAAGACGGTTACTAGCTGTCAGGTTCAGTGGTGCAGATGGTAAAATTTGCGTTACACTTCTTTCGACACGATCGACCAGGGTTCGAATCTGCCTTTTGGCGAACTTTTTTTTCTCCCTTTTTAAATTTCAAATCACATCACATCAGAAAAGCATTTATTTTTTAATAAAAATGAAGGAAATAATCAAAGAGTTGAACATAAAGTATCGGGTAGGGTTAGGGTAGGTGTAGAGAGGGCTTTTGTCCCAATAAGGTGGCATCCATTTAATAATTAGAAATAAAATAAAAAAATTACACTCAATGTTATTGCATACTATTTTATAATGTATTACAATGCAGAAGTGCAGATAATTACCACTATTTTTGCAATAAGTAATGTTTTTCTCTAACAATGTTTTTCGCCATGTTTTTATTTTATTTTAACATAGAATAAATAGAATCTAAAGCTATTTGCACTGTGTAAATAACATATCACTAAAGAATACTGCTATTTTCACTTTGTGGTTTAGTCTTGACTTCTGGTTGTGAGTGACAGTGCTGGGGGATGGGAAATCTGTTGATTGTCGAGTGCCAAATAAACACAGAGTGTTTATTATGTATACAGAGTATATTTATTTAAGGTCTGATAACTTGTACTGTTTTGTGCAGAATTGTGTTTTTCATGTTGAAGGATTTGTGCAATTGAGAAATATAAGCTTGTCTTACACTTATATTGTTATAGTAAAACTGTTTGTGCAAAATTTTTTAGCAAAAAAAACTAAAAAAAAATGTGGGGGGATGGGCGCTCAGAGGGGGTCTCGCCCGGGGAGTAATTCAATGTAGAACCGCCACTGAGGGAGATATTGCCTTTTTCTTTGGATACTACTTTCATCCCTGTTTTTGGTTCAGTTAAGGAGTTGAGGAAAGTTTTTATGTTGCATATTTCTCTTTTCTTTTGGGCATTTGAGGCGTTTGTTTGTTACTTTAGGCCTTGCTCTCTCCTGAGTCACTGCTCCCTATATCCTTATGTCAAACTGATTGTCCTTTTTTTTTTTTTTTCTTCGTAAATAAACCTTTATTTATATATATCTATCTCTGAATTGGTGTTGTCTTCGCTCTGGGGCAGAGGACTGAAGTGTGTTTTTGCAGGTTTCTTTTTAATTTTATGCTTTTTCCTACCTTTTATGCTACTTCCCCTCACAACACCCTAGACAGGAGGGGAACATAACAATATTCAAAGGTATTTTTGTAATATTTGAGATATTTTGGATTTTATGAGTTGTATCTCCCAGGATACATTGCCCTTTTAAGGTATAAAAACAGCCTAAGTCATCAATAATTCTATAGTTTATTTGATTCAAGCAAATATGTAATATTCAAAATATGCTGCATGTATGACATGTCTAAGTGTACTAAAATTGAGATAGACATTCTTGTATTTTTACTAGTGCTGTCAAACGATTAATCACATCCAAAATAAAAGTTTTCTTTACATAATGTGTGTGTACTGTTTATATTTATGTATATATAAAAGCGCACACATACAGTATATATTTTTTAAATATTTACATATATTATATAAACGCATGTTTCTTAAAAGTATACATGCATGTGTTTGTATTTATATATATATATATATATATATATATATATATATATATATACAGAATTAATATACCCAGTACACACACACATATATTATGTGAACAAAACCTTTTATTTTGGATGCGATTAATCGTTTGACAGCACTGATTTTTACATTTCTGAACTGTCCCGTTTTCATTCTCAAGGGTGGGCAGTTCCACCCCTTGAGGTCCACTGTCCTGCATGGTTAAGCGCCGTCCCTAAACAATCATATAATGTAATTTATGTAACATATCATTTTTTTATGTAAGACTTTGCTTAGATTTTTCAGATGTGTTTGATCAGGGTTGGAGCTAAACGCTGCAGGATGGTGGCCCTCCAGGAGCAGGGTTGGACACCCCTGTTCTACCATAAAATGAGCTGTGTGAAACCCTGCAAGAAAAAAAATCTAGTTAAACATTAAAAAATGTAGTACTTTGTGACACCATTCATTGTTAAAATTGAGGATAATCCTTTTTTTTTTTTTTTATACCGTAAACAGGCAAAGTATCTCATAGGATATGCATATTTCAAAACTGACAAAACAAGCACAGAAAATTTGAACCAAGTCATGTGACCCACATAGCCTACTCCAAACAACCTCAAATGTGATAATGATAACAATATTGGATGAAAAAGTCTTCCTTGTGCCTCCTAAAAATGTGGCATCCCAAAGATCAATTGAGTTTCAATGTGAAATTTAGTTTTTATGTTTATTTATTTATTTTTGGCTAGGATAGCAGGGCTACACCCCTACTTTACGAGAAGTGTCATGGGCTATTTTTCAACCACAGAGAGTCAGGACCTGAAGGACGGTGCACTATACTGGTGCGTTAGGACCCACACAGACCACAGAATGGCCTCAATAACAACTCTTCCTGCAGCAACCTAGTTTTTCCAGGAAGTCTCCCATCCATTAACTAAGGAGACTCAACCCTGCTTAGCTTCAGTGAGCAACCTTTATTTGGCTAGAGGGTGATATGTTTCCTTAAATGTGAATAATAATGTATTTGCATTATTATAATAATGTAATCGCTTTTAAATGCCCGCTCCATTTCACTTTCGAATTTGCGGTCACACTTTGTGTATCAGGAGTGGCGCTGATAAGATTGTCACTGAAGGTCAGGACCTGTTGTGCTCTAAATCCTCCGACATCATCCTGCCAGTCATCTCTCCTTACTGTCTTCATGTGAAATATGATGCAGGCTACTGCAATGTGACCGACACTATTTTTTTTTTTACATTGATACAGTGAGTATCATGAATATGTGTTAGTGTTTCTTGTATTGAATGATGATATGGCTTTTATAAATAGGCTATCTGTTATGGTGCTGTTGTGTTTGTAATATATGTAATGGAACAAATACAAGGGCATCTAATGCGATGCACTGAAATAAATAAATCATCTTACTGTTTTAGATGCATCTCGTTTGTAGGAAATAGGTTCAGCGTAGGTGATTTCTTCATCACCAGTCTCAACTGTTTATGAGATTAATTGTGATTAGATGATAATTATGGCTATTAATTGATTAAAAGCAGTTTAGAAAGCAGTAGGAAACACTTGCCTTCTCTGTCTGTTTTTCTTTGTTTCCTGCAGATCACAATTACAGCTACAATCATCAAAGCAGCTGCAGAAATCAGCACTATCTGAGATACAGAACCTAGGTTGAGAAGGAGAGTAAAAGAGAGACATTAATGTGAGTGAATGTGTACATAAATGCTAATATCATGACTGTTGTACCTGCACATGTGTGACAGAGTCGACTGATGTCCAGATGTCTGGTCTGGTTGCTGATGGGATTGTTGAGCACACAGCTGTAGGTGTTTTTATCCTGATATTCCACCTCCAGAGGTAGAGAGAGACTGATGCTGAGATCAGACACACTGATGCTGGACAATAAACTGTTTCCTTTGTACCAGGAGAGAGTCACATGACCCACATTCACCGCTGAACACAACAATGAACAATTCTGCTGTGATGAAGATGATGATGATAAAGAACAGTTTGAAGAGTTACTGCTGATGACCGGAACAGGCAGATGAGCTGAAAACATGAGAGAATAAAGATAAATTTGGTTAAATCTAATTAACAATCTTATTTTTGGTTCAGTGTGTTGAATGGGTGTTTATGACGATCACTAAGTGTTCCTGTGATAAGACTATAAAGGACAGGACTGGTGATCTCTACTCACCAAAGACAGAAACACTGAATGTTTTTGTTGACAGTTTTTCTCCATTTATTTCTACTTCATAGAGTCCAGCGTGTTCAGTTGTGATGTTTGTGATGGTCAGAGATCCAGTCTGTTTGTCCAGCTTCAGTCTGTCTCTGAATCTCCCATCAGTACCATCAGACGTGTTGAAGATTCCAGCTGCTCTACTGATTTGAGCTATCAAAGACTTTTCAGCTCCAAATGTCCACAATATGTCATCATCATTATCATGAACTTCAGTAACATTAGTGTGTAAAAGGACAGAATCTCCCTCCATCACTGACTCCATCTGTATTTCATTTGTCTCAGAACCAAACACACCTGGAGATCATGAACATTTAGTTTAATTGAATCTAAAATCAGGGCTCCCCTGCTTTTTGAGCAATATATTTTCATGAGTTTTGACTCATAAAAAAAATAAATAAATAAATAAAATGCACTAATTATTCATTGCATTTTATTTTTCATGTCCATTGGAAGTATTTGAATTTAGGATTAAAAATGTCCTGGTATTTGAAAGCAGTTTGCATTTTCATAATTTTCCATTACTCCCCCCCCAATATTTATTACGTTTCCATTACTTTTCAAGGTTTAAAAATTCCTAATAATTGCAGGCTTTCCATGACTGCAATAAAAACAAACCAGAATCAAAGCCGTACTAAGCAATAACATTTTTTTTAACTTACCAATCAGATGCCACCAGCACAAACAGAACAAACTGAACATGTAAAACATTCTCAAATAGCTCAGTAAAATGTTTCATGTACTGTCCCCCAACTCAAGCTGTTAACCTGGTTTACTTGAATCCTCCCCGAAGAGAATATGAAGACCCTCCTCAAGCACATCCTCTAAAAACCTTTGTCTTGTATTACACATATAGTATATACAAGTTCTGCTAGCTTTTATTTATACTTCAACTGCTCTCAATATTGAAAAACTTAACTTAATTTAACATTGACCATCTTATGTTTTGTACATATTCAACACACCAGGTAACTTCCTGATTGTGTTAAATGTTTAAAAGTGTATGTTAAATATTTAACAGTGGAATGTTGTTCGAATATAACCTAAATCTCACAATAAAATAAATTACAAATTGCTTTTTAAAAATGTTTTATAATCATTCAGTTGAAAAAAAAAAAAAAAAAGACTGCTGACCATATCAGTTCCAGCAAGCAGCTTATTCTGGGTCAAACTGAAACTTGCTGCAGCTGGTTTTCTTTAAAAATGCAATTTGACCTGTTGAGTGAATAGCTTAAGTGGTTGGAAATGACACATCTGTGGTTCAGGTGAAAGGTTTCTTCCTGTTGTGCTATATTTATAACATACTTAACATACTTAAGAAATTCCATTCACTATAAAGTGTGAATGATTGGTGTTAGCTGGGAACTCTGAGCCTTGGTAGTAACTTGAAAACACGTGGTAACTCAAAATAACTATGCGAAATGTCTGGAACTGCCCTGGTTTAGTGGAAATGTGATCAGACCTGGGACATTTCAAAGAATGTTTCTTGTTTCCTGTCATATGCACAAGCTCTCATGTGGCCAAGACTGCAAGTGTGAGTACTGGAAGAGGCCCACAAACACACATAGACCATGTGACTGATTTTAGTCTATTCCAGGACTTGGGCAAGAAAAAATGCATTCACAAAGGAAGTGAGATGGACAAATATGAAATGGAAATGTATAATTTGACAGCATCTTATAAATAAAAACACTGACCTTTAAACACGGACCGTGGTCGCCCAAGTGAACATGCTTTTCAGGGCGCACAGAAACCTTGCCGGCACCCCTGCTGATGCATCTGTACATAAGACAACAGGGTCAGAAATTAATGGGGGCTTGAGACAAAATAAATTAAAAAAAACAAATAAAGATATTGGGGCAAAAAGCAAAATTGAGCCATTGCATGCTTCCAAGCAACACAGTGTTCTTTCATTACTGAATAAATTGACATTTTTTTAACAAATCAGTTAAGTGAATATTATTGACCCATTCATAAAGACTTTGAAAATTGCACACTTCCCTACTATATTGTAAGCAAAATAAATAAATAAATAATATTTTGTGACAAAAGATGTATGTCTGAATTCACAGTAATCATAAAAGAGTAGGTAAAAAAAAGTACCCGGATGAGATTCTGAACTGTGCATGGACACTTTACTATCCCATGAGACCAAGGGGGAGACGATTTCTCTCCCTTGGAAGCGACGCAACTGCTGGTAGTTCACGTGCAATTACAACATGTAGCTAATAAGGCTACATTCGAGAAGAGGTCGAATGTGGGAGCATTCGAGTTGAAATGTCTAATTTCCAACCTGAATGGTTGAGTTTCTAGTCAGTCACACCATGTCACGTTCACATATTAACCACAGGTTGTCATGATAGTCCTGGAAAAAAAAAAAAAAAAAACCTTCCCTTTAATTGCTGACGCTAAAGTGCCCCCGGACCACGATTACTCCTAACGCCATTTTTCTCCTGCGCACGCCACTGTATAATGCTGAGTGCAGTTTTCACAAAAGCTGATTTGCGCTTAACCAATCTGAGGAAAATGTCACGCAAAAATCACATAGCCGCACCTGGGCAAAAGTGAGTGGGCGCTAGTAATAACGGACAGAGTCAGACTCAATATTAAGGTCATTAAAAATTAAAAATGTAACCATAGAACATAGTGGAAGACATAGTAAAACTACCACGTCTCCGTCGCTTTCAAGAACCTGTACATTGTCAACATAACTTAAAAGAATTCACAATAACCCCAATCCCTATAATACTGTTGAAGATGGCAATAGGCCACTCAAACTATAAATTTAGAAACTGTAGAAAGAATCTCTCACGCCAGGTCTCTACTGCTCAACTTATACGAACACAAAACACAGACATGAAGTTGCAGCTATCAGCTGTCACTTAAGTCATGCAACATCGACATACAAGATAAGTGTAGAACGAAAATTAAATACTGCTTTATTTATTACGAAACAGAAGTAATTTTTAAAATACTATTTGTATATTTTAATTTTATCATTATAGCCTTCAAGGCACTGTTTTTTTTTTTCTCACCATATTTCCTCAAATATAGTATTAGATATAATTAAAGTGTATAGAATTATTTCATTCAGAAATGTCATGTTTGTGATTTTTTTATTTGTTAATACATATTCGGAAACAGGTGCAGTTAGTCGCTGGCGGCAGTCACAAAATTTATACACACACACACACACACACATATACACAAAACTTTAAACACCGACTGAAAACACAGACTGAGCTTAAATGACGTTCATAATTTTATTATCAACACAGCTGATAATAAAACTCATCAAGCATTATGCAAAAACACATTTTAGTTATTTTAGTTATGTGAGATGTTATAATAGTTTTGTAATTGTGTTAAAATAGATTAAACAATAATTTTTAAACAGATATTATATTTGCATAATAAACTGGGGTGCATATTCATTGTAGTGGGCGTGCCTATGCATGTCAGGTCCGCCCCTGGCCTAGGCTATATAAACACTTTCACTTTCAGAAAATCATGGTGTCAAAACAAAGGAACAAGCAACTTTTATTTCACTAAATCACAATTCATTTACCTGAAGAAATGACTCTTATCTTTATTTTTATTTTTCTCTCAACGTGTGTTTTACTAAACTGTGGTAAGATATTTTGTTACAATCTACAAACAAATTATTTATTATTTTGTTAATTCGAACCCAAAATTTACTGGCATTAATGAAGAAAAATATATAAATTATGACAAAGTATGAAAATGCTCAGGTCAGGTGACATCTTTATGAGTAACATAGCATTCGCTATATGATGGCAGTTGCATCATACACTGATGTATCCTTTTCATTTTGGGAAAAGGTGTGTGTAATTTCTGCAAATCACCGATGTTCTTGTAACTGTCTTATAATGTCATGGATGTATTGTGTTTTGAATCGATATTAATCAAGTTTTATTTCATTACCTATATGAGATTTTATTTACTTTTTTTTATTTAAAAAAAATATATATATATATATATATATATATATATATATATATATATTTACAAATTTTTATTTTGTCTCAGTTGTAACAGTTGTATGTGGAAATTTTGTCATACTGAAAGACCACCAATATTCTTGAAATTATTTATAATTAACTGTTTGTTTCCTCTTCAGGTGTGTTTGGTGTTGAAGAAATTACAGTGTCAGTGATGGAGGGAGATTGTGTCACTCTATACACTGGATACAAAAAAAAACAACAGGACCGAATTAGATGGTATTTTAATGACATTCGCCTCACTCAGATCACTGGAGATCAGAGTAAGATCTGTACAGATGTTCACTGTGATGAGAGATTCAGAGACAGACTGCAGCTGGACAATCAGACTGGATCTCTGACCATCATGAACACAATGACCTCAGATGCTGGACTTTATAAACTGAAGATTTTCAACAGCCCCAGCAGTGAAAAGATCTTCAATGTTACTGTTCATGGTTAGTCATTTAAATCACAACATTGTGTTTATTATAATGCATTATGAATAGAACAAAATATATCGGAGTATTCAAATGTCTCAGAGCTCAGAGTTCAATGTCGGCCTCCATGGTCATGACAGAACCAACAGGGGGCACAGAGAGTTCAAAAATGGCCTTTGTGTCCCTTCTTGGCCATTACTGGATATACAGCATGTTCAGAAGCAGCCTCCTTGGCCATAATAGAGTTTGGGGACGGCCTCTGTGGCCATGTCAGAATGGACTGGGAATCCACAAACTCGCAAAAAGTCCATGGAAGATCATCAACATCAATGAGTGCTTTGAGAGAAGTCCAGTAAAGAAAATCCAATGAGTGAATAGTTGGGGAAATGCAAAGTCCACAATAAGGCAGAAATCCAAGCAGGGATGAAAAACAAAACAACCAACAGCTTTACAAGGGGAAATTACCCTTTTAGTAACAATATGGCATTAAAAATATATTTTTTATAGTCGCTAATCCCTAACCATAGTATAAAGAAAAAAATGACAGATAAGTGCAATAACAATAATAATTTATTTATTGCAAAAATGTCAAAAGCAGTACCAAAAGTAGTCCAAATGTGTTGTAGTTGCAGTCCTCTCTGATGGAATACAACAGTTTTGTGAGGCACAGAGCAGCATTTATTGTTGTTAATCGCTGAAAACATTATCCAGAATATTATCCTGATTCACTCCCAGTGTTGGATGGACGATTTCAAGTACAAAAGCACACCAAAACCCACCCACTCCAAAAAAAAAATAAATAAATAAATAAATAAAAAACACCCAAAACTTTGTCAAAATAATGTGATATAATATTGCCATGTCAATCAAGCTAAGGAGAAATTTTAACTCCTTAAAACAGATTAATGATGACAAAATAATATAAAAATAGATACATTTCCTAGTAAAAAGTACGGAAGTTCTAAAAGGCCATGTATTATGGTCAAGATAAATAAAATTGTGACTTGAAACACAATACTTTCTTTACTTTCTTTAGCGGCTACATTGCTCAACGCTGCAAATATGTTTGATCACGACTTAATTTTCTTGTGATCTCGACATAACAAAAGTTTTTTTGTCGTTATCTTGACATAACAGAAGTTGTTATCTAAGTTACACAACTGGCCAACAGGTGGCAGTGTAGAAGTAAACATAACTAATTGGGACCTGTATACCAGAGCATGTGAGCGGAGCGGAGCAGGGAGTGAGCGGGGAGCGGAGCGTGCAAAATATACAGGTGCTGGTCATATAATTAGAATATCATCAAAAAGTTGATTTATTTCACTAATTCCATTCAAAAAGTGAAACTTGTATATTATATTCATTCATTACACACAGACTGATATATTTCAAATGTTTATTTCTTTTAATTTTGATGATTATAACTGACAACTAAAGAAAATCCCAAATTCAGTATCTCAGAAAATTAGAATATTACTTAAGACCAATACAAAGAAAGGATTTTTAGAAATCTTGGCCCACTGAAAAGTATGAACATGAAAAGTATGAGCATGTGCAGCACTCAATACTTAGTTGGGGCTCCTTTTGCCTGAATTACTGCAGCAATGCAGCGTGGCATGGAGTCGATCAGTCTGTGGCACTGCTCAGGTGTTATGAGAGCCCAGGTTGCTCTGATAGTAGCCTTCAGCTCTTCTGCATTGTTGGGTCTGGCATATCGCATCTTCCTCTTCACAATACCCCATAGATTTTCTATGGGGTTAAGGTCAGGCGAGTTTGCTGGCCAATTAAGAACAGGGATACTATGGTCCTTAAACCAGATACTGGTTGCTTTGGCACTGTGTGCAGGTGCCAAGTCCTGTTGGAAAATGAAATCTGCATCTCCATAAAGTTGGTCAGCAGCAGGAAGCATGAAGTGCTCTAAAACTTCCTGCTATACGGCTGTGTTGACCTTGGACCTCAGAAAACACAGTAGACCAACACCAGCAGATGACATGGCACCCCAAACCATCACTGACTGTGGAAACTTTACACTGGACCTCAAGCAACGTGGATTGTGTGACTCCAGTCTCTGGGACCCTGATTTCCAAAGGAAATGCAAAATTTACTTTCATCAGAGAACATAACTTTGGACCACTCAGCAGCAGTCCAGTCCTTTTTGTCTTTAGCCCAGGCGAGACGCTTCTGACGCTGTCTGTTGTTCAAGAGTGGCTTGACACAAGGAATGCGACAGCTGAAACCCATGTCTTGCATACGTCTGTGTGTAGTGGTTCTTGAAGCACTGACTCCAACTGCAGTCCACTCTTTGTGAATCTCCCCCACATTTTTGAATGGGTTTTGTTTCACAGTCCTCTCCAGGGTGCGGTTATCCATATTGCTTGTACACTTTTTTCTACCACATCTTTTCCTTCCCTTCACCTCTCTATTAATGTGCTTGGACACAGAGCTCTGTGAACAGCCAGCCTCTTTTGCAATGACCTTTTGTGTCTTGCCCTCCTTGTGCAACGTGTCATTGGTCGTCTTTTGGACAACTGTCAAGTCAGCAGTCTTCCCCATGATTGTGTAGCCTACAGAACTAGACTCAGAAACCATTTAAAGGCCTTTGCAGGTGTTTTGAGTTAATTAGCTGATTAGGCACCAGGTGTCTTCAATATTGAACCTTTTCACAATATTCAAATTTTCTGAGATACTGAATTTGGGATTTTCCTTAGTTGTCAGTTATAATCATCAAAATTAAAAGAAATAAACATTTGAAATATATCAGTCTGTGTGTAATGAATGAATGTAATATACAAGTTTCACATTTTGAATGGAATTAGTGAAATAAATCATCTTTTTGATGATATTCTAATTATATGACTCGCTCCGGTTCCGCTCCGATACCGCTCACACCACGAATCTAGGGCATGCACAAATCCACCCAGAATTCACCTGGTCTTCCACAATTAACAAAACTGTCAGCCTACACTTCAAAAATCGTTCGTTGTGAAGGAGAGATGGAGTTCGTGAAACATTTCCAAAAGCAAACTGACAGGTCATACAGGTGCACAATTATAGGATATAGGCTGCGCGGCGGACGCGTCGCGGAGCGGGTTTGCTGCGTGTTGATTTTCCTTTCCGCGCCTATGTTAACAGACTAGAGCAGCCACACTACCTGCGGAATACGCGCGTATCAGCTGTGGTCCAACCACACTGCAAACCGCGGCCCCGCGACAGAATAGAAGTGAAGCGCTTTTTTTCCGCTGCAGTCACGCAACAAACCCGCTCCACGTCCGCCACGCAGGCAGTGTGTCCCAGGCGTAAGGCTTCGGTTGAAAACTGCAGGTGTTAGGCATGCAGAGGAAAAAATCAACAATGATTGATTAGCCTATATTTGTTTATTTAAGACTTTATTAGTACTACGCGAAGCGAAAGTTGCTGAAATATCCATAACAAACAGTAAAAAGTGCAGGGTTATCTGTCGATCAGATGGGCGTCAGAGTTGCGTTCATTACTATAGCAACAGCAGACTCACGACGCATTGTGTTTTAAAAATCAATCATTGTAAAAAAAAAAAAAAAAAAAAAAACTTTTGTTATGTCGAGATCACGAGAAAATTAAGTCGTGATAAGAGAAAACAAGATAGAAAAATAATGCATAATGCATGACCTCTAAGAACTTCCCTAGAGCTCAGAAAAGGTGACTACAGTAAATTAATTTTGCTGTTACTTTTGGTTCTACCGAATTTCTAGAGATCCAAGAAATAAACAGGCTATGTGAATATAGAGCTAATATGTCTTCACAGCCATTTCTTGTTGTTGAGTTCCCCCCAAAATGATCCTTCAATCAGTTGTTGATTTGTGCTTCTGGTGTTTTTGATACAGATTTTGAAAAGAAGACCGTGTCAGTGAAGGAGAGCGAAACAGTTACTTTATATACTGGTGTAGTACAAAACCCAAATGATTTGACATGGTATTTTAATGATGTTCTCATCGCTGAAATCAATGGACTTCCTAATAAGATCTGTGCAGATGTTCAGTGTAAAGATAGTGATGAGGGATTCAGAGACAGACTGAAGCTGGATCATCAGACTGGATCTCTGACCATCACAAACACCAGAACCACAGACTCTGGATTATATCAACTAAAGATCAACAGCAACAGATTCAGCATCATAAAGAGCTTCAATGTTACTGTCAATGGTGAGTATAATTTAGTCATTCAATGGCTCAGTGGTAAAGTTATTTATATTGGTGTTTTCAGGCCAGTGCCTCAGATTTCTAATTGCTTCTCCAATATTTTCACTGGCTATGATTTCTAGCAACATATTTGGTAACACTTTACAATACGGGTGCACAAATATGCATTAAATAATGCTTAACTAATGCACATATAATCATGAGTTAATGTATAACTCATGATTAACTAAACCATTTATTAATGATTACTGCATCAGCAACTAATGAACATTCAATATGATTCAAAGATTAAGTAATCAATAAATTGTTATTAGTTAAATGTGTCTTAATGTATTAATTTCCTAATAACTTATTTTATTAAGTAATGAAGTAAATTCATATGTTAATTACCACACTGGGTCGAAGGCATGCCTTTAAACTTCCAGTTGTCTGCTTTAAATAATCATTAGCTAATGATTTGCAAAGGTATCATTATGCTATAACTTTACTTGTTGAGGCACATAACTATTAACTAATTGTTAAGTAATATGTCATTGTGGTTATGGATTTTGAATTAGTTAGTTAGTCATGTGCCTCAACAAGTAAAGTCATAACATAATGATACCCATGCAAATCATTAGCTAATGATTAATTAAAGCAGACAACTGGAAGTTGAAATGCATGCTTCAACCCAGGTAATTAACACATGAATTCACACTACTAGTTAATATAATATGTCATTAGGGAATTAATACTTTGACACATTTAAGTAATAACAATTTATGAATCATATAGAACTGTAACAGGGCTGACGAGACAAGAGACATGCGGATCCATCTGCAAGCTTTTATTTATAGGCATGGTCATAAATACAGGCAGGGTCGAGCAATGGCAAACAGGTATGGCAGAGACAAGACGAAGAGTAATCCTAGGGCAAGCAAAGGTCGACGATCGGCGAACAGAATCCGGTGGGCAAGGCAGAGAGATAATCCAGGGAACACGGGCTAGAATAAAACACGGGAAAACAATCCAAGACAGGCAGGGGAACACTAGGAAAACTAACAGGGGCTCTGAGAGTTGCTACAGCTAGGGGAGCGGTAAACGCAAACAATACTCGGCGACGAGGGAGAGAAAGTCCATGGCTTAAGTAGGGAGTGTGATCAGTGTGTGCATGGGATCAGGTGTGCGTGTGATTAGTGCAATCAGCTGTGTGTGCGCAATCAGTGCAATGAATGATGGGAAATGGAGTCCAGTGTTATGTATGGTGTGAAGTCCATGTGCTGAGTGAGTGACCTCTGGTGGAGGGTGAATGGAAGTGCAGACTGGATTCGTGACAAGAACATTCATTTGTTGCTGATGCAGTAATTATTAATAAATGGTTTAGTTCTTCATGAGTTATATATTAACTCATGATTATCTGTGCATTTGTTAAGCATGAATTAATGCATATTAGTGACACTGTATTGTAAAGTGTTACCACATATTTGTTTTTATGTTGGGTGTTGCTTAAAACCTGAAAATTGAATAGTATCGTGAATTACTGAATGTATAAATCATTCTAAATATCGTTTTCAAGTCATTCTCACAGTTTAGACAAAACCTCATGTGGGTAAAGTTACCCAGCTGACATTTAAATTGGTAGAATTTGCACTAATTATGTAAAAGTTATATAGTGGATATGCATTTTTCTTACTTTGTTCAATTCATTTACAGTAAAAAGAAATTAGTTATTCAGTTGTTATCGTATTTTCTATTGAATGATTTTAAAAGTCCTTTAATCAAAAATGACTGGTCATGAAAATATGAAAATGATAGTGATACTCATAACGTGTTAACCGTAAATCTCAGATATGATGAATGAGTTTTTACTTCATGGTGACATTTATGAAGCATGATGTTCTCCTTTAAATTGAATCATTCATATCAGATTTGCTGATGTTTTGTAGTGTTTGATACAGAACAAACTAATGACTCTCTTCCTCTATTCACTACAGGTTCACATGTAGAAACTCGGGGTCTAATTTTAGCTGACATAACAGCTGGTGGTGCAATCCTGCCGGTGCTGGCCATGACTGTTTTTGTTGGTGTGATTTACTGTTTCTGCTGGAACCATAAACTTAAAAGACAGAAGTGTAAGTACTACAGCTGATACAGCAAGAGAAAGATTAGTTTTTTGTTTTATTATTATTATTTTTTTTTTGTACTACAATAGAAAGTATAAAAAAATGCTTATCATATTAAAATGGTGTATTCTTCATTCTAATTAACAAGTTTTCTGCCACCATTTAACACCTCATTTAATATTGGTCGTTTGTTTATTGCTAAACAATTAGCCTCTATTTTCTAACACTGCATTGTTCCACACAGTGACACTTACAAAAATAGGGTTAATGCTTCTCTGGAGCTATCAAAGTTTAATGAGACAATAACCCAACGTTATATGCAAAGGTGTTTTTTTTTTGTTTGTTTTTTTGTTTTTGTTTTTTGAGGATGAAAATAGTGTACTACTTAGAAGTTATAAGGGTAACACTTTACAATAAGGTGTCATTTGTTAACATTAGTTAATGTATTAACTAACACGAACAAACAATGAACAATGCATTTATTACACTAGTTATTAATCTTTGTTAATGTTAGATTTTAATAAAGCATTAGTAAATGCTGAAAATAACATTAACTAAGATTAATAAATGCTGTAGAAGTATTGTTCATTCTTAGTTCATGTTAACTAAAGTTGTTAACTAATGTTACCTAATTAACCTTATTGTAAAGTGTCACCGTTATAAGCCTTACCTTTTGACCCATGAAGATAACCACATTTATTTCTAGTGACAAAGTCAAATGTCCATTTATTCCTGTCAAAGGATAATGTTGTCTTGATAGGTTACAAACTGCAAAAGTCTTTCATCTTTAAATGAGATGGAAGGAGAGAACAGAAAAATTATTATTATTATTAGTGATGATTTTGTTATCTCTGCTTTTGTTAGTTTTCTTTTTCTCATTTCTGTGTTCCATATGTGCTGCATGCTGTGATGATAAAGTGAAGACACTGCTAGTGATGGAGGGAGATTCATTTACTCTAAACAGTGATGTTGTTGAACTACAGAAAACTGATCAGGTACACTGGCTGTTTGGAGATGAAAACACTCTCATTGCTCAAATCAAAATAAAGACTAGAGATATCCTTACACATGATGATGGTACTGATGGAAGATTCAGAGACAGACTGAAGCTGGATCATCAGACTGGATCTCTGACCATGATGAAGACCAGAACCACAGACTCTGGACTTTATCAGCTAAAGGTCATCAGAAGTAGAAACACTTCAATTGGATTATTCCATGTTACTGTATTTGGTGAGAAACTCAAAACTTCCAGTGTAATAATGATCTTATTTTAGATTGAAACTGTGTTAATCGTTTAAATGAAAGACTATTGTTTGAATTACTAGCAGATTAATCATGTGGTTTCAAAGTTTTTGTTTGAAAAGATTCATTCTCAGTTTCAATTTTAAGGAGCTTCATTGGTATAAAAAATGTTTGTTCATTTGTATTACCAAATTATTTGCACTGTTCCGGCATGCAATTAAAACTGTGCAAAGTGAGAACAGTGCAAACCAACATACATTTAAAAAATAAGAAAACAGCGTGAAGATAAAATATATGTAATTAAAAAAGGATTTAATTTATACTGTATATTAAATAAAAGTAATTGTATAAATAAGATATGAAAGAGCAATATACTGACCATGAAGAATTTAGTTCGTGTTGTTATTAACGTTACTGTAAATTTACTTATACCTGCATATAAAACATCTGGTATTTTTCTGGTTCTGATTTCTGTTCTGTTTTTATGTGCTGCTGTGACAGATGAAGTGAAGTCAGTGTCAGTGATGGAGGGAGATTCTTTCACTCTAAACACTGATGTTACTGAAATACAGACAGATGATGTGATTCTGTGGAAGTTTGGAGATGAAGACTCTCTCCTAGCTAAAATCAAAGGAGGGAAAACGAAGATCTCTTCAAATAGGATATTCAGAAGCAGACTGAAGCTAGACAAGAAGTCCGGATCACTCACCATCAGAGACATCCGAATAACAGACTTTGGAGATTATAAACTACAGATCACCAGAAAAGGAAAAATCACATTTAAGCAATTTATTGTTACTGAATCTGGTGAGTAATTCAAATCATTCAGTGTATTAATGACTTTATTTTAGATCAACAATGGTAATCATTTAAATGAAGTACTACAGCATGATTTTGTAGGACTAGCAGATTAATCATGTGATTTGACAAATGTCACATTGTCACTGTGTGTATGATAGTGTTGCATCTGTCAGCAGTATTTAAAGAGCATTAAAGAGATTCACTTTGACAATGTCACTTTAAAAACAGTTCAACTTGCACAAATACATTCAAGACTCCTGCGTTCTGTATCAAGCTGATAATGACATCAGTAACTCTGTGATTGCATTTTCACTTAAGAAACCATAGAATGATATAAAGGATAACCTTTACTTAGGATAACCGTGTGAAGTACTTGTATTATTTATGCTTCGTGCTTCATCTTTCTTGCAGTGTTTTTGTGCAAAATCAGTCTTATCATGATCCTTGTCCTCTTTAATTTTAAGATATTTGGTCTATTTTATATCATCTGTTCATTTTTAAATAATCTCAAATCCTCAAATTTTCCTAAAATTGTACCCTGGAGGGCCAATGCACTGCAGTGTTTAGCTCCAGCCCTGATCAAACATCACCTACCTATGATTTTCTAATGATCCTGAAGATGTTGGCTGAATGCGAAACCGCCCCCTATACCCTTATTCACTATTCCCTACATTAGGTCACGAATATAGTTCCCTTGAAGGGGTAAATGAAAACAAGTGAGGAAGGACTGCCGCTTTTGCATAGTTTGCTGTTTAATAATAATTTGAAACTGACAAACTGGCAGCTCCAGTAGTAAGATGAAAGGATATATCATGAGCTCTGTCATGGAAGTTATGTACAAACCCTAATTAAACAATTTAATAATCAATTTACAATGAATGTATGCCTGTGTGTGCTTTAGCTATTACACTGTCGGTGCGTTTCAAATGGGATATATCGCCCTCCGAAGGGCACTTCGGAGCAGAGGGCTGCATTGGGTTTGGGCTCCCACGGGACCCAATGCAAATCTCGCCGGAGCGAGCGGTTTTACCTTTGCTGAAAGAGTTAAACTTCGTAATGGGAAAGAGTTAAACTTCGTAAGTTGCGATAAATGTGCACAAGGACATAAATCTGGCACCTCTGCCCTGAGGCGACATACCTATTTTCTATGTTTCTAAGTTAAAGTTATTTCATATTTTGCTTTGGCTTATTTAGCCTACTTAAACTGTTTGTTAACAGTTAAGGTCATTGCACACTGAGTCCAAAATTTTCGCGTGCGTTTTTCTGATTTTTCGTATTCCTCATCCTTTCCTATCAAAATGCATGCTACGGATGCGAAAACGCAGAAATTTTTATTTTTTTTATGACTGACGAAAGTTTCGGAGGCAGTGTGTAAACCCCAGACAGCAACATAGTGTTGGCCCAGATCCGGCCCACATCTGGCCCGTGTGAAATCCATGCGGGCCAGATGTGGGCCGGATCTGGGCCGACACTGCTTGCTGTCTGGGACATGATTGACATAACCTGAGGTTGTATTTATTTTTTAACGTGTGAAAATTTAGACTGGTTTTGTTTTAACGGTTAATGTTTTATAACGCTAATACAAAAAATAAATAAATAAATAAAAATACCCAATGTTTTTGTCAGGTGTGGTGCTTTGGTTTAGCATTACTTCATCTTATTTAAACACAATCATGTTTAAAGGCTGCTATTCTGGATGTTAAGTTGAACGAATATTTCAGTATTTGTGTAGCCAACATTTTTTACAAGCTCTGAGAGAAAGTCCGCGGGAGCGGGCGGGAGTGGACACAAACATTGCGGGCGCGGGCGGGTGCGGGTTTAAGAAAACAGTCCCGCGCAGGGCTCTACTTCGGAGTGAAAACAATCATGGCCGCCATATTGAAGGGTCGTTCTAAACCGAAGTGCTCAAAACTGGCCACTTCAAAGGGCCCTTCGGAATGAAGGATTTCGAAGGGTACAACTGATGGACACTTCGGGCCTCCATGATCCCGGGATCCTGAGGCGATTTCACCCCAGCCTTTTTCTTTGTCCATTCAGTTCTGGTACATTTTTGACACATTAAACAAACAGTCATGTTACTGCAAAACTTCCAAAACCCAGATAGCACACGTATGTCTGCTGATGACATACGGGATGATGACGCAGAAGGGCACTTCAAGAAACAGTAGTCTGGTCCGCTACACACTTCAACCCTTTGAAGCTCTCACTCCGGAGGGTAAACCCTTTGAAGGGATTAGGGCAGAGGGATGAGCCCTTCCGAATGGAACGCAGGAAGCGCACTTTGTAAAATGAATGGATGGATGTATGATTGAGCTGCGGGCGCCATCTTCTGGCTAGACGTGGAAATAGTGCCCTATTTAAAGGTGTAGGGGCGATTTCGGACACAGGGATTGATTTGCATATGTTTGTTTGATCAGGGTTAGAGCTAAACTCTGAAGTGCAATGGCCCTCCAGGTTATGATCTGAGGAACCCTGAACTAAAATAAGCACATTTACTTAAGATGGTTTAGATTTTATTTTAATTTATATTATATTAAGACCTCATTCAGTGATCTGAGTTGATTCCTCACTGTTATGCAACATTATTTATTGGTGATAAATATGTAACCACTGATCCTTTTCTCTTATGATTTTCTGTCTTTTCCTGTCTTATGTGTTTAGTTCAGATTCCACTGCAAACGGAAGAAATGACTCTGAGGACAAAAAGGTGCCTTTCCTGAGGTTTTCAGCAGCTTCAGTATGAAACTACTGTATATATTTCTACTCATATGAGCATCTGAAAGGAGCTCTAGATGTGTTTGATATCGACTCTTGTGCTCACATTGATCTATAGATCCACACTGGTTCTTATCTGAGGCAAATCTAATCTAAATACTGTAGTGACTCATGACCACAGATGGAGCAGGAGCAGATTATTGCTCTCAGTGATATTGGTTTATCATTATTGGTTGACCATGTCGTTTTTTCAATTAATTAATTAATTAATTTATTTATTTATTTATTTATTTGTTGTTGTTGTTTTTAATCAGTACGACTGTATTTGTTTATATTATGTTTTTGTGTACATTCAAATATCAACAAATATCAAATTATTAATAGAATGTTTTCTTTTTGTTTTCTGCATCTTTATGTCTGGTTTGTCAGCAACACATTTTTGACCTGCAGTCTGTTTTTGTCACACAGTGCTGCAGACTAATACTGTAGTTTACTTGGGTTTGTTACTTCTTTCTGTTTTGATTTCTAATTGATTATTAATTGCTCTTTGAATTTATTTTACTTTTGTTGTTTATATTTTATGCAGAATTATTTTTAATAATTTTAGGGATAACTATTTTTATTTGTATGTCCAGTAATTATCATTCAAATTAACTTGTTAATTACATTTCCATGCATTTTCCAGGCCTATAAATCACAATTTTAAAATTTTATGGCAGATTTGATCTGTCTGAGATAAAAGCAAATTAAAACTAGCAGTGGTTTGTTATGCTTTTCTAAAAAAAAAAAAACAATCCCACAAATTGATAACAAAGTTACATACATGGCTCTTATTAAGACTTTAATAATTTTAATAATGGGAAAGTTATTTTTTATCATTAAACTTTGACAATGTAATTGTATGAAATACGTGAAAATTTCATGTCATTTCATTAATATATAATTTTCAAATAGGTAATTTTAAAGCAATTTCTACTTTTATTTTTTGAATATTGCAGGTCTCTAGCAGACCCTTTTATTTTGACATCCCTTCAGCCATGACACCATGCAATGACTTTTTGCTAACAGTACCTTAATCAGGTGTCTTGTGTAAGCAAAATAAATATAAATACAAAATTCTACATGATTCCTGTCTGAATAATAATGATTCACATTTTATGCCAAATGGTGGAGCTAATGTTGGAAAGATAAATTGTGAGTATACACTAGATGGTACCCTATTATAGTATGCAAGCACTGACTGCAGTAAAGACACTAACCCCCAGTTTCACAAACAAGGCTTAAGCCTAGTCCTAGACTAAAATGTATGTCTGAGCTGTTTCAACTGAAAGTTGCACTGACTGATCTTAAAACATATCAGTGCCTTTGCTTGTCTTTCGATGTACACCAGTAATGTTTTTTCTAAGGCACGTTTATAAAAATTACTTAAATGTCCTAATTGAATAATGGCCTAATCCTGGTTTAGCCTAAATCCTGTCTGTGAAACCGGGCGTTAATGGGGCAGTTTCCCAGACAGTCTGAGCTGTTCTAACTGAAAGAAATTTGCACTGACTGATCTTAACCCTCTGGGTACCATCACAGAGAGGCTCAAAATTACTCTACGTAATAAAAACGTGCCAGGGTTCACATATTGAACCTGTGTTTTAGCGCCACTCATTGGACATTTCTATTTGAAACTGCGGCGAAACGTGCAGCAAGGTACGTAAAACAGTGTTGCACAAAAAGTGCGCAGAGGTACGTATTTTTATGAGACCAGGTTGCAAATTAACCATGGTATTAAATTGTCAATAAATATGCCAAAAAAAAAAATGGTTTCTACACTTCTACTATAATAAACCCATTGTTATTTTTCGTAAAGATCATCTTACATTCTTTGAAAAACCACATTTATATAGCTCATCACTCCAGGGCTCAATGTTCTATTCATTTTTGAGTGTGTTTACATCTGCTTTCTTTGAGCTCCAGCACACGTAGGCCTAGAGGTTAAAAGCAACTGCAACTCTACTCTATGAATATCTGTGATTGCCCATACAGAAGCATTAGGTGGAAACACACATTATAGACCCAAGATGGCGGCGCGATCAGACGCCGGTTGCTCCAGGTCCCAAAGACGGTGCTTTTTGTCTTTTAATGTCGTCTGTTCGTCTCCAAATAGTGTAAATTTACCGCTAGTTCATAAGGAAATCACTCCTAAACTCAAATATGTTCGCCAAAGACTTTTGGATATCGGCAACGCATACAAAGACCAACTCTCGCCGGCGGCTACTGAGAAGCTACGAGGCCTCTGTTTACTGCTGAAGCCGGACCTCGAGACCGCGGCCTCGCCTACTGTCGCTACTCCGCACAAGGCGGCGCCGCAAGCGGTGTGAGAGAGGACGGAAGCGGTAAGCGCGAGGTATACGAGCTAGGCTGAGGAAAACCCCACAAGACCGGCTCTTCCAACACTCATGCTCTCAAACGTTCGCTCTCTGGAAAACAAACTGGACTTAATTCAACTCAGTCGATCTACACAGCATGAGACAAGGGATTGTTGTGTGTTTGTTTTCACTGAAACATGGCTGAACGACAACATCCCGGACTCCGCCATTCAGCTGCACGGACTAACTTGCTACCGCGGACAGAGATTCATCACTGTCTGGTAAGACTCGCGGCGGTGGCTTGTGTGTACGTCAACAAAGAATGGTGTAACAATGCTGGGGTAGTGACAAAACACTGTTCATCGCTGGTGGAGTTTATGTTTGTGAAGTGTCGACCGTTCTATCTGCCGCGGGAGTTCACGGCCATTGTTATTGTCGCGGTATACATCCCACCGTGCGCAAACGCAAAGGACGCGCTCATGAGCTGTACAGCGCCATCAGCGAACAACAAACAAATAACCCCGACGGCTTTTTCATCATAGCCGGTGACTTCAACCACGCAAACCTAAAGACAGTTTTGCCAAAGTTCTACCAACATGTGAACTTTGCAACAAGGGAAATAACACACTGGACTTTGTTTACACAACAGTTAAGAGCGCATACAAAGCTGAACCCCGCCCCCACCTCTGGTACTCAGACCACATCTCTGTTATGCTAATCCCAGCATACAGACCACTTCTGAAACTGGCCAAACCGGTTCACAAACAGATCAAGGTATGGCCAGACAATGCCACCTCAGCACTGCAGGACTGCTTCCAGGACACAGACTGGAACATGTTTAAAGAGGCGGCCACCTACAACAACCACACAGACCTGCAGGAGTACACTGAAACTGTGACTGCTTACATCCAAAAGTGCACTGATGATGTGACAGTCACCAAGACCATCACCACACGCGCCAACCAGAAGCCATGGATGACAGCAGAGGTTCGTGGGCTGCTAAAGACCAGAGATGAAGCATTCAGATCAGGAGATAAAGCAGCCCTCAAAACAGCAAGAGCCAATCTGTCCCGCAGCATCAAAAATGCAAAACGGTCATATGCTCAAAAAATCAACAATCACTTCACAGACAGCAGTGACACACGGAGCCTGTGGCAAGCTATTCAGACCATCACAGACTACAAGCCCCCGCCACAGGCCTGTGATGACGACACATCCCTCCCAGATACACTCAACCACTTTTACTCACGGTTTGAAATGCTGAATGACACACCTGCACAAAAACTGCCCACACCTCCCAACGACCAGGCGCTCTGTCTGTCTCCAGCCGACGTAAGGAAGTCCCTATCTAGGATCAACCCACGCAAGGCTGCGGGTCCCGACAACATACCTGGCCGTGTACTGAAAGACTGTGCTGCACAGCTGACAGATGTCCTAACAGATATCTTCAACACCTCGCTGAGCCAGGCAGTCGTCCCCACATGTCTCAAATCCACAACAATCATACCGGTACCAAAGAAATCACCTGTGTCCTGTCTAAATGACTACCGTCCCATAGCACTGACTCCAATCATAATGAAGTGCTTTGAGAGGTTAGTCATGCACAACATCAAAACCAGCCTCCCCAACACACTCGATCCGCTCCAGTTTGCATACCGTCCGAACCGCTCTACGGACGATGCAATTTCCTCCACTCTCCACCTGGCTCTTACCCACCTAGAAAATAAAGACTCTACGTTAGAATGCTGTTCATTGACTTCAGCTCAGCATTCAACACAATAATCCCACAACAGCTCATAAATAAACTCAACCTGCTGGGCCTTAACAATTCCCTCTGCAATTGGATCCTGGACTTTCTAACCGGAAGACCTCAGTCAGTCCGTGTCGGCCACAACACCTCGAGCACTACCACACTGAACACAGGTGCCCCACAAGGCTGTGTGCTCAGCCCGCTGCTCTTCACGCTGCTGACCCACGACTGCACTGCCAAGTCCAGCTCCAACCACATCATCAAGTTCGCTGATGACACAACAGTGGTAGGCCTCATCAGCAACAACGATGAAACGCACTACAGAGAGGAAGTGGCACAGCTGGCTGAATGGTGTGGCACTAACAACCTGTCCCTCAATGTGAGTAAGACAAAGGAGGTTGTGATGGACTTCAGGAGAAACTCCGTGATCACCCCCACTGACCATCGACAGCTCGCCTGTGGAGAGAGTCAGCAGCACTAAATTCCTGGGGTGCACATCACAGAGGATCTCACCTGGTCCACCAACACCATGTCACTCTCCAAGAAGGCACAACAGCGCCTACACTTCCTCCGCCGGCTGAAAAGAGCAAGTCTCCTCCACCCATCCTCACCACTTTCTACAGGGGCACCATTGAGAGTGTGCTGACCAGCTGCATCACTGTCTGGTACGGAACTGTACTGCAGCAGACCGCAAGACCCTACAACGGACAGTGAACACCGCTGCAAGGATCATCGGTGCCCCTCTCCCTCCATCCTGGATATTTTCCTCACACGATGCTCCAGCAAAGCCAATAGTATCGTGAAGGACTCCACACACCCTCCCACAGTCTCTTCCAGCTCCTACCATCAGGAAGACGGTACCGGAGCATCAGAGCCCGCCTGCCAGACTGCTCAACAGCTTTTTCCCCAGGCTGTGAGAGCCCTGAACTCAAATCACCCGCCCCTCTCTGAACCCCCATACAAACCCCTACCTCCTGTAACATGTAACGTGCAATTCAAGTGTGCTACACACAGGTGAGTGGGCCTGTACAAACCACCTGTAGTAGCACACTCTCCTCCTCTATGCGCACTAGTCACTTTTCACACACACTGCTGTGTGTACACAAATCCCACAAAAGACTCAGTAATATATGTATGTTTACATGCTCATGCACTACAAATCATCCTGCACTGTTCCCCAGCCAGCTGCTTGAACTCAATGTTTCTCCTTGCACATGTACAGTACTTATCTGAAGCATTCGTATAGTTTGTATAGTTTGTATTTTTAGTTTGTATAGGTACTTTTTTATAGATAGTATATTTATATTTATAGTCAAAATCTATCAGTAGGATAGTTGTGTATTGGTTTATATTGTCTTACTCCATTGTTGTATGCCTGTATTTATGTAGCACCGTGGTCCTGTGAGGCACGACATTTCGTTCCACTGTATGCCCCCGCATGTAGCGGAATGACAATAAAGCTCAACTTGACTTGACTTGAACTTGACTTGAATTTAATGTGTAATATCATCCCTGATAGCACATGTACGTAACGGAGACGTCTATTTGATGTCTGCATTTACATCTAAAAGATGTATTTTTTTAGTGTTTGCGGCAGTACGTCAAATAGACATCTAGAAAATGTCTTGACGATGTTTATGATTTAGAATATATGTAAACTGACATCTGAAAGACATTTATCAGATGTTTGTACCAGATAAAGCGCTCTTTAACAGACGTCTTGCAGATGTACATTTGCAAAAAGTGCAAGATGTCTGTTAAACCAGGCTCACACTACAGTAGTTTTTGACCAATTTATCCCTGATTTCCCCCTCCCGAGGACCTCTGTCAGTTCCGATGTTCGGCGCGGATGATCTCGTAATGTGAAGCTTTTACAGGCCAAATATTGCACCTCCTGATCTGCTCACACACAAATCGCAGCCTCCCCGATCATATCAAACATGTTTGATATTTAGGATTTTAAATCAGGATGATGAAGCCTATGATTACATCAGACTTTCACAACAGCAAATGCACGACCTCAAAAGAAGCTGTTGGATAGTAGAGATGGAGGAACAACTTCCTTGATAGCACACATACATCACGGAGACGTCTATTTGACGTCTGCATTTAAATCTGCAAGACAAAATAGACGTCAAATAGACGTCTCTATGATGTACGTGTGTTATCAAATGTGCACATGCTATCTGGGATGTAGCCTAGGTACACAAAATTGCAGCTTTGCTGTTGTCCATTGACAACATGAAATGCGTCTTTTAGTGGACGAATCTCAAAGGATAAACACTGTTTGTGCTGCAGGATGTAAGATTAAGAGAAGGTCACTTGTGACCCTGGACCGCAAAACCAGTCTCAAGTCGCTGGGGTATATTTGCAGCAATAGCCAAAAATACATTGTATGGGTCAAAATGATCAATTTTTATTTTATGCCAAAAATCATTAGGATCACGTTCCATGAAGATATTTTGTAAATTTCTTACCATAAATATATCAACACTTCCTTTTTGATTAGTAATATGCATTGCTAAGAACTTCATTTGGACAACTTTAAAGGCGATTTTCTCTTTTTTTTGCACCCTCAGATTCCAGATATTCATATAGTTGTATCTCGGTCAAATATTGTCCAATCCTAACAAACCATGCATCAATGGAAAGCTTATTTATTTAAATTACACTTAAGACTGGTTTTGTGGTCCAGGGTCATTTAATGTCACTGTAAACGTTTTATTTTCATAAGAACTTAGGCTCGTTTTATGCACTAAATCGGAATGTGTATGTGTACATCTCCCTGGTTGCTATGCTATTCAAAGTTCAAAGTTATGGACTATCACATGAGTTGTTCACATGCGTGCTCTCCTCTGAATGTAAACAAGGCACAGTACATGCATGTTCCATGTCAGCAGTATCATGCTCATGCATTGTTTACATGCAGGAAAAGCACACGCATGCGTCATGATACTCTCCTTGGGTGCTGCGGAGGAGAAGAATTGTTGAATAAAGTAATTTCCGTTTTCTTTTCACGCAAAAATTATTTTCGTAGCTTCGTAAAATTACGATTGATCCCCTGATGTCATATGGACTGTTTTCACGCAAAAATTATTTTCGTAGCTTCGTAAAATTACGATTGATCCCCTGATGTCATATGGACTGTTTTAACAATGTCCTTACTACGTTTATGTGCCTTGACCATGGTAGGACCCTTGCTGTCTATGGAGGGTCATAGAGCTCTCGGATTTCATCAAAAATATCCTAATTTGTGTTCCGAAGATGAACAAAGGTCTTACGGGTTTAGAACGACATGAGGGTGAGTAATTAATGATCTGGGCTAATTTTAATTTTGGATGAACTATCCCTTTAAGTAGCGTGTCAGCCATATACCCAACCCTGTTCCTGAAGGCATATTAACAGTGAACTTTTTTGATATCTTTCTTATCTGACCCATATATTTCTGGTCTTGGAATCTCTGATGAGTTGAATCATGAAGTGTTAAAAACATTATGTGTGCCTCCAGGAACAGGGGTAGGAAACAAATAATTTAGGACATCATCACCCATGTTTTGATAATGGCTCGTCGTCCTCAGGTGGCAGTTCCTGAGCTGGGACTGGAGCAGGTGCAGATATTTCAAGAAGTACTCATTAGTTTGTGTATGGACTTTACAACAATCAAGGGAATCTATGGTGAGATTTTTGGTTCACATTTTCTCTGATCTTGCAGTTCAATGTTGTCCTTCTTTTGAAGGTTAGCTGTTGACCTGTTCAAACAGATAACATAATGAACAACTGCACTGCTGCTTCTACCAATTACCTGATGAGCTTTGCCTTTTCTGTTGCATATGAGTAGGGAGTAGTTTCCCCAACAACCAAAAGAAATGAAACCCCCACTATTTGTACCATGTATAATGAAAATTCATGGAATTATAAATTAATTTAATAAAAGGTCAAGTACAAGGTAGATGTCACATGTTGATCCAGTTTCCTTATTTCTCCTTATTAGTTAATTAGCTCCTCACCTGTTTCGTTTTGTATTTAAAGCCTGTGTTCATCCTTGCTTCTTTGTCTGCTGTTATTTGATCAATGTGTTTTGCTACCCCTTGCTTCTGGATATTTTCTGTTTCTTGATTTGGATTTTTATTAAAAGACTCTGTTTTTGTTTACGCTCCTTCATCGTGCGTTTATTTAGCTAACACACGTAACAGTAGATTCAGCCTCATGTGGGAGTATGTCTCAGGACCCGATAAAATGGATGAGTGCCCCTCATCAGGTCTGAAGTTGCCACTTCATGCTCATAAACAAACAAGCAAACAAACAAAAACAGTGAGGACTTTGCCTCTTTAATTCAGAACACCTCTGCCTGTGTCACTGTATGCTTACATTTATTAAATTTAGGGTATTGACTCGTTTATAAAAACAAGAATATTGACTCGTTTATAAAATTATTTGATTGAATGTGACACTTTTTTATCTCTCTGTACATCTCCTTTCGTGTCACCATGTTGCCATGACTTTAAATACCAAGCATCTCTGGGATGTTGTAAATCCAACTTGTAGGCTACATTTCTGAGAAATGAATGCAGAAGTACCTGTCATTGTGTAAACATACCTTTTTTAATTATGTTTTTCTGACATGAATGATTCTTAAAATCATGTCACACTTTTAAACAAGCGCCTAGAGAACCCAAGTAATCCTTCAGCAACGTGCAAATGCAATAATAACCTAACCTAACCCTGTTTACATATATAAAGTAATTTTTACATCTCAAAGCAATTATTATAGGATTAGCCCAATATTACCCATTCAGACTTCACCCATGTTTTGTTTCCTGATAATTTATCTTCCTGAGGTGGCAGTTCAATAGCAGGGGAAGATCTTCACAGTCCCTTACAAGTTTTTATTTGGATTTTGTCATTATCAAATTCCTTTAAAGTGAGATTATCTTCCTCTGATGCACTAATCTTTAACATTGTTGTTTTAAACCTCACCCACGACTACCCCACACTGTCTTGGTATATTAATGAAACATTCAAACAGGCTAAAGTCATTTGTGTGAACGCATTGCTGATTACTGCCTGTTATTCACTTAAGTTAATGGTGTTAGAGGGTCAGTTTCATTCACTGATGTTTTATGTCACACATGTAGCTTACATCTTGTTTGAGTTTCACACCTAACAGCGTTACAGACATTGATACAAAAAAACGAATTTGTTCCACATGTATAAAGTATAGAAAGCAGTCTATATAAACCAGTCTTATAAACTCCTTCATTTAGCTAAAAAAATATATATTTCAGTTCTCGGATGTGCTACTTCGTCTGTTTGTCTTGTCATCAACCCAGAACCAAAGTTTGATTCTGTACGTTATTTTTTAAAAATTTTAACCAGCTCAAGAACAGTTTGAAGAGAATCTGCATCATATTTGGCTGCTCTACTGTGAGATCTGTTCATAGCGCAGCCTGTTGTCAGCTGTGTTTCAGAGGTGAAGTCTCTATGCAGTGGTATGAACACTTTCTTTGCAATGAAATGTCAAAGGACAAAGATTTGTCAATTTAAGTGGCCAGTTAATCTCCATGAGAAAGGCAAATAGCATCTTGCTACATTGATGACCATTCCTGATAGTAGTGGTTTAGTAGAAGATATTTGTGGTGGGTCTTGGTCTTTTGTATTTCCCTGTTGCTTGGCGGAAATTAACATTATATTATAGCTTAGGTATCACACTACACCAAAAATCAGAAAGTGGCTTTAGTTATTAAAAATGACCATATTTGAGTCATGCCCATCTGTCTCAGAAAAGATAACAGCCATAAACAATTAAATTGTAAAAATGTTGTTGTTGTTTAAAAAAAAAAATTCAAACTGCAATTACAAAATGTGTAGGTACCATGTAGGTCTTTGGCTGAAATTAATTCTTTCTTAAAACTTTTGCATTTAGAAGAAGCCCTAGATCATGAGCAACATGATGACAGGAATGGAAAAATGGCCCTCAACCACATTCACACCTAAAACATACATGAACTGACATGAACCACAAACTTCCAGTAACATTGCATGTTTCTGAAGAAGTTATGTAAAACAGGCCAAACAACAATACAACATATGCAGACATATAGATGAGCCCACACTGTACAAATTAGTTTTTAGGGTTTAAGAGTCAAGTATGAACATGCTGAATTGGTTGTACAGTATGTATAATTAGTAAAAGACTTGCTGCAAAGCGACCTATATTTAATAGACAATATTATTTTTTTAGTCAATTTCTGAAAATCACACTTGAAGACCTTCAGAATGATCCTGCTGTATGTTTATTGGGATTTTTTTGGGGCAACTGGACTGGACAGTGTCTCTGGAGGTTCCTATAGCAAAGACAGTCCTACAGCTGGATCTGGTACTTCGTACCAGCAAGATCATCTTGTAATGCCGATAGGTATGTACGCCTCCACATGATCCTTATTGCAGAATTTGCAATAACTGTTAACATGATGCATCAGGGCCCTCATTTATAATGTGTGCGTACACTCAGATTTGATCTTAGAGTGTGCGTACGCTTAAATCCACTCCAGCGCTCATATTTATGAAGACGGTCTTTAACGTGGAAACGTTTTTATTTTCAGAATATTGCAGTTTTTTTTTTAAATGTAAGCTGTTCTTGCAGCTTGCTGTTCTAAATTATGATGATTGGTGATATTTTATATGTCAATGACATTAATTAGGAGTTGTTTACAAGCAGAGAACTGAAACCATTCAGTTGCGTGCAAGTTCAAGATCATTTGTGATTCATAGATTTCACATCTGAAAGAGACGCGTGTTTTCTGTTCGTACGTTCATTCTATGAATCAAACATACGTATATTCGAGATATGATCGTAAGATCAAATTTAGGATGGTTTCTGCGCAACATTTTATAAAAGAGGCGCCTGGTGTGTGTGCATGATACCTGAGTCATCCTAGGCATGGCACTGCACTTTTTGCCTGGTCTGTGACTAACATATTTAGTTATTTTGATTAGATAATCATTGTGTTCTAAAATAGAAGCAAATAAATTGTACGAGTATACATACAACAGACATACATATATAAATTCAGTGCTATGTCCTGTGTGTAGATTTAAAGATGGCCATCTTTAAACATGACTGTTGATATGAAATGGTAACACCTTACAGTAAGAATCCATTTGTAACATTAAGTAAGATTAATAAAAGCTGTAGAAGTATTAGTCCTTGTTAGAGTGTGTTAATATCAACTATTAGTAATATATTTTTTAACATTTTTTATAGTTGCTTCTGTTAACATTAATGAACTATGAACTAACTTTTTACTGGTCAATATATAATTAATATTTAATATTAATATTTATATTTGTGCACAAAGTATGGTTCAGTACTTTTGATAAATATTTAAGCACTACTAGTTTTTGTTCAGTATCCATTTTAAAAACTGTATGTTGATGATTCGGCCAGTGTGGCCTAACCTAGCTATTGGTATCGGTAAAATCCACTATCGGTTGACACATGACCAGTGTCTGAAGCATGCAGGCCTGGAGTCTGCCTGTTTCACATCTCCTCCAGACAAAGAAGATGTACGCAGTGTCTCGTTCCCTCTCGGGGAACCATGGTTGCATGCATAACCCAAGTCGATTTATATTGTGAAAGATAAATATAAGTAAGACCATTTTCTAAAAGTTTAAAATAAGGTGTCAGTGTAGGATATGTACATTGGAGGATGGAGGGTAGTGGTTAGGTGAAACCATAGGTATTGGGGGCCCCTTTTGAAAATCTGCTTAGGGCCCCCAAAATGCTAGGGCCGGCTTTGGCCTAACCCACGTTTACAACTCCACCTGATTAGCTAACTAGCTAGCAGCAGAACATACAAAAGTTTCTTGTCAGTTTAAATAAAGTTTATTTTAGCTAATATAGGTTACCTTTAAGGGATAGTTCACCCAAAAATGAAAATTTGCTGTTAATTAAATATAAACACATTTATTAGAGGCTCCAAAGTAGATACATGACAAATAGAAATGAAAACTATTTAATTGCTGTAACTGATGATGTAATTGGCAGAAATATAAAGCAGTGCTTTTGTGCAAAATCAGTGTTATCATGATCCTTGTCCTCATCGTAAGTTTCCAGAATATCCTTCATTTTAAGATATTTGGTTTGTTTTAAATCTTCTGTAAATTTTTTTAACAATCTTTTATTGCAGTTATTTGCAATACAGCTACTGCTCCATTTTCTCTCATGATTTTGATTTTGTCTTTACTTGTCTTGTATTTTAATTCCAGAATGATTTAAATGACACAAACCTCACAGTAAATTCATTGTTTTCAGCAGCTTCAGTATGAAACTACTGCATATATTTCTAGATGGGCAATATCAACTTATTACTGATTTATTGATAATCATACTGGCGTGTTGCCAGATTGGGTCGACGATTTCCAAAAGCTCACCAAAACCCACCTAAAACTTTGATAATGTCATTTTTATTACGGTGTAAATCAAGGTTGACAAGGACCATTTTTATTTGTGTAAATGTAGCATATAATAGGGTAGAACAGGTTTAGGGGAAGTGTATATGATGTCTATTTTTGTCATGTAAATGTTTGATGTCAGAACTAAAACACTGTAATTTGTACCATGGATTTTGCCATCATATAAATCAGTAATGGATAGCAAGCTGGACAGAGATCATTTAGTTTCATTAACACTAATGTCCCAGTATTTTAAATAAGGTAATCAAATATTTTAAATGATTTGTGCATATAAATATATTTTATTTTGTGGTAAAAGGCAAAAATTGCATGTTATTCCATGAGCAGAATATTCATAGACATGTGTTTTTTGTTTTATTCAACTTTACAACAGCCTAAATAAACACAATTTTCTTCTGAAACAAGCAAAAAAAAAAAAAAAAAAAGTGAAATCTCATAATGTACTAAATAAAGTGAATTACTCATAATAAATGGGTTCTTTGGATTCCTAGTTTAGACATTAGATGTCGCACTAATTGTATGTATTTGAACGCCTTAATTATAACAGAAATATGAGGAAATATCAGATTCTTGTTAAGACTTAAGGACTTTTCTCTTCAGGTGTGCCCTCGGTTAAACCAGTTGAGCAAGAACACGGGGGTTTACCTAGGCACACCATCGAAACACAGACAGTGAGAAATGGTGATGAATGGCTTTTTGATTGCATTTATACGAAGAACACAGTTTTTGCTTGTGCATTTATACAGACAAACGCTTTTATTTACACAAAATCAGCATTTTGTGACTCTGGTTAAAATGAGGCTCTTTATTTTGCTCTCAGTCTGTGCATTAATGGCTGGTAAGTGCTTTTTTATTACAATATATTATTATTATTTTTTATACAATGTCTCTTTAAGCAAATGACAATGAAACAAAAGTCCTTTGTATCTGTTTTATTAAGTTTTTAGGCCCATTGCTGTTTTAAGTAGTTGAAAGCTTAGAATGGAATTGCTAGTTTTATAGGCTATGTTTGTCAGGGTTGCTGAGCCGATTATTAATTTTAAATTCCAGTGATAACAATAAAAATTATTTGAAGCTGCACATTATTTTGTTTAATTTGTGTAGTTGTTTTAGTTAATTGTAGCCATGCACTTTTTGGGAGAGGGAAAGCAAATTGAACCACATAACGAAACGAAAGACTGAGATGAAGTTAAACAGTACATAATATACTTTACATTCTTAATATTAACTGTGTCTGAATGGGCATTCAAATATTGCTTAAATGGGCAATACTGAAAATTGTCTGTAACATTTTCACAGCACTTATATAAATGACATACATATATGCACATATATATGTCATACTTACAGTCATGGCACAAAATATTGGCACCCTTGGTAAATATGATCAAAGAAGGCTGTGAAAATTAATCTGCATTGTTAATCCTTTTGATCTTTTATTTTAAAAATTCACAAAAATCTAACCTTTCATTGGATAATAAGAATTTAAAATGGGGGGAAATATCATTCTGAAATAAATGTTTTATTTTTTTGTTTTTTTTCTAATACACATTGCGAACAATTAACGGCACCCTTTTATTCAATACTTTTTTAAACCTCCATTTGCCAGTTTAACAGCTCTAAATTTTCTCCTATAATGTCTGATGAGGTTAGAAAACAACTGACAAAAGATCAGAGACCATTCCTTCATCCAGAATCACTCCAGACCCTTTAGATTCCCAGCTCCATGTTGGTGCTTCTTCTCTTCAGTTCACCACTCATTTTCTACAGGGTTCAGGTCAGAGGACTGGAATGGCCATAGCAGAAGCTTGGTTTTGTGCTCAGTGACCCATTTTTGTGTTGTTTTTGAGGTTTGTGTTTGGATTATTGTACGGTTGGAAGATCCAAACATGGCCCATTATAAGATTTCTAACAGAGTCAGTCACTTATTGATTTTTTATCTGTTGGTATTTGATAGAACCCATGATGCCATGTGTCTAAACAAGATGTCCAGGACCTCAAGCAGAAATATAGGCCCACAACATCAAAAATACAGCAGTATATTTCATTGTACACATGGGGTACTTTCTATCCCTGTGTTCACCAGTGATGGGAATAACGGCGTTATAAATAAACGGCGTTACTAACGGCGTTATTTTTTTCAGTAACGAGTAATCAAACGAATTACTGTTTCCCCCGTTACAACGCCGTTACCGTTACTGACAATAAAATGTGGCGTTACTATATTATATTATTATAATTAAATTTTTCAGTTCATCTGAATGGATGCGCAGTGTAGCTGTATTTGACGTACCATAAACTCTAGTGTGAAGGCGCATGACTCGCCTCGCTTTCTCTCACATACCCGCACGCAAAGAAAGATACAGAGCAAGAGAGTCTTTCATAACATGCAGAAGTGACGCACTACATGTAAACGATATTCTTTGTTGTATTTTCCTGTAAAAATAACGGAGTTCCTTTGGAATTCTTCAGCTTTTAAGAGTCGGTTTCTCTGGTAGTGGACGGAGCTAATGCGAAATCAGCAAATCAATTCGCGCGAACGCAGACAACATGATTAATATTCATGAACCCAGCAGTTCATTAATCCTTAGTGCGTTTTATATTGATGACAAATATGCATTCATACTTGGTTATTCTAATTACTAAAGTTCTATCATCATATAATATTGAATTATCATAATATTATATTATAATGCTTGACTGACTGATTCTAAGTGTTAGTAGATAAATAGTGTAGATTAATGTACAATGTTTTATAATAATAATTTATTCTTTTTAGTGTCCATTTCATTAATTTAACATATTTAATATTGGGGGCATCCAAAGTTATTTGACATTTGAATTTTTTTTTTTTTTTAAAGTAACGCAATAGTTACTTTCCCTGGTAATTAGTTACTTTTATAATGATGTAACTCAGTTACTAACTCAGTTACTATTTGTGAGAAGTAACTAGTAACTATAACTAATTACTTTTTTAAAGTAACATGCCCAACACTGGTGTTCACCAAACCCATCTTGAGTGTTTGCTGCTAAAAAGCTCATTTTTTAGTTTCATCCGACCATAGAAGCCAGTCCCATTTGAAGTTCCAGTCGTGTCTGATAACTGAATATGCTGGAGTTTGTTTTCGGATGAGCGAGGACAATTTTTCTTGAAACCCTCTGTAACGTTATGAAAGGTTTTATCCTTCATTTATAAATTTTAGCTTTAGGGAACCAAATCGTAGAAATTTGGTTTTGATCTGATTAATTGATATTAATCAAAATTGTATAATTTATACCTTATTAACAACTCGTCCCGCGAGTATTAATACGTATAATTCAGCAATGCTTCTTATTGTTGATAAGAATACAGAATTGATTGGGAAATTTGCCTGAGCAACAGGTAACATGATCTATGGCAAATAGTTTAACGATTTGAAAATCAAGGCACCAGACTATTCATTAAAAATGAATCGAGCGTTTATTTACTATTCTAAGGCACAATACAAATAACCAAAACACATACACACACATACACATATTATGGCAAGATCAAAGCAGTTTGAAGGAAGGTAACTATTCTCTTTTCTTGAGAATTAAAGACGACCTTATGGGGACGTCACAAACGGAAGACTCAGTTATTGTTATCTTTTAACGATTCATTCAATTCAACCAGCTTCAGTGAATAAGAGATTTGTCTGTTTTACTTGCTGTGAGTTTGAAGTTGAATTGAAGGCTGTACTTCTTGAAGGGTTGCTGAAAGGGAACCCAGGACTTTTCCTGCTGACGTGTTGTTGTCGCGTGACGTCACTCGGGATTCCTTCTTTGGATTTGATGACTCTCTGGTAGTGCGCGAATAGCGAGTTTTGAAGTTCTTACGCAGCAGTTTTGCAAGTTTTTCTTTGGTCAGACGTGGCCAGGGTGTCGAAGTCTTTTGATGATCAGCCAGATGTTTCACAGCACGATCGAGGGGCAACGCCCAGACTTTCAGCCAAGTCTCTTGCAATTTCACCAGTTGTTTCACCCCGTTCTTTGTTCTGAGCACTGTTCAAAGTTGGGGTGTCTGTTTTATCGGACAGAATTAAGTCCATCCTAGTCACTGTCTGACCCAATCACATTGTCTCTGTAGGGAGGAGCCACGCTCCACACGACTCAAACTTCGTGCATACATTATCTGCTCATAAATATGTCACCTAAGCCACAATATCCTAGCAGATTTCTACAAAGTGTTATAATCATACCTTATGAAGATAAAAGTCAACATTCATCTATTTCAATGTACTGGACTCATCATAACGTGACATTTAATACCAAACATGAGTTATATATTGAATACCTATAATTTTACCTACTAAATGGTTTAAGTCACAGATTAAAATATCCTAAGTTCTGATAACTACAGTCTGATAACTTAAAGCATCCTTTCCATTATCTCCACTCCTTGCTGAAAGTGTTCGAAAGTGAAAGTAAAATCTGTAAAAATAGCATGCATAATAAATTGTGAATATGAATGGGAATATACTTCAGAGATATTTTACTCATAAGAATTTCTAGGGGTGCCAATAATTGTGTCCAACGTGTATTTGAGAAAAACATGTATTTCATAATGACATTTTCTCCCATTTTAAATTCTTATTATCCAATGAAAGGTTATATTTTTCTGAATTTTTCCCCAAAAGGTGTAAACTCTCCACATCAATTAATGCATTAATTAATGCAATGATTAATGATTACTGCAAATTCCAATTGTTAGTTCCTGTCTCCATTTGAAGAATATTTTGTCAAAGGAAAAGTTGCAAAAGGCTCAAGGCAATTCTGCAGCCAGATGAGCCCATAGTGGGGAGTCTATTTCATCTGAAGTCAAGTATGCATGTCATTTACTTAGATTTTTCATTAAAAAAATCAATATCTTTAATTGTTTTTCTCTGAATAGACTATGCAGTTGGCATGATATATGTTTACCTGACTATTAAATTGTAACATTTAATATTATTCTTATTTAACTCTGAAACGACTGAGTCTATTAGATTACATTGGATCCACTCCAACCCTCGTATTCAACCAAAATATCCACAGGATTGGACGATGTTGTCCAGTCACTTGTTAGGCTCTGGCTCCAAGGCGATAACTGGCTCAAGCTTTTCTTTCACTTTCATCATCAGCAAAAGATCCTATGCTAATACGGGACAGTCCGCCAGCGGTCGTGGGTGGGGCCTGAGCAGCATGACGTCATACTGCATCCAAATTTTGCATCCAGTGTCTCCTTTAAGCAGTTGTTGGTTTGTGTTTTAGGCGTTTCTGCTTTTGTACAAGTGGAATTGTCAGTGAAAGAGGGAGAATCTGTCACTTTAGATTCTGGTGTAATAAAAAACCCAAATGATCTGATGGCATGGCATTTTAATGAAACTTGAATTGCTGTAATCACTGGAAATCAGAGTAAGATCTGTATAGACTATCAGTGTGTCTTGAGATTTAGCGACAGACTGAAGGTAGATCATCAGACTGGATCTCTGACCATCATGAACATTAGAACCACAGACTCTGGACTTTATAAACTACAGAGAAGCAGTGGCATCATGAAGAGCTTCAGGGTTACTGTCATTGGTGAGCATCATTTAGTCAATCAAAGCACTTTAAAGGGTTATTTGAACTTTTGGTTTCTATTATTTGTTATGAGTGAATGTGTGAATCAATGTTCTTCTGCTGTTTGTTTGTTTGTGTACATTGTGTAAATTGGTTGCAGCATTAAGACAAATAAACAATACATAAAAAAAAAAAAACGACAATACTAAACTGATTTGTTTTAATACTCGAGATTCTGAAACGAATGCCAGAGAGGAGGGCTTGAAAAGCAAAACATATTTTCACAACAATTTCCTGTTAATTTTGTTTGGCTTATAATTAACTTGTCATTTCTTCTTCAGGTGTTGCTCGAGTAGAAGTAGTGTCTCCGACAAAGGGAGATTTAGTCACTCTGTATACTGATGCTGAAACAGACCAACAAGAAAAGATTAGATGGTATTATGGAGACATTCGTATAGCTGAGATCAGTGGAGATCTCAGTGATATCTGTACAGATGTTCAGTGTAATAATGGCACTGAGAGATTCAGAGACAGACTGAAGGTAGATCATCAGACTGGATCTCTGACCATCACAGACACCAGAACCACAGACTCTGGAGATTACACACTACAGATCATAAACAGAAACAACAGCAACAGTACAGAGTTATTTAGTATCATTGTCAGTGGTAAGTTATTGAGGAAAAGGCAGATTATACATTTAAATCATATTATATTTTTTTGTTAATATTTACAATTTTGCATTATATAATACCTCCTTTCAGCAGTTTTTGGTTTGTGTTATAGATGTTCCTGCTGGAATAAAGAGAAAGTCTGTGCATGAGGGAGAATCTGTCACTTTATCTACTTGTGTGATAAAATACCCAAATGATGTGATGATGTGGTATTTTAATGACACTCTTATCGCTGAAATCACTGGATATCAAAGTAAGATCTGTACAGATGATCAGTGTAACAGATTCAGAGACAGACTGAAGGTGAACTATATGCCTAGATCACTGACCATCACTAAGACCAGAACCACAGACTCTGGACTTTATTATTTACATATGAGCAGCAGGACCGTCAGGATCAGCATCATTAAGAGTTTCAGTGTTACTGTCACTGGTGAGTGTCATTTAAACAATCAGGGCACCTCTCCTTTTGGAAAACAAATCAATAAGTGTTTTTATTTTATTTAATTTTATATATACTGTACATTACATGAATATCAATATCACAGTTTTCACAGCAAGATGTTTACTAATGTTATTGATGTGAAAAAGCAATAAAGCCAGTTTTTCCGTGCTGCTGTTTGTTGTTGAGCTCATTGTGTTGTGGTGCTGTTTTAACTGCTATACTTAAAACTTAACTTTATCAGTTACAGCAATATCACACAACTCTTGACCAATGTAGAAAATATCAAAGATATCAGTAAAACACTTGCTTTTCACTAATAATGACTGTGTGTTTTAACTGTTCCAGATCCAGGTCTGTCTTTCTTTGCTATATTTGGAATATGTGGTGTTTTTATGGGGGCAGCTGTCATTGTGTGTTTTTGCTGTTGGATATGCTTAAATAAGAAACCGGTGAGTATTACAATATTTATTGTGGAAAAATCATCTTTAAAAGATGCAAAAATATGTACTTCCTTCTAATTCGCCAAATAAATTATGTTTAATTAAGTATGTTATTGTTCAACAGGCAACAGGAAGAAGCACAAGATACTATACCACTGAATCTGAATGTGAGAACTCAGATCTATGAGATCTGTAAGTGTTATATGAGTTCCCTGTATGTGATTTAATTCAGAAATAATAGATCACTGCTCTTGTAAGTTTAAAATGAAGAACAGTGGCATTAATACATTTTATATCTCTTTATCATAGCTGAAGCGAAGCAAAATAATGCTTTGCAAAATGTAAGCGATGACAACGAATGAACGATAAGAAAGAATAAAAATTAACATACAGCACACAGGAGCATCAGCAAGAGTTGGTTGTTAGTCACCATACTGCATGCCAGATCCAGACAAACATTGAAAACTCAAACTGTTCTGTTACTTTAGCTAATATTTCAACAACATCATATCAATCTCTCTGTCATTCTCGTGGAGAGTTCTAAATCTCAGCAACATGAAAAGTGAAGATTTGTTTCTCAATGCTGATTTCAGCTATGAGTTTCCAGCTCCATATTTCCATATTATGTCTTCATCTTAATATATTTCAGTAACATCAGTGTTTAGAGTAACAAAATCTCTCTTCATCACACTGACTGTACTTCATTTGTCTCAACACCAAACACACCTGAAGAACAGACTTCTGTTGATTTACAAATCCTGAAATTAGCTGTAGTTTGAAATTATACGTTAATTGATTTTTAAATTTGTTACTTTTGTTATTATTCATGATACCTGTAGAATTGTTTTTAATCATTTTTAGAGATTGTTTGAGATATTATTTGTATGTGTGTCCAGTAATAAGCATTAAAATACATATTTAAAACCACAAGAACACCTTTTTGAGAATCTTTCTGACAATCTGAGCCTGAGCCATTTTCTTTAACATTTTAATACATTTTGATGAGATTTCCAGGGCTGTAAATCACAATTTCATAATTCTCTGACAAAACAGAGACCGGTGTTACGCCCAGCGTCTAGGGGTAGTGAAGATAAAACTCTAAGCAGGGCATAATTTAACGGGGTTGTGATTATGGAATCCCCAAGCACGATACCCTCCGGCCGATAATCAAACAAATACACGATGTTAGATCAAAGAAAATGATTAGATTTATTTAATACAATCAAGTGGAATTTAGAGCATCTCTTCAAGGTGTCCCAAAGGCCAAAATAACAAACAAAACCAATCTAGAAAGAAAAGATGATAAACTAAATAACCTCAAATATGGAAAATAAAATACATCTTACTTCCCTAACTACCAAACACAAAACAGAACGTCTCGGTTACGTACGTAACCCTCGTTCCCTGATGGAGGGAACGGAGACGTTATGTCGTGACGACATAGGGGATTTACTTGGGAGCCCCAATCATCTCTGACTTAAGAGAAAACGCCAATGAATATTGGCTAGTGGATTTTGCATACCTGCACCACTCCCTGTGCACACGGGTATAAATAGGCGGCAGGTGCATCCACTCATTAGGTTTTATGCTGAGGAGCCGAGAACGAGTCCCTGGCAACCAGCGATGGTTCGAGATTGTGGCATGGGGACATAACGTCTCCGTTCCCTCCATCAGGGAACGAGGGTTACGTACGTAACCGAGACGTTCCCTATCTGTCGGTCACTACGAGTTATGTCGTGACGACATAGGGGTCCTATGGAAAGCGATGCTGACAAGCGAGTGCGTGACAGACAAATGCCATGCGAAAGGTCGCAACCTTCCCATCGCCCCAGCGCAAATTCGCTAACCTTGGTGCCCGCAGGGACCACTGAGTACATCGCTGCTGGAGATAGCCAAGCAGCTGTTCCTTTCCCAACAGAAGTCGGAAGGGAGTCCAGCGGCTCAAAGGGACCCCTCTGAAGCCCAGCCAGGACAATAGAGAGATCCCAGGGGGGCATCAGGGGTGGCCTAGGAGGGTTCAACCTCCTGGCACCCCTCAGGAACCTCACGACGAGATCGTGCTTTCCCAGGGACCAGCCGTCCACTGCATCGTGATGGGCCGCAATAGCAGCCACATACACCTTCAAGGTGGAGGGTGACAGCCTATGCTCCAACCTTTCTTTCAGGAAAGAAAGCACTACTCAAATCGTGCATCTTCGGGGGTCTTCTCGGCGAGAAGAACACCAGTTCGCGAACAGACTCCACTTCAGTGCATAGGCTTGCCTTGTTGAAGGAGCTCTAGCCTGAGTGATGGTCTCTACCACAGTCCGTGGGAGACCGCTCAAGTCTGCCGCATCCCATCCAGGAGCCACACGTGGAGGTTCCACAGATCTGGACGCGGGTGCCATATGGTGCCAAGCCCCTGAGAAAGGAGGTCCTTCCTCAGAGGGATGCGCCAGGGAAGAGCTGTCGCAAGGTCCGGGTGGGCCAGTACGGCGCGACCAGCAGGACCTGCTCCTCGTCTTCCCTGACCTTGCACAGTGTCTGTGCAAGTAGGCTCACTGGGGGAAACGCATACTTGCGCAGAGCCCGAGGCCAGCTGTGTGCCAGTGCGTCCGTGCCGAGGGGGCCCTTGGTCAGGGAGTAATACCGCTGGCAGTGGGAGGACTCGCGGGAAGCAAACAGGTCTACCCTGTTGCACTTCCGGGAAGAAAGGAACCGGGGCAGGGCGTGGTCGCGAGCCACGGCCCGTGCCGAGGAACCAATCAACTCGCCGCGAGGGCTCAGGACTAGGAGGTGTGCATGCCTCCAGCCCGATGCTCGCGGCGGCCCGGGAAAGCTCGGCCGTCAACTCTGGGTCCGATTCGGCGGCCGCCGCGACTCCCGAGGGAGGCAGCCCCACCGAATCTTCATCCTCAGAGGACGATTGCCCATCCGCCGATGCTGCGATCGACATCTGATCCTCTATCGGCGCACTGAATGAAACGCTGGGCACACCGTGAGACGGCACAGCAGAATCACCGGGAAGCCGCACAGAACAGCTGCTGCAGGAGGAGTGAGAGGTCCGTGGGGACTGGCCCGGCCGAAAGGCTCTCACTGTAACCCTCAGATCGCCCAGAGCACTAGCCGATGGTTCTCTGCTCGTGGGCAGAGAAGCCAGCGCAGGTAGTGACAGAGGGAGCCCCTCCCATCCCCATGAGGAGAGAGAGGCGCGATCGCAGCGCTGCCATGGTTACACGCTCAGAACGAACGTATAAACCATCCACGAACGCAGCTTCAGCGCGCTGGATGCCCAGACACTGAAGACAACGATCGTGGCCGTGGACGGAGGATAGGAAACGACCGCAACCAAGAGGACACGGCCGGAACGGCGTCTTTAAAAAGATGCGAACCGACCATAATTTGCTCTTTTAAGAAATCTGCTCTGGTAGTTGAAGTGCCCAGGGGAATCGCTGCAGACAGGAGACCGCTGTTCGCACCATAACGCCAACCAGAACAGCTTCCAGACAGATGATGAATGGCTCTTTGTGGAGATCAACACGTTCATCCACTCGGCTCCGAAGCAAAAATCTAATGAGTGGATGCACCTGCCGCCTATTTATACCCGTGTGCACGGGGAGTGGTGCAGGTATGCAAAATCCACTAGCCAATATTCATTGGCATTTTCTCTTAAGTCAGAGATGATTGGGGCTCCCAAGTAAATCCCCTATGTCGTCACGACATAACTCGTAGTGACCGACAGATAGGGAACCCAAACCAAATAGCCAAAACCAAAACGGCAGGACACCCCTTTTGCTCCACGTTCTTAGAATACAATGTTTAAGAATGAACGAATTAGATCTACACTTGAAGAACAACAAATTTGATCATCGGCCAGAGGAGGGATCCAGGAGCTCTCAACCCACACATGACCGAACCAACAATGAGCTCCCCGTTGAATGCCGGCGGCGTCCTTTTAAAAGACCACGCCTCGTCCAAACGACCAATGGCGATCGTACACCCCGATCAGTAGACATCCTATCGGAAATCAGATAGAGCAAAAGAAGGAGGAGACAAAGCACACACACCACAAATACAAGAGACTCAGGTCGTAACACCGGACTGCAAAGCAGTCTCATTTTCTCAGTAACACTGTTCTGAAAAATGTACCCATGCTTTTGTAACTTACCTGTCAGACGGCATCAGCTCAACAGAACAAGCATGTGAAATAGTACTGTCAGGATTTACTAAAGAACTTTAAGGCGTGGACACAGTTAGGCTATTTTTGCGCCTGACCTTATTGAATATTCATTTGTAGGAGTCAGGGGCGTTGGACAGGGGGTAATAGTGGAACAGAGTAACAGGGGCCCTGCTTAGTAAAACTGGCCCTATGTGTGCAGTGAAATGCTTTTTACAACCCTCTGTTACATAGAAATAAAAATGGTAAAAGAAAAAAGTTAAAGAATGAAACTAGAATATAGGATTTGAAGACGTTGATTTAATAATACAAAATAATTTGCATTGCCAAAGCAGACCTCGAATTTGAAAGACAGAAAAAAAACTAAACATACAAACATACATACTTTAACTGTGTCCCATCAGGTAATGAAAAGTCCTGCACACAGTTGTGGTCTTCATGCTCACTTGGGCCAAACACAGCAAAATATGTCATAAAAGTAGTCAAGTGCTTAACAAAGACCACAAGTGTGAGTATTTGGACAGAATTTGAATCAGCTTGTGACTTGTCACAATCGACTTGTGAATGACTCATTCAGTTGAGGCAGTTCTTTGGTTCCTTGCATGATTTGAATTCTTAAAACCTTTGCATTTAGAAGAAGTCACACCACTATGACTGTCAGTCGTAGGAATGGAAAAAAAAAATACTCTCAACCGCATGCCATTAACACCTCTAACGCTCACATCCCAAAATACATGAACTGACATGAACACCATACTTCCAGTAGCATTGCATGTTTATGAAGAAGTTATGTGGCACAGGTCAAACCACATTAAGATAATAAATATAATATATATTATTTAGAATAAATGATACATAATGATATGTACACACAGTATGAATTAGTTTTGAGGGTGTAAGAGACAAATGTGAAAAATAAATAAATAAAATAAATGTATGTATGTATGTATATATATATATATATATATACAGTGAGGAAAATAAGTATTTGAACACCCTGCTATTTTGCAAGTTCTCCCACTTAGAAATCATGGAGGGTCTGAAATTGTCATCGTAGGTGCATGTCCACTGTGAGAGACATAATCTAAAAAAAAATCCAGAAATCACAATGTATGATTTTTAACTATTTATTTGTATGATACAGCTGCAAATAAGTATTTGAACACCTGAGAAAATCAATGTTAATATTTGGTACAGTAGCCTTTGTTTGCAATTACAGAGGTCAAATGTTTCCTGTAGTTTTCACCAGGTTTGCACACACTGCAGGAGGGATTTTGGCCCACTCCTCCACACAGATCTTCTCTAGATCAGTCAGGTTTCTGGCCTGTCGCTGAGAAACACGGAGTTTGAGCTCCTCCAAAGATTCTCTATTGGGTTTAGGTCTGGAGACTGGCTAGGCCACGCCAGAACCTTGATATGCTTCTTACAGAGCCACTCCTTGGTTATCCTGGCTGTGTGCTTCGGGTCATTGTCATGTTGGAAGACCCAGCCTCGACCCATCTTCAATGCTCTAACTGAGGGAAGGAGGTTGTTCCCCAAAATCTCGCAATACATGGCCCCGGTCATCCTCTCCTTAATACAGTGCAGTCGCCCTGTCCCATGTGCAGAAAAACACCCGCAAAGCATGATGCTACCACCCCATGCTTCACAGTAGGGATGGTGTTCTTGGGATGGTACTCATCATTCTTCTTCCTCCAAACACGTTTAGTGGAATTATGACCAAAAGTTATATTTTGGTCTCATCTGACCACATGACTTTCTCCCATGACTCCTCTGGATCATCCAAATGGTCATTGGCAAACTTAAGTCGGGCCTGGACATGTGCTCGTTTAAGCAGGGGAACCTTCCGTGCCATGCATGATTTCAAACCATGACGTCTTAGTGTATTACCAACAGTAACCTTGGAAACGGTGGTCCCAGCTCTTTTCAGGTCATTGACCAGCTCCTCCCGTGTAGTTCTGGGCTGATTTCTCACCTTTCTTAGGATCATTGAGACCCCACGAGGTGAGATCTTGCATGGAGCCCCAGTCCGAGGGAGATTGACAGTCATGTTTAGCTTCTTCCATTTTCTAATGATTGCTCCAACAGTGGACCTTTTTCACCAAGCTGCTTGGCAATTTCCCGTAGCCCTTTCCAGCCTTGTGGAGGTGTACAATTTTGTCTCTAGTGTCTTTGGACAACTCTTTGGTCTTGGCCATGTTAGTAGTTGGATTCTTACTGATTGTATGGGGTGGACAGGTGTCTTTATGCAGCTAACGACCTCAAACAGGTGCATCTAATTTAGGATAATAAATGGAGTGGAAGTGGACATTTTAAAGGCAGACTAACAGGTCTTTGAGGGTCAGAATTCTAGCTGATAGACAGGTGTTCAAATACTTATTTGCAGCTGTATCATACAAATAAATAGTTAAAAATCATACATTGTGATTTCTGGATTTTTTTTTTAGATTATGTCTCTCACAGTGGACATGCACCTACGATGACAATTTCAGACCCCTCCATGATTTCTAAGTGGGAGAACTTGCAAAATAGCAGGGTGGTCAAATACTTATTTTCCTCACTGTATGAAAACGCTACATTGGTTGTACAGTATGGATAACTGGCAAACCTTGTACTGCAATGCACTGCATTGTATTGCAGGTTTTTTTTTTAGACTTAGACTTCTACATGTTTTAGACTTAGAGTGCTACATGTGCTGATTATTCTCACCAGTCACCAATCCCAAAACTCAACCATAGACTCTCAATCTGACGGCGTCTCTGGAGTTTCCTATAGTGAAGACAATCCTACAATCGTACAGCTGGTACTTAGAAAAGGTTTAAGATCATCTTCTAATGCTGATGATAGGTGTGTATGCCATGCAATCCTCCTCTACAAGATCTTCCTTAAGTTTCTGAAAAAACAACAACAAAGTAAACCTGTGCCATCCCAAACATTAATTGAGAATCAACGTGAAAATGTGTTTGTTTTTGTGTTTTTTTTTTTTGTGTTTTTTTTTTTTTTGCCTAGGACACCAGGGTTACCCTCTTACTCTTTACAAAAAGTGTCATGAGATATTTAGTGACCACAGAGAGTCAGGACTTTGGTTTAACTTTAACATCCCATCTACAGTATAGTGTCCTCATCACAATACTGGGGCATTAGGACCCACACAGACCACAGGATGAGCTAGCACCTCTTCCAGCAGCAACCTGTTTTTTTTCCAGGAGGTCTCCCACCTACCCATCTACTGACCAGGATTTTGAGTAAACAAAACATTACATTTTTTATTTATTTATTTATGTTTTATTTTTTTGAGTAAAGGGAAAGATTTGGGAAGCTTATATTGGAGATTTAGAAGAGTTTCTGTTATCTTTGTGTTTTTGTGTGGTTTCAGTTCTGCTTGAGCTGTTGTTGGCTACATTATCACAGTTGTGGCAAGAAGGAATACAGTTCCGGAAATTAACAATGAAAGTAATTTTCTACCTATTATATTGTGTTTTATTAACGTCTACACCTACCCCAACCCTAAACCTACCCCTTACAATAATGAAAAAATAGTAATTGTTGTACAGTGTTTCAAAAATTACGCTGTATTGATGTGTTCATGCCCAGTAGAGCCATACATATCCCTTCTAGCCTTAACCCATTATGAACAACAGTCATGCTAACGCTAGTACTGTCAATGAGCAATAGCCATGCTAATGCTAACACTGACAACAATCTCTTCTTATTTGCTCATCCCATATGTTAAATATATTATTTTTAGTGTGCTTACATGTGCTATTGCTAGCTAGAAGCTTTTTCATACAAGAACTTAAATGTATTAAGTTTGTTTAACAAAACATTATTTGTGTCAGTGGACTTTAGTGGACTGTCAGTGGTTCTAGTCTTGATGTATACACTTGTTGAAATATTCTTTTTTTAATTAATGATACAATCAGTTGTAGCGTTTGAACCAATCAGACATCCAATTACTTGTTATATTTAACAAATAATCTCTAATGCCCCCTCACCCAACCGAAGGGCCAACTATGAGGGTCTGTGGACCCTTCCCCCGAAATGCAACTAACACCTCAAAAGGATAGAACAGGCCTCTGGTTCCATGGCAACCAAAGACAAGTCATCTGATAACACTAGTTTTATTGCTCAAAGGAATGCGGGCAGAGCAACTCTCACTCCATTTCCCTTTAGGAAAGACATATAATTCCCATAAAAATTAGATTAGATTAGATTCAACTTTATTGTCATTACACAAGTACAGGTACAGGGCAACGAAATGCAGTTTAGGTCTAACCAGAAGTGCAATAGCAGCAAGTGCAGTATATACAATGGTTTAATAAGTGCAGGACAAAGATATGTACTGAATATATGTATAAATATATATAGAAAGATGGTTATTAATATAAACAGAATTTACAGGTGAATATGTATAGTATGTGCAATATGTATGGTAGTGCAAGATACAAAAGTAAACAGTTGTTACTGTAATAAAAATTTACATTCAGTAGTGCAAATAAGGCAGATGTGAGGTAGGAAAGAAGAGTTAATAATATATGAGGAAGTGGATCAACGGGGGTTAGAGTTCAGTAAAGAGACAGCTCTGGGGAAGAAACTGTTCTTTAGTCTGCTGGTCCTGGTCCGGAGGCACCTGAAACGCCTACCGGAGGGCAGGAGAGAAAACAGTCTGTGGGCTGGGTGAGAGGAGTCCTTAAGGATGCTGCGAGCTCGATGCAGACAGCGTTCCCTCTGGATGTATTCGATGGCAGGTAGTGGAGTCCCTGTGATGCGCTGGGCAGTTTTCACCACCCGCTGCAGTGCCTTGCGCTCCGCAACAGAGCAGCTCCCATACCATACTGTGACACAGTTGGTCAGGATGCTTTCTATTGCGCAGCGATAGAAGTTCACCAGGATAGCAGAGGAGAGCTGATTCTTCCTCAGTGTCCTCAGAAAGAAGAGGCGCTGGTGAGCCTTCTTGACCAGGCTGGAGGTGTTGGTTTTCCACAACATGTCCGCCGAGATGTGGATCCCCAGAAACTTGAAACTGGAGACACGCTCAACAGCCATTCCATTGATGTGGATGGTGTCGTGTGTGCCTCTTGACTCCTTCCTGAAGTCCACGATGAGCTCCTTCGTTTTGGTGGTGTTGAGGAGCAGGTTATTTTCAGTGCACCATGTGGCCAGGTGCTGGATCTCCTCCCTATAGGCAGTCTCATCGTTGTTACTGATGAGGCCAATCACCGTGGTGTCATCTGCAAACTTGACGATGGAATTAGATCCATACACAGGCTTGCAGTCGGAGGTGAAGAGGGAGTAGAGAAACGGGCTTAGCACACAGCCCTGTGGTACACCAGTGTTAAGTGTGATGGATGTGGAGCAGGTGAATCCTGATTGAACATTCTAGGGTCTGTTGGTCAGGAAGTCCAAAATCCAGTTACACATTGAGGTATTGATGCCCAGGTCTCCAAGTTTGGCTATTAACTTGGTTGGGATGACAGTGTTGAATGCTGAGCTGAAGTCAACAAACAGCATACGTGCATAAGTGTTCTTATTGTCCAGGTGAGTGAGCACAGAGTGCAGTGCCATGGAAACTGCGTCCTCTGTGCTCCTATTGCTACGGTAGGCAAACTGGTGTGAGTCCAATGTGGATGGTAGAGAGTCTTTTAGGTGTTCCAGGACCAGCCGCTCAAAGCACTTCATGACGATGGGTGTGAGTGCTACAGGGCGGTAGTCATTAGGGCACCTCGGACTAGAGTGTTTTGGCACTGGCACAATGGAAGTGCATTTAAAGCATGTTGGTACGGCTGCTTGGGCAAGAGACAGATTGAAAATGTCTGTAAAAACCCCAGCGAGCTGCTCCGCACATGCCCTGAGAACACGACCAGGGATGTTGTCTGGTCCAGCAGCCTTGTGCGTGCTGATCCGGCTCAGTGCCTTGCAGACATCTGTGGAGGAGAGTATGATTGGTGGGTGGTCAGCTGAGGGATTGAGCTTGGTGGCAGTTTCTCTGTTGTCTCTTTCAAAGCGAGCATAAAAGTAATTTAGCTCGTTCAGGAAGTTGACATCAGTGTCTGCGGGGGTGGAGTGGGTGGGTTTGTAGTCACTGATGGCCTGAATGCCCTGCCACATGCATCGAGGGTCAGAGTTGGAAAAGTGTCCCTCTATCTTTAGCTTGTAGCAGTGCTTGGCCTTTTTGATGCCCCTCTTCAGGTTTGCTCTGGATGTGCTGTAGGCTTGTGCATCTCCTGATCTGAAGGCAGTGTTGCATGACTTCAACAGGAGTTGCACTTCCTTGTTCATCCAAGGCTTCTGATTTGGATATGTGGTGATCTGTTTCTGGGTTGTAACACTGTCAATGGTGATATTGATATGATCCAATACAGAGGAGGTGTAAGAGTCAATGTCTGTGTGAGCGCCACTGGTGGCTTGAGAAGCAAACATACTCCAGTCTGTGTGTAGAAACCTTTCCTGGAGTGTGGAATCTGCCCCCGCAGGCCACACCTTGATGGTCTTCACTGATGGCTTCACACGGTTGATGAGGGGTGCATATTTGGGGGTGAGGAACAAAGAAAGGTGATCTGACTGTCCCAGGTGGGGGAGGGGTGTCGCAACGTAAGCTCCAGCCATGTTTGTGTAAACATGGTCTAAGGTTTTGTTTCCTCTGGTGTGACAGGAAACATGCTGGTGAAACTTGGGTAGCACTGACTTTAAGTTTGAGTGATTAAAGTCACCTGCAACAATAAAAGCCGCCCGGGTGATCAGTCTGTTGTTTACTGATGGCTGCGTGAAGTTCTTTCATAGCAAGCTTGGCATCAGCATCCGGGGAATATAGGCTGCAGTTATAATGGTGGAAGTGAACTCCGCGGTAGATAAACGGTCTACATTTAACCATGAGAAACTCAAGGTTAGCTGAACAATGACTCCCAACAATAGCAGAGTTTGTGCACCAAGCTTTGTTAATGTAAATGCACAATCCACCACCTCTGGTCTTACCGGAGCCATCTAATGTTCTATCCGCCCGAGTGTGTGGCGTCCGCTAGCTCAATAGCGGTGTCCGGTATTCCGCTGTTTAACCAGGTTTCCGTGAAGATTAGGACGTTACAGTTCAAAAGTTTCTTGCTGTGTGTGATGCTGAGTCGAATCTCCTCCATTTTGTTCACTAGCGACCGTACATTGGCAAGGAAAATGCTGGGTAAAGAGAGCCAGTGTGGTGTTAGCCTTAGCTTAGCTCTTAGTCCTCCGCGCTTCCCCGCCTTTGTTTACGATCTCGACGCCGCCTGCGAGCACTTCCGCCCGGCCGGGTAGGGTGCATAGCCTCGGGTGTCCTAGCGATCTCAGGAAGGAGTCGAAGATTGTCCATAAAAGTGTCGGAAATTCGCAAACCGATATCCAAAAGCTCACAACGGGTGTACGATGTAAAGGCACAACTGTTCTGCACGAACAGGCCCGAGATGAGTAAGAAAAATACAGCAAAATTGCAAAATCTGGAGAGACCCAGAGCCTCGCGATGTACTCGCGCCGCCATCTTGGGTTGGAAGATAGACTCTTCTCTAATGAATTAATAGAAAAACCTTTCTTTGAATGAACAAACACATCCTTCAGGTCATTGTGTATATTGTTACTGTTTTTGTATATTGTCTTTTATGTTGTATACTGTTTTACCTTACATATACCGTGTTTAGTATCTATGAATTTGTCATCTGATGATCTAAACGAGAGTGTATATTATAAGTCTGTACATAGGAAAAATATTAGTGTTCTAAGAATCTTTAGTAGTTTTTCCATATGCAAAATACCATGCTCTAAGACAAAGAGTTGTAAACTTTCCCTCCAAAAGTGAATGTCACCATTGGCTCTTTGACTCCCCGGAGGTGTGATCTCTAGCAGATAAAACTCTCACATCAGTGACCCGCCTCGCCAGTCTGCGGTTCTGTTGGATGCTGAGAAGATGAGGATGTGAGCTAGAACTCTCCTGGAACCCTTAAGTGTGCCAGGCTTCGACCTTGTCTTTCCATTCAACAAACATCCTCAGATCTCAGCTGATGTCTCTTAACTCTTCTTCACTTCTCACTTGGGAAGAAACTCCCAATCACCAGCAAGTCAGGACATTTTTGGAGTTCATCACTCTTCAAACCAGGAAGAACGTGATTGCAAGTCCAAAACATTCAAGACTTTCATCCGAGACTGCATCCAGACACTAGTCAACGACCAAGGCAATGCAAGTATTGTACATTTAACTAAACGAAACAGAGGTCATACAAGCTATAGTCCCCTTTATAAACGGCACTGATGGTTTTACTCAGGTGGTTAACTGACTCTTTTCATAGCTTCATTCTCTGGTTTTCCTGATGGTTTCATCCATCAATTCTCATTTGCCTTTTTCCACGTGTGAGTGTATGTATGTATGTATGTTTGTTTGTTTGTTAGATTAGTTTGTGTTAGTGTCTAGTTAATAAAACTCTTGTGCACAAATTACATGAGTTTCTGATTCTGCTTGTAGATAATGTCCCTTTACGATTTTGATCCTTACTACATGCTCTAATGCATTAATACTTAGGAAAGTATTTTCTGTGGCCACGCAAATAGCCTTTCTTAGAGTTGATATGAACTTACACTGAATGTTCGCTGGACAAACAGATCAGTTGATGGCAATTTAATTCTGCTACAGTTACTACTGGCAGCTGATATAAATAATTATAATTAATCATAATTAATTGTAATTATTTATATACATTTCCCTTTTGAGCTGATTTTGTGAATATTACAGGGTATGGGTATGTGATATGTGATTTTCTTGCACTGAATGACTTTTATAAATATCTGTTATGGTGTAACAGATATTTATGATATTTATGGTAATATTTACCAAATCCTGTAGGAACCCTGTATTACATGCATTATGTGCATAATACAGGGTTCCGCAGGGTTTGGAAAACTATGGAATTTGATTTAAGTATTTTCCCGGTCTGGAAAAGTATGGAAAAAAGAAAGCAGAGTATGGAAAAGTATTTGTGTTTCCAGACTTTTGAACCTATTTTATTTAATTTTTTTTAATAATAGAAAATTAAGAACTTAATGAAAATAAATGTATTGTACAAGAAGTCAAATTCAAAATACAACTGAACGAATTCAAGGTGCACTTTTTCATTATGCAAAATGCAGATTATAAGCATTTTGGGATTCTTCTCACAATATTCTTAGCACCGTATTACATACAGTGTAAGTATATAAGTTATATAGTTTTATATAAGTTATATAAAACTAGAAATTGTAATGCCTTAGGGTTAGGGTTATGTAAGAAATTTCCATGCACATGTGAATAGTTTCTCAAGGGCATAAAAAAGTTTCTTGTGTGCAGATAACTGCACTATATACCAAATATAGAGATGGAAATAATATTCTATGAACCATTTATGTTAAATATGGTCTGAAAATCTACTGAGAGGTTTGGAAATTTGAGTCTGGAAAAGTATGGAATTTTGAAATGGAAAATGTGTAGGAACCCTGGTAATAAATCATTATAAATCATTATACAGACAAAAACACCAATAGCATCTAAAAGTGACACACTGACATAAATAAATCATCTTACCATTTTAGGTGGATTTTGTTTGTAGAAAGTAGGTTCGGCGTAAGTGATCTCTTCATCACCAGTTTCATCTGTTTCAATAAAATTACCAGATGCATTAAACAACAACAAAACTCAATCTTAACTAGATCTGATTCTTCTTAATGTATGTGTCCTTAGTGCTGTCAAAGTATTAAGCATTAATGCATGATATTAATTCCAAACATTATGATATTAATTGTGATTAAATTATATTTATGGCTATTAAGAATCACTTGCCTTCTTGATCAGTTTTTCTTTGCTTTTTGCAAATCCAGTAGATCCCAATTACAGCTACAATCATCAGAGATCCAGCAGCAGCAGAGATCAGTACTATCAGAGATACAGAGTCTTCTGGAGGACCTGAAGGAATGTGTGTTGTGATTATTAAGAGAAACATTTATGTCACTGAATATAAACATAAACACTAATATCAGCGCTGCTGTACCTGAACATGTGTGACAGAGTTGAGTGATGTCCAGATGTTGAGTCTGGTTGCTGATTGGATTGTTGAGCACACAGCTGTAGGTGTTTTTATCCTGATATTCCACCTCCAGAGGTAGAGAGAGACTGATGCTGAGATCAGACACACTGATGCTGGACAATAAACTGTTTCCTTTGTACCAGGAGAGAGTCACATGACTCACATTCACTGCTGAACACAACAATGAACAATTCTGCTGTGATGATGAAGATGAAGATGATGATGATGATGAACATTGTAAGTCTCTGGTAATGTTAGGAGTAGGCAGAGGAGCTGGAAAACAAGAAAATATACATAAATCAACAATCCTATTTTTTGTTCAGTGTGTTGAGTGGGTAATTAGTCTGATAACAATCCAGAAGTGTTTCTGTGATCTGAAAATATATAAAATGATTAAACATTTTAATATGTAAATAATTGATATATAGAGGACAGGACTGATGGTGTATACCCACCATACACAGAAACACTGAATGTTTTTAATCTCTCTTTCTCTCCATTTATCTCTAGATGATAGAGTCCAGCGTGTTCAGTTGTGATGTTTGTGATGATCAGAGATCCAGTTTGATTGTCCAGCTTCAGTCTGTCTCTGAATCTCTCATCAGGACCATCATATGTGTTGAAGATTCCAGCAGCTTTACTGATTTCAGCTATCTGAGAGTTTTCAGCTCCAAATTTCCACAGAATGTCATCGTCTTCAGGAACTTCAGTAACATTTGTGTGTAGAAGAACATCATCTCCCTCCATCACTGACACTGACTCACCAAACACACCTGAAGAGCATGAACATTAGATGAAACATGCTCACTGAACCTAAATAATGAACATGAATCATAATGAAGAAGACCTGACTGGTTAAACGTTATAATAGTTTTCGGAAAAAGTATTATTTATCATTTTTATTTTTATTTTTATTTATTTATTTTTTGTCCTGCACCTGAACCCAGCTTTGGGTTGTTTGAATATGCACACATTTTTGCACCTTTGTCACTGAATCTAAATCCCTCAATGCACTCAAGCCCCCCCTGCATTTTGAGCAATACATTTTCATGATTTTTGTCTTTCATAAAAAAGAAAAAAGAAGCACTCATTTTTCATTGCTGGTGGATGCAGCATTTCAATTTGTATGTACATTGGCAACAGTATTTTAATTTAAGATTTGAAGAAAGCAGCTCAGTGGAAAGCGTTCTCCATTTATGGAGTTTGCATTTTCATTATTTTCAATTACCTTTCCCCTACCACTACATTTCCATGACTTTTCAAGGCATGTCAATCACAATTTAAAACAATTCCCTATAAATGTAGGTTTGTGGAGACCCTGTGCATCCTAATAAAAATCACAAACCCGAAACAAAGCTGTATTAAGCAATAATAAAAAATAAATAAAAAATTTAAAAAAAACTTACCAGTCTGACACCACCAGCACAGACAAAACAAGACAAACATGTGAAACATCCTCCAATAGTTCAGTAAAGAGTCTGATCTAATAGACTATCCTCCAACTCAAGCTGCCTGGTGTCTGATCCTCCCCCAACTGAGTATGAAGACCCTCCTCATGCACATCCTCTGAAGCTTTTGTCTTGTTTTACATACAGTAGCTTTTAACTGTTCTCAAAATTGGAAAACATTCTTCATTTTTTATCATTTACCATTAATAGTTTTCTACTTTTACATGTTTAGCACAGTCAAGAAACTTCAGTAATCAGTAGATGTTAAATATGTAAAAGTAAAAGAGTGTAATATTGTTTGATTATAACCATGGTCAAAATAAATTGCTAATTGCTTTGTAAAGGCCATTTCACACTGAGTCCGAAATTTTCACATGCGTTTTTCCAACCCGATCACATGAAAGTGCGTACAATAGTACGCCAAATAAAAACGAAAACTCGTGGTATTGATACGCAAAAATGGACTTTGGCGTGTCTATGCTACGTGATGGGTAGAATTAGGGTTGTGGTGTAGATGCGTATCATATGTACGCGAAAACTGCGTGTAAACATGTGTAAACGTGATTGTCACAACGTGAGGTCGTATTTATTTTTCAACATGCGAAAATTTCGGACTCAAGGTCTCTGCACTGATCAGTGTGCAGAGACCTTAAATGTTTTGAGGCAACAGCTGACTATCGCCTCGCTCACATAGGCTAATATTTAACATTAAAATGAAAGATTACTCCCATGGCACAGCATCGTGTAAAGCTAAATAAACCGTTTGATATATGTATCCTTAAATTTAAGTTAACAAAGTTAGTGGCGTGGTTTACGCTAGTTTTCACTCAATTACAGTCCTTTTTAGAAAGAAATTCAGTACTCAAAGTTTTCCAATCAGGTTTTAGAGCAAAACATAGCACAGAATCGGCTCTCTTAAAAGTCTACAATGATATTTTATTAACCGTTGACTCTGGAGCCTCTGCAATCCTAGTTTTATTAGATCTTAGTGCGGCGTTTGATACTGTTGACCACACTATCTTGGTTTCTCGTCTTGAGCAATAGGAATTCAAGGAGTGGCTCTTCAGTGGTTTAAGTCGTATCTATCAAATAGAAGCTTTGCAGTAAATGTCGGTGAATTTTTATCTACTTCAGTTCCTCTCACCTGTGGCGTCCCTCAAGGGTCCATTCTTGCCCCATTGCTTTTTTCTCTATATATGCTCCCTTTGGGATCTATTTTTAAAAAGCACAATGTTTTATTTCACTGTTATGCAGATGATACGCAGATATATCTACCATTACAACAAAATAATAAGAATGCCCTAACTCCTATTTTAGAATGTCTAAATGATATAAAAGACTGGATGTCCTTAAACTTTTTAAAATTAAACAAAAACAAAACAGAGATTATTATTTTTGGGCCGAGTGAGACTGTTAACCTTGGCCCTCTGGCCTCGTATAATAAGATGGTGGTGAAAAACCTCGGCGTTTTATTTGATAAAGCTTTTAAATTTGACATACAAATAAATGCTAGCGTTAAATCCTACTTTTTCCACTTAAAACTTTTGGCTAAGGTAAAGATATTTATCTCTTTTAAAGACCTTGAGAAAGTCATCCATGCTTTTATTTTTTCAAGGCTTAAATATTGTAATTCCCTTTATATAGGAGTTACCCAGAAAGCGTTGTTGCGTTTGCAGGCAGTCCAAAATGCAGCAGCCAGGATGCCGACTGGTACTCGAAAACGAGACCATATTACACCAGTTCTATTTTCCCTTCATTGGCTGCTAGTGCGTTTCCAAATAGAATTTAAGCTTTTATTGTTTGTTTTTAAATCATTAAATGGTTTGGCACCTGCTTACCTTGCAGACCTTTTGAAACGACACACGCCTACTAGATCCCTTAGGTCCTCTGATCAGCTGCTTCTAAATATTCCTAGGTCTAGATTAAAACTTAGGGGTGATCGGGCCTTTTCAGTAATTGCACATAGACTGTGGAATTCATTACCCCTGTATGTTAGAGCAGCTCCAACTATATTTACATTTAAAACTCGGTTAAAAACTCATTTATTATCTCAGGCTTTTGATTCTACTGGGTAATGAGGAGTGTCATTTGAATTTTTAGTGTTTATTTTGAATTTATTTTCTGTATATTTTTTTGGTTTTATTTGTTTTACTTTGTTTGTACAGCACCTTGGGCAACAAACAGGTTGTATTAATGTGTGCTTTAAAAGTGAAATAAACAGAAACAGAAATATTGCTTCAATCAGATATTTTAGAAAATGTTTTGTGTGGTTGTGATTAAATGCATTGTTTTATATAGGGTTTTTTGGTAACACTTTATTTTGATGGTCCCTTTTGAACATTCTGTTGACTCTAAGTAATGTTGCAACTACATGTCAACAAACTGTCATAAGAGTATTAGTAGACTGTCTGCTTCATATCTACTAACTCCTTATAGTGTTGGTCTCCCAACAGATATTCTACTGACTATAAGTAACTTTGCAAGAACGTGTCAACTTATTATAACCCTAACCCTACCAGTCAACTAATACACTACTATCACTCTAATGAGAGTTATTAGAAATGTAGGTGCAACATTACTTATAGTCAATAGAATGTGTTAAAGGGACCATCAAAATAAAGTGAAACCGTTTTGTTTTTGTTTTTTTGTGCAAAGAAGTGGGAACTACAAATATAGTATAAATGGGGTTTTCAGTAAAATGCGGTTGAGGGTGCATATAATAAATAAATACTGACAAGTATATTTTGAGTTTAAATTCTTCATAACATAGCTATAGACGGTTTCATCAGGCGCACGTGCCCGAAGTTGAGCTCCAGTCTGTGTTTGTTTATCGGTCTTGTTAGTGGCGCCGTCTACAAACACAGTTAAAATTAAAGTGATGAGTAATGAAGTTGGGCTAAGGTTGTTGTGCTGTGGGATGTGTTTCACATACATTTATTTATGGCGACATGAGCACGTAACTGCACGTTTAAAAATCAAAACGAGGCGCAGGTGTTTGTATATATCACTGTATTTCTGAGGGAACACTGTCTTTAGAAAATGTTCGATGTCATTTTCATTTCATCTGGCATGTTATATGCCTGATAAATCAGCGTTTGTAAGCTCAGCGCTGCGCTGCTTTGTGTAACGTATAGCCCAACAGCCATTTCCGGAGAAACCTCCAGTTCTCCTGCTTTAAAGCGCCTCCTGCTGGCAGAGAATGAATTTTCATTTTTAATAAATCCGTCCAAGTAGTTATCACTGCATCTCAGTCCGTCTGATTTACGCAGCAAACATATTTTGCTTGTTATCAAAACATAATCTACTCTAGGGGGACTTAGCTGTTGTTACTGATTGTATTTGGATGTTTACCAGAAATTAGGGCCACAAAAGCGCGCATGCACAGTAACGTTTGTTTATGTTGTTGCAGTTGAAACCGTCAATATAGATCCTAACGGAAACTGTCATGGATTATATACGGGATTATTCGCTTCACTCGTGTTCATTCATTCATTCGTTCAATCTAAATTTAAAGTACGTTAACGTGACCATTATTGGCGTTATATTGCCGTGTAAACTTGAAAAATGTCGCCGAGGTATTGTTTAATACAGCTGTTCAGGGAGCGAATGTAAATTTGACCGATATGTTTTCTTTACCGTAATAGGCCTTTATCACAGTCCGCGTGTCGTCACATCCGGCTCCGATTAGTAGCGTAAAGGAATTTCCGCCCGCTTTATTGTCAATGGACAGACGGCATTTTTGTGAAGAAAATTAAACTAATTTAGTTTAGTTGAACATTGATGCAATAAACGTCAATGTTAAAACTGCATATTTATACCGGTTCCATACCATGTATCATGTCATCCTTCATTTTAATGTGTAACATGAGCCTATCTGAGCGACGCGACTGTCAGCGTCAGATTAATGAAGAGTTCTCAGCTCAAGTTACTGCCAGAGGAATACTCGGACTGATTTAATTTTAATATTATTTAGTTTATTTTTGAATTATATTTATTGTGATTAACCTCCCTCTCTTGTTCACAGTATAATGATATTCAATCGTTGCACGCAATCACGGAGAATAACTCGATTAAGATGATCAAACTTATTTTTAATTATTGTCTATGGGCTGGAAATATTTCTTTATTTGAACAACTTAAATTTGATGCAAATATAGAGGATTGCATCATAAAGTCAGCGCGTGAAAAAATATGAGCATGTTTAATACAAGTTTGCCCTAAACCTTTAATTTAATCATACATCCTATAGTAATGTTTTAAGCTTTGGCTATTTCTAATGCTAATTAATGTGATATGTTGTTTATATAGTTTTCTTGCTGTTGTGTGTTGAAATAATGTGATCAGACTGTGAAGAATTGCCTGTACACATACAGTATGGCTCGTGCGCTCCTGTTTAAGTCACGAAATACGCATCTGGATATCGTGACAACATATTCCTTCGTTTCATAATACTCAATTAATTGTTGTAAACTGAGATTGGTGTCTTTAGAAGACGTATCTGTGCTGAATTCTACATAAATAATCCACAACAAAGCCGTGCTATGGGCACAGCCACTGATAGAGGCTACAGCAGAAGTTCTTTTACGCTACTATTTGAATCTTCCGCTTTTCGAACGCGGAAGTGTGATAAAGGCCTATTCACCACTCTGTACTTCCGTGTTCCAAGTCTGCCCATAGCGTCATACATCTCTACACCAATAAACTGTAAATGCGTCAAACTTTACACCAGTGAGCTCTGCTTTAGCATAAACCAATTACAGTTAAGCTAGGCGGAGCGACACGTGTCCCCCATCGTCCAGACTGCACTCTGGAGTACTTGTTTGTGTCAGGCTGGGGAGAAATTACATATAATTACATTATTGTAATAATGTCAATTATGTGAAAAATAATGCGATTTTCGAACCACCAAGCATGAGAGCATGTTCTAGTACACCCCCAAAACAAAATCAAGACTTTGTAAAAGAGCATAATAGGACCCCTTTAAACCCTGTCTGGGAAAACGTCCCATTAAAGGTGCTGTTTGTAGGATTGACACCCAGCCGTTGAACTAGGTATTGCAGTCCAAATTCAAAATATTGGAGACGGTTTTTTTCACCCGGCCCCTCCTCCTCAGACTTGACGCACACGCAGGTTGCCAGATTAACGACACCAACAGGAACGAGCGCACATGCCGATGAATGAAATCAAATACGCTGTGTTTTCCGCCAACTGGCAACCCTCGGTGCCGAAATACAATTGGGTAAACTGGCAGTGGGCGGGTTTCACAAACCATAACAAACACAGTCGTTCCGGGCCGGAATGCTCATTTTCAAAGGAGAATAACTGACTGTAGCATTGTTTTTCAGATAAACAAGTATGTTAAATTAGCATGTTTCTTAAATATCTACAAAAATATTATGGTATTTTTATGCTTTAGTATAGTCAAAAATCCTACATACAGCACCTTTAAGTGTTTATACTGCAATCAGTACTATAATAGAGCGCCATCTAGTGAACTAACAATTTACCTTTCAAAGCCATAGAATGTGAATCGGTATGATTCAGACAGGAATCATTTCGAAATTTTTAATTTTTTGCTTACACAAGACACTTGATTAAGGTACTTGGTTAGCAAAAAGTCATTGTTTGGTGTCTGAAGGGATGTCAAAATAAAAGGGACTGCTAGAGACCTGCAATATTCAAAAATTAAAATAAATTGCTTTAAAATCACCTATTTGAAAATGACATTTTAAATGGCATATTAATGAAATGACATGACATCTTTACGTATTCCATAGATAACTTCAGACAACTACATTGTCAATGGTTAATGATAAAAAAGAACGTTCCCACTATTAAAACTGTTAAAGTCTTAAGAGTCATGTATGAACTAGGAGGGTCAAACTCAGCCCAGCTTGATTGTTATCAAATTGTCTGACTGTATTTATTTTATTTATTTATTTTTTAGAAATGCACAACAAACCACTGCTATGTTTAACCAGTTTAAACCACTGCTTGTCATTGTTTGTCTGGATCTGTTGTGCTATATGGCGACTAACAACCAATCATTGCTTGTTTAATCTCTTGTGTAACTGTATATTCATATTTTGTTCTTCCTTGTCTTTTGTTCATAATCTTCACTTATTTTTTTGCTTCGCTTGACCTATGATAAATAGACATCCACTCTTGCATTGCATGTTCATACATTTTGGGGGTGGAGCAATGAATGGAGGGTTGATTTTGGATTGATTACAAATATGATCTCCTAATAAAACACTTATTTATCTGTGAGTAATAAAACTGACACAAATTCAAACTGTGTCATGTTCAAACTATACATTATTTGTTTCACTAACCTTTGCTGGAAGACACACTGTAACAAATAAATGGACTTACCTGTCAGGAATGCACACAATGAGAGCAAAATAAAGAGCCTTGTTTTTACTATAGGCACCCCGGGGTTAACCTGTTAGCCAGCACTCCCATATTGGGACTCACAGCTGAAAACCTACCTAACTTTAAATTATAACAGTTGTTATATACAGTGTGCTACACACACAACGTTGGTATCTTTGGAAAGAAGACCCTTTGGGCTTTACTATCCATCATCCAGAGTTGAAAATGCTCAAAAAGATAAAAAGTTATAGAACCTTGAAAAAATTGAAAATAATAAATAAATACAAACAAACAAAAAAAGCAAAATAATTCACTCAAATAATGTAAAACTGTAGGCAATCTATGCAATAATTCACATCAAAATTCTCAGCATATGCTGAATTTGAAATTGGATGGCATGTTGTTTATCAGTGTGTATCTCTTTAAACACAAACTCATATGTTTCTATAATGCTCTAGTAGTGATGGATTAAAGTGTGTTTCACATCTCTACTATTTGAGACACAGGATTAAACATCCACATGCTTTATGTCTAATATCCACAGAAAAACTGGCAAAGTGCACACATATATAATCTACCCATTATATTTATCATAAGATATGTATTTGCAGTATTAAATGACACACTGTGTAAGATATGAGTGTGAAACAGTAAAAAAGAATGCAACAAAAGAAAACATTCTAAGAAAGCATATTATTTTTAATAATCTCCTCAAAATGTTGATATTTGTATGTACACGAAAACAAAACATATAAACAAATATAGTCCTACTGATTAATAAATAAATAAATAAATAAAAGTTTTTATTTTAAAAAAAAAAAAGATAAACCAATATCACTCAGGGCAATAATCTGTTCCTGCTCCATCTGTGGTCACACAAGTCACTACTGAATTTATATTAGATTTACCTTAAAATAAGCACCAGGGTTGATCAACGTGAGCACAAGAGTTGATATCAAACACATCTAGAGCTCCTTTTTGAGGCTCACATGAGTAGAAATATATACAGTAGTTTTTTAACTGAATCTGCTGAAAACCTTACAGTAAAGTTGTGTCTGTCTCATCAGAGTCATTTCTTCTGTTTGCAGTGGAACCTAAAGTAAAATACACAAGACAGGAAAAGACTAAATTGAAATCATAAGGGAAAAGGGAACAGTGGCTATACAGAAATGACCAATCACCAATAAATAATGTTGCCTTACAGTGAAGAAGATAAATATAATACAATTAATATAAAATCGAAACCAAGTGAAGTCAATGTGCTTAATGTGTGATTTTAATCAAATAACTGTCATAAAACATTATTTAAAATGAACAGATTATTTAAAATAGACAAAACAACTGAAAATGAAAGATATTCTGGATACCTACTCTGTAAAACCCGACAAGTTAGGGTAACTCAAACCGTTTGAGTAAACCGATTGCCTTAAAACATTTAAGTTTTTAAAACTAACAATAATGAGTGCTCTGAACATATTTCAGTTGAGTTCAGTTAAGTGATTAATTAAGTGCTGATTGAGCATTAGTGATGAACACCTGCTGTTAACAAACAGAATCACTGACAGAAAGAGAAACACAAGAACAACAACTGACTTCAGCCATAGCCTTAGATGACATCAACTGAAATAAAATACATTAAATCTCTCAAAACCTGATTAAACAACCCCACAAACAGCATCACCAGTTCCACTTATTAATAACCAGACTGACTTTATTTCTGTCAGACATCTACAGAAGATCTTATTGAGAATTAACTCAGGTTTAGATGTTGATTTGTTTCAATTGAAGTAACCATGTTAGAGATCAGTGTCTGCTTTAGTTGGGCTCTTGACCCTTGACTTCTGTGTTAGCTGTTTTATGTTTTTTCTCTGGTTGTTGTAATCATGTGTTCTTCGAACATATTTGTTACAACTCAAAAGCCCAGAGAAAGTGATCAGTAGTTGGTTGTTGTATATTTGTAATGACGATCGTTTGTAAGTGAGCTGATCTAATTGAGAGTGAAGATAGGCTCATTGTGTGTCTAGTCTCTGGTTAAATGGATGTTGTATTGATTATAGTAAAAGTGATTTTAAGAGCCTGTGTCAGTCAGTTAATATAAAGAACTTTCTAAACAGTTTGTCCACAAAAAGTTTGAATCTATGGCAGAAACTAGACTCACACAGACATCAAGAATCAGCTTATGAACCTCAACAATGGTGACCATTAAAAAAAAAATTAATGCTGCAATGCATGCTGGAAGCCATGGATGAGTTTTGTACTGCGATAGTACCCAGCATGCATTGTAGCATGATTTTTTTTTTTTTTTTTTTATTTAATGGTCACCATTGTTGAGGTTCATAAGCTGATTCTTGATGTCTGTGTGAATCTAATTTTTAACATAGATTAAAACTTTTTGTGGACAAACTGTTTAGAAAGTCCTTTCTATTAACTGACTGTCACAGAGCTGCTGGTTCTTAGAATCGCTTTTATAATTAATACAACATCCATTTAATCAGAGACTAGACACAAAATGAGCCTATCTTCACTCTCAATTAGATCAGCTCACTTACAGATGATCGTCATTATAAATATATAACAACCAACTACCAATAATTTTTCTCTGGACTTCTGAGTTACAACAAATATGTTCGAGGAACAAATGACTACAACAGCCAGAGAAAAAGAAAAAAAAACTACTAACACAGAAGTCAAGGGTCAAGAACCCAACAAAAGCAGACACTGATCTCTAACATGGTTACTTCAAATGAAACAAATCAACATCTAAACCTTAGTTAATTCTCAATAAGATCTTCTGTAGATGTCTGACAGAAATAAAGTCAGTCTGGTTATTAATAAAGCTCCACTTTTGATGCTGTTTGTGGGGTTGTTTAATCAGATCTTGAGATTTAATGTATTTTATTTCAGTTGATTTCATCTAAAGCAATGGCTGAAGTCAGTTGTAGTTCTTGTGTTTCTCTTTTCTTCAGTGATTCTGTTTGTTAACAGCAGGTGTTCATCACTAATGCTCAATCAGCACTTAATTAATCACTTAACTGAACTCAACTGAAATAAGTTCAGTGCACTCATAATTGTTAGATTTAAAAACTTGAATGTTTTAAGGCAATAAGTTTCATCAAATTGTTTGAGTTACCCTAACTTGGGTTTTTAAGGCAATCGGTTTACTCAAACGGTTTGAGTTACCGTGACTTGTTGGGCATATATCTTATTTAGTGAACTCGGCTGAAATAAGTTCAGAGTACTCATAACTATTCGTTTTAAAAAACTTAAATATTTTAAGACAATAAGTTTCATCAAACGGTTTGAGTTAACCTAACTTTTCAGGTTTTTAATGCAATCGGTTTACTCAAATGGTTTGAGTTACCCTAACTGTTGGGTTTTACAGTGTATGATAAGGACATGGATTGTGATAAGAAGTAAGTTTCTGTTTCCATTAATATATTAATACGGAATTAATATTAATATCTTAATCATCATCTCTCCATACAAATCAGCAACATCTAATACTTACACTTTTGCTTTTTTTCATTTATGCTTCCTGCAGACACAGCAAATCACACAAACGGCAGCAGCCACGGCCAGCGCCAACAGGACTGCACTCACAAATACTGCTTTCATATTGTGTAAAATTAGATCCTGTGCTGGAGTTTGTACATGTGAATTCGTAGTGAATAGAGGAAGATGGTCATTAATCTGATTTATAACAAACACTACAAATTATCAGCAAATCTAATAGAGAGTAAATGTGAATGCTGATGAATAGATAAACATCACACTTCATACATGGTCATCATTAAGTAAAATCTCATTCATCATGTGTTTGTTCTGAGAGTTTTCTATCATTTGAGTATTTTCATGACTTTTCCAGAGATTTGTGAGGAAAGGACTGTGGGCGTCACTAAGTCATTTACTCAGCCCCCCTAAAATTTTGCGATTAGCTCCATGAACTGTACACAAATTCTTGATCGCCTCAGTCCCCTTTAAATTTCATATGAAAACGACAGGAGACTTTGATCGGCCCCTCCCCGTCTTTCAGCTCGGTTTTTTTTTCAATCTGCAGACCGCGAAACAGAGGACAAGGTGTGTATGTTTATCGATAGATTGTTATAATATCTGCATCTGTGCAGTTCTGTTCTTTGTCATAAATACAGTTAACAAAATGTCACAGGTGAGCAATCGGTTCCCCATGTAGCCTAAGTTTTCACTGCGTTCACACCACGTTTCCTCCAGTGAAAATGAAGCACATATGAACGCATACTTTATAAAAAGATCAAGTTGCCATTTTCATTTTAAAATTTAACTTTCAATGTAATACATATTCCAGTGCATGTGGCAAAGAGGTTTGTATACTTGAGCTAAGGAAAGAGGGTTGTACTAGAAATGCAAACAATAAAATGTTGTGTGTGTACAGTAAACAGGTGTCTGTGTGTGTGAGAGAGAGAGAGAGATCATGAAGACTTGTATTTGGCTTATTCAGTTATATGTTATACCTATCAATGCAATACAGTGGAATACTGCACTTTTTGGTATAGTATACCACCCCTATTAGTCAAACATTTTTTTAATTATATATATGCAGTGTTGGGCAGTAGCGTCGATATAAGTAGTGATGCTAGTAGTTTAACTACATTTGTCTGTAGCGTGGTAGCGTCGCTGCTTTCTGAATCAAATATATTTTCAGTAGCGAAGTTCTATTTTTGATCAAATAGCGCGGTAGCGTCAACAAAAGCTAACGTTACATTTTTCCAAAGTATTTCTGAAACTCAAGCTCAAATCAGAAATATAACGGCTACAGATCACTGATCCTGGATCAGTAAGTGACGCCTCCGCCACTAAACCTCGTAACGCCATTGGCTCCTCAAACTGTCAGTCAAACCTCACTATTCCTCCCGCCTCTCTTGTGAATGAAGTGCGGTGAGCAATTTGGAGCATCAGCTTGTTTGCAGTCTGAAGGTAAATAAAGAACTGTTGATTGAATAAGTACCACGTTTTCTTTACTCAAGAAACACTATATTTATAAAGGCTAATGTTTCTTTTTGTTTTTAAGGAGCAGAGAGTGTCTTTAGTCTATCTTTTATAATATAATATTTTGGTCAAATAACAGAAAAAACTGAGCGCCCACATAGCGATAGAAAACTGTATGACCTGCAAGTTCATGAAAACGTAAATACGATGCACGTACTGCCTCTGATGTGGCGGTAATGACGGGGAAAAACATTCGCTGGTCAAAAACTTCATATTTGAACTTAATTTTGGTGAAATGTTAATAATATAATGAATGACACATGCCACGATGCAAATAAACATATCTGTAGGCCTATACATTTATATGGTAACACTATACAATAAGATTTCATTAATGTATTAACTTATATGAGCGAACAATGAACAATACATTTATTACAGTATTTATTAATCTTTATGCAAATACAGTAGTTCATTGGTAGTTCACGTTAGTTCACAGTGCATTAAACTAATGTCAACAAACACAACTTTTGATTTTAACAAAGCATTAGAAAATGTTGAAATTAACATTAAGTTTAATAAATGCTGCAGAAGTATTGTTCATTATTCGTTCATGTTAACTACACTAGTTAGCTAATGTTAACTAATGAGTCTTATTGTTAAGTGTTACCCTTTGTATAAATGTATCTGTATACAATAAAGCCACAATAATTCCGGCCGACAGCAAAAATGTATTTTGCCTACACTCTCAGAAATAAAGGTACAGAAGCTGTCACTGGGGCTGTACCCTTTCAAAAAGGTACATGTTTGTACCTAAAGGGTCCATTTTGGTACTTTAAAAGTACATATTAGCAGAGGCGGACAATCCAGGGGTCAGAAAGTAAAAGTCCTGCCATATTTTTGTTCCACCCATGAACTCTGCAGCTGATTTCACCAGAGGAGGAACCAAGTCATTCCTTTCAAGTCACAAGCAAGTCTCAAGTCAAATCCCAAGTCCTCAAAGAGTTAAAGTTAATGAGATAATTAAGTGTCTAATTAAATGATGATTGTGCATTAATGATGAACACCTGCTGTTATTGAGAATTACAGAGGATCAGATATTAATGTTTTAATGGTTAACATGATGCCACCATCACAGAGATCAGTGTGTGCTTTAGTTGGGCTCTTGGCCTTTGACTCCTGTGTTAGATCTCTCTTTGCAGTATTACATGTGTTGCTGTAAAGTAAAGAGATCAGGGCTGCACAATGAGAAACCATGCTTTTACAGCTGTACTGATTGTTTTGTTTTTTTTCTTCTTTGTGTTGTATGTTTAGGTTTTGAAAAATCAACTTTGTGAAATAGCGTGCAAGGAACTTGTTGTTCTAATAGTTATGATGAATTCATTTGAAATCGACTGTATTTAATGCATATAAACACTTAAACTCTTCTGGTATTTAGACGCACACAGACATAATGAACCAGTATATGAATCTCAACAATGGTGACAACCAACTAAATTCTTCATGCTGCAATGTATGCTGGGTAAGACCATAGTAAAAACTCCCATCATGCACTGCAGTATGAATTATTATTGTCACCACCGTTGAGGATCATATGATAAGTGTTCATGTCTAAAAGCCTGAGCTAATGCAATTCTTTCTCCTAATATGTAATCACTACAGTAGCATTTGTTTGGTAGAACTTCTTTTTCCTGAAATTCAGTAATAGCTGAATATCACTCAATAAACCAAAGCGAGACACCTACATGATGCTCATTCAAATGATTTAAAAGCAGAAAGCGTAAACTAATCTGCTACATCAAGTTCTTGATTCAGCAATGCACAAACGTTTGTTGTGAAACAATATTTCACTTACTTAAAAGCAAATTACTTTGATTTACTAAAAGGGTCAAGAGCCCAACTAAAGCAAACACTGATCTCCATGATGGTGGCATCATTTTAACCAATAAAACATCAACGTCTGATCCTCTGTAATTCTCAATAACAGCAGGTGTTCATCACTAATGCACAATCATCATTTAATTAGACACTTAATTATCTCATTAACTTTAACTCTTTGAGGACTTGGGATTTGACTTGAGACTTGCTTGTGACTTGAAAGGAATGACTTGGTTCCTCCTCTGGTGAAATCAGCTGCAGAGTTCATGGGTGGAACAAAAATATGGCAGGACTTTTACTTTCTGACCCCTGGATTGTCCGCCTCTGCTAATATGTACTTTTAAAGTACCAAAATGGACCCTTTAGGTACAAACATGTACCTTTTTGAAAGGGTACAGCCCCAGTGACAGCTTCTGTACCTTTATTTCTGAGAGTGTACAGTAAAATCTCATGAAACTTGACACAGACAGAGTCTTGGGTGTCCTGAAGAAGAATTAATTCCAATTTTCTTGTTAACTCTGAAGGAATTTGAATAATTCCTGTCTAAATGTGAAGGTGTGTTATAATGCATTGTGGCAGACTTTGCCATTCATTTTCTCCCAAATTCTACAGTAAAATCTCATGAAACTTGACACAGACAGAGTCTTGGGTGTCCTGAAGAAGAATTAATTCCAATGTTCTTGTTAACTCTGAAGGAATTTGAATAATGCCTGTCTAAATGTGAAGGTGTGCTATAATGCATTGTGTCAGACTGGCATTCATTTTCTCCCAAATTCTACAGTAAAACCCAGGGAAAGCTGACACAGATAGAGACTTGGTCGTTCAGAAAAATAATTTATTGTCATTTTTGTATTAACTAATTTGAATAATGCATGTAGAAAATAGTAGGAAATAATCAGTGCTATAATGTATTTTAACAGACTTTATTCTCATGGAAAACTCCACAGTATAATATATTTGAACATAATAAAACTGTATCTTTTATTTTTTGTGCTTTGGGGCACATTTAATTCATAACCGCTGAAATATATGTCTTCGTCAGCTTTTTGGCCGCTCCGTGTCTCCGTACCGTAATACCACAAATAGACGTGCAGCGGAATCCTGGTGGCGGCTCGCTTGACCGGGTGTTCACAGATGGCGGCTCACTTGACCGCGGTCTTTGCGGTATTGGTGATCCTGGTCATTTATGAAACCTTATGATCCTGATCGGTACTGAGTTAGTCATCTTTGTGTTATGGTGACCGTATAATTTATTTGTGCTTTCAATGTGTATTTTGGTTAATTTGTTTGTGTAACTAATCTTCTTTTTCTTTTGTATTTTGCAGGAGCTGAGTGTTTCTCAGAGGCAGGCTGGGTTTTTGGGTTGCACCCCATTCACTCTAACAAGGGGTGTCATTATTGCTGTGTCACTATTTTGGTTATTATTTGCAGTGAATTTTGTGGATGTGATTTCTGATTGATTGGGATTTATTCTTTTTTTTTTTTTTTTTTCTTTTTGGTGCATTGCCTTACTAGCCTGTTCTTCATATAGGAAGCCTCAGCCCCTGCAACGATCATCAATTATCCTTTTCTTTTTCTTACTTGACCAAGGCAATTTAATGTTGTTGGTGGGTTTTAAAATTGTTTAATAATTTTTAGTCTGAATAAAATAATTTACACTGAACGGAAACTCACGCCTCTTGCCTTTTCTAAGTGGAACGTATTTGTGTGTCAAATTCTTTGGTTGACTTTTCCCCGGTATTTCGGGGTGGCGTAGTCACTACTAACTAGCCACTTTGATATATATATATATATATATATATATATATATGTATATGTTTTTTTTTTTTTTTCAGCTTTTTGTCTACTAGTGCTCTTATTTAAGATTGTGGATGCTTGTCTCTTGTAAAATTTGTAGACAAATTTTCACTGGAAAATAAGAAAAATAAAGTTTTAAAAGATATTTACAAAGTTATAATTTTAATAAAAAATAATACTTTCTTTAGTTATACAAGGCATATTTGTTAAATGAAAACTACGAATCGAACAGATTTGCATTTAAAATGGTATTTTCATGTAATTTGACGAACTTCCGGTTTAAGCCACGCCCACTTTAGGATCTATCCGAATACAGATACAAATAATTTTGAGATTGTCACAGATACAGATACAGATACAAATAATGGCTCCGCTGCACACCCCTAGTGGCAAGTTTAATACCACAGGAAAAAAGTTCAATATGCCTTTTTTCCAAGCTGCTGTATATAAAAAAACTGATAGTTAAAGTTAGGCGTTCATTACTTTCTGTCAATTTATTTCGTTTTTTAGCACCCCCTCTGAACTGTTAAGCCCCCCCTTAGCACCCCCAACAAAAAAATCCTGGAGCCGCCACTGTCGATCTACAATGGATTTCAAAATAATATTAATTATAATATTTCTTGAATAATTATTAATCAAATTATTTACATTTATTCATGTTAGAAAATAAGTTGAATATGGCTTTAGTCTGCCTTTTCACTCTCTAAGAAGGTGCTCTCATTGTGTGTGTGTAGTTAACCATATTTGATGAGATTCAGGGCAGAACCCGGCAACCTTGAAGTACAGATATGTGTTCTCTGCGTTTGTGTGTGAGTGTCTGTCTTTGAAGATAGATGCGGAGAGAGAGCTCTAGGAGGAAATCGTCATTTGCCATCACCCTGATGTCCAGATATACATCTCTGGAGAGACCTATTGCGTCTGACCTCTGATCACTTGTCACCACAATAATCACTAGAAGATATGCTTTGAGTTTTATGTCCATGTGTGGAGATTTTCTAAGTTTATCTACCAACCAGAGTCTTGCTTACCTATGTATTGATGTAATTAGTGACCTCTGTTAGAGTATAATTGCTGGTGTTTTGAACATGTACGTAGAGCGGCCTACAAACTCCATCGAGAGTGTTGATGAAACTGCAAACTATTTTCTTCAGTAAATGTTTCTTTAATTGATCACATCTCTGACTCCTGTCTTCATCCAACACACTTGGTCCTATAAATTCTCCTACACTATAGTTAAACCATGGAAACCACAAATTAAATATGGTTTTGCTACACCAACCATGGTATTTGCAACACATGGTATTTGTTGTAAAACTGTGATAATACAAAAAAAATGGTTACTACACTTTTTCCTAGATATATTTTTTTAGTGTTTGCTCATCTAAAATATGTCTTTAGGACGCTTCGTATCAGATGTCAAATAGACATTTATTAGATGCCTTTAAGATGTTTAGGATTTACAAATGTATGTAAAACTGACCTCTTAAAGACATCTGTCAGATGTTTGTACACAGCAGATGCTTTCCAGATCAAGAGATCTTTAACAGACATCTTGCAGACGTATGTATTGTTACTTTCTGGGTAGGAAATCACTTGAAAGCTCCAGTCATCTCATACACTGAAGTGAATCTTCAATTTATCAGTATATATTGTAATAAATATTTGAGAAATTATTGTTGTATCTGAGTGTATTGCTCTATGAGTGATAGTCAAGGTAAAGATGTTTTAGAAGTTATTAAAAACCCACCAGATGGCGCCAATGAATACTATAAATAAAAGTGATTTATTTATAAAGTGTAAATATGAGTCAAAATTGTCCTACTTACCTGCATGAGCAGGACAAAACCGCTAGTTTCAAGACCTAGTGTGTTAAAGAATCTTTAAAGGGTAAAACAACAGGCCGAGTACCAAAACAAACTTGTAGCCAATCAGCAGTAAGTTAAGTTAAGTCGTGACGTATTGTCAAGTATGGTGACCCATACTCGAAATGGTGCTCTGCATTTAACCCATCCAAGTGCACACACACAGCAGTGAGTAGTGAACAAGTGCACACACACACACAGTGAACACAGACCCGGAGCAGTGGGCAGCCTTGCTCCAGCGCCCAGGGAGCAATTAGGGGTGCCTTGCTCAAGGGCACCTTAGTCATGGTATCGAAGGTGGAGAGAGTGCTGTTCATTCACAATTCTCCCTTGGAAATAATGTAATTTTGTAATGTATCAATTATCACGGACTGTAATAAAAAACAAAAGTTGTCATATCCTAATACTAAGGGTAAATACATTTGGTTCGAATAGCCTGGTATGGCAAGATGTCTTAAAATGTATTTCTTTTTTTTAACATTTAAACTTAGACCACATTATTAGATTACCTTTTGACTTCATGAATACACATAAATGACAACTTAATGATTTTTTAACATATTTTTATAATATTTTCATAATATTCTATAATATTAAATATTATATTCAATTATATATTCAATTGTAATATATATATATATATATATATATATATATATTACAATTGAATATATAATTTAATATAATATTTTATATATTTTTCTATAATATTTATTTGGCATTATGTTTTTTATGTCATTTGTTTGATAGTTATATATACATTTTATTTAAAATATTAGAAAAACCTGTTTTTGACCTCAAAATAATGCACTTTCCCTCTGTACATGGCTGTGGGGACGAGCAGTTTTGTGATGCTTGGAATTCTTTATAATTAATTAAAAACAAATATTGCGACATTGATGGCTCAAGAAGGTGTAATTGTTCAAATAACACACTGTTTCATTTTAAAATATATAAAAAAAAGAAATAAAATAAAAATTGTAACCAAGTGTTTTTCAAGTGTAATATTGAAAAATGCTGTGTAAAATGAAAATGATTTGAAATTTGTGTCAATATGTCATAAATAGAACGCGGCAGCAGTTTACTGTCAGGAATTTGTCATGCCGCACCACGCCGCGCTCGTGTCCGGTGTAGACACGGTGTTACGATAAGGCAAGAAGTATACTGCAAAAAATGCTTTTCTTACTTAGATTTTTTGTCTTGTTTCCAGCCAAAATATCTAAAAATTCTTATATCAAGAAGGATTTTCTAGACAAGTAAAAATTATTGTCTTGTTTTCAGAAAAAACAAGTCAAAATTAAGTGTGTTTTTGCTTAGAACAAGCAAAATAATCTGCCAATGGGGTAAGAAAAATAATCTTGTAAATATCGGATCAGCTTTCCAGCACTGGAGAGAACTCAAGGAGCGGGAAGGCCTGTGATCGGGCGCCGAGGTTGAAACATGGCTTGAAGACAGCTGCAGTCCAACAGTCCTAAATGAAACAGCCGACTGCATTAACAGTAATCACAGTCACGTTAAAACAACAAAGCTTTCAATCTTATATTGAAATGTATGCCTTAAAAAAGATAAATATTTCAACATAGGCATTAATTGCTTGCACTTCTGACCTATTGTGCTACGTTTCCAGCAGAAACAATACATCACGAGGGCAGCTACAACCAACAGAGATCCAGCAGCAGTAGAGATCAGCAATACGTTCAATAAAGGCAGGCCCTGATCTGTAATGAACAAAATGCGCCATTAGAGTGACTGAATCTGTCCGTCTGATCTACAACGAAAACTATGAAACATGAGCTGAGTAAATCAACGTTAATATCAGCGCTGCTGTACCTGAACATGACTGACAGAGTTGACTGATGTCCAGATGTGTGGTCTGGTTGCTGATGGGATTGTTGAGCACACAGCTGTAGGTGTTTTTATCCTGATATTCCACCTCCAGAGGTAGAGAGAGACTGATGCTGAGATCAGACACACTGATGCTGGACAATAAACTGTTTCCTTTGTACCAGGAGAGAGTCACATGACCCACATTCACCACTGAACACAACAATGAACAATATGATGATGATGATGAAGAACATTGTAAAGAGTTTCTGCTGATGACAGGAACAGGCAGATGAGCTGAAAACATAAGAATAGCCAAAAATCTGGATAAATCTAGTCAACAAACCTGTTTTTGGTGTAGCGTGTTGACAGTCAGTGAGTATTTATGTCAATTCAAAGTACAAAATGATGAAATAATTCAATAGTTATATTCTGGTTTCAGTAAATGCTACCAGTTAAACTCACTGGACAGAATCTGTTTCATTGAAGGTCATCACAAATGATTGCTACTCACCATAGACAGAAACATCGAACGTGTGTGATGACAGTTTCTCTCCAGTAATATCTAGTTTATAGAGTCCAGCATGTTGAGTTGTGATGTTTGTGATGGTCAGAAACCCAGTCTGATTGTCCAGCTTCAGTCTGTCTCTGAATCTCCCATCAGTACCATTAAATGTAGAGAAGATTTGCTGTTGTTTTTTAATTTTAGCTATGAGAGACTTTTCAGATCCAAACATCCACAGTATGTCGTCAGCTTGTTGTACTTCAGTAGCATTAGTTTTTAAAGTGACAGAATCTCCCTCCATCACTGACACTGATTCACCAAACACATCTGATGAACAGATTTTACACTGATTAAGGCCTCTGGTGGTCTACAAAGCCTGAAATCATCTGTAGTTTGTAACTAAATGTGAATTGAAAAACGTTCAGAACAGCAGAACATTCCGCTATCTACAGCACAACTTATGAAGCTATAAAGTCAACTATAACATGAAAAATTAATCTTGATATTGTCAATGCCTTTGTATGTTATGTGTGGGACATTTATATTAGTAGATAACCTGGTTACTTCCAAAGTATTTAAAAAATAATTTTCCCGACATGATGTGCATTTGTAAACCATGAAATTGAAGTTACCTTCACTAGCAATTTCCATTATTTTCCCTGACTGTTAACACCTGTGTAGAACGTTAATGATATTTAGCCAAAAACACATATTTACAACTTACCAATCAGATGCCACCAGCACAAACAGAACAAAACAAGCATGTGGAACATTTTCTTTAGTTGTTCAGTTGTGAAAAGTCTGATCTAAAACACTTGAGCTGTTCATCTGGTGTGAATCCTCCCACGTCAGCGTTTGACCCTCCTATAGTGGGTGAAATGCACAAGCTCTTGGCAAATGACATATAGATATGTATAAATGCTTGTCTGACTCTTTTTAAGACTTAGTGATAGTAAACATTCTTTGTTCTATCATTTAACACTGAACATTTTCAAAAGAAGATGTATGTTGGTAACCCAACATTTGCTGGTAGCCATTGAATTCCATTGTATTTTTTTCCATACTATGGGAGTCAATGGGGACCAGCAACTTTTGAGTTACCAACATTCTTCAATATATATATATATATATATATATATATATACATACATATATATATATATTGTGTTTAACAGAAGAAATAAGTTAATGCAGGTTTGGAACAAAATGAGGGTGAATAAATGATGTCTTTTTTTTCTTCATTTTTGAGTAAACTACACTGTAAAAAAAAAAAGTTGAGCCAACTTAAAATTTTAAGGTAACAAACTTCAGCAGATTTTTGAGTTTTCTCAACTTGTTGTTTTAAGTTTATACAACAAAAAATTGAGAATCTCCCACAAAAACAAGTTGAGCAAACTCAAAAATCTGCTGAAGCTGGTAAAAAATGTTTTTTTTAAGTTCGCTCAACTTTTTTTTTTTTTTTTTTACAGTGTATTAGCCTACTTTAATACCATCTACCATCTCACATTGTGACACTAGCAACTCAACATCTGAGTCAAACTGAAACCTTCTGCGGTTGGTTGTATTTGGAAATGTGGTTTGATATGCTGGGTGAACAAGCAGCTTGTAGGTGAGAGTGACCATTTAGTGTGTATATGTTCAAACCAGTCTCACGGCAGTTCGTGATATAGTCACGAAATTTAATCTATTGATTCGTGTTCATGGACACGAATTTCCCTCTTTTTTTCGTGTCAGGCAGCACGACTTTCATCTAATGAATTTCAATAGGAAATTTATTTCGTGCCCTCCACCACGTTTTTCTTTTTGCCACTGGGCACCACATACGCTGTATATTTTTTCTGATTTGTTATTCTTTTCTTTTCTTTTCTTAATATTCAAGCACTATTACTCAACACTTAATCAGGAGATTTTGTCCATGTTTTTATTGCTTTACATTCTGTAAGCTACTCGCTATTATAAACCATCGTCAGTGGTTCCTTGCAGTCAAATATACACACATATCTGATCTGAATCAAATGATTCGCGATACACGCTTTGAAGTCCCGATCTGAATCAAATGATTCGTGATTCGCGATCCGACTGGAGCGCTTCGAAACAGTGAATCAGTTCAGCTGACGCGCTTCCAAGATGGCGGCGGTCGGCTCCGCCCACTTTAGGCTTCAAAAACCATAGACATATAAATAAAATATAATAATCAAACTTTCTTATCAAGGGGATGACAAATGGACTGCATTCATTATACTACATTCATAATGTAGTATTTAAAGCTCTTGTCAGCTGTAAATGAATGTGTGAAGCATTCACCCATTTGGCCATATAATCACAAAGGTTCTTATTTTTAATAAATCTGTAGATTGTCACTGTCCAATTGTACAGTGGTTACACAATCATGGTTTCAGATTCATCTTTTTGCTTTTTTTTCTACTGTATATAGAAGAGTTGTTTTTTGCTTCTACTGTATGATCCTTTCTTGGTTGCACGTACTTGGTTATAATACAAAAGCTAAACTCACCATAAAGTAAAAAATCCTGAATTGCTTTAACCTGTATGCATTCCTCAATAATGTTATATATTCTCAATAACTAATATGCATAGTTTTTTTTTTGCTGTTGTTTTTCTATTACTTTAAACAGCAAATACACAGTGTTGTCATTGCAGCTTGAGAAACTCCATGCCATTGGATACAAGCCAGTTTTGCTTCTTGGCAAGGAGACCAAAAAAAAAAAAAAACAAGTGTGAAATATTAACCCCTCGCTGCACACTCTCCACCTATGCCCAGGACTACCTTCAGAAGATAGGTTCATTTTATGAATACCTCTGTGAAGGTAAGATGCATGCACTATATTTTTAAAGTCACAGTTCACAACTTGTGTTGAGTATGCAAAAGATTTTTTATCAATGTTTAGGCCTAAATCTTAAAGGGATGTCCCCCCCTCTAAAACATAAATTCAGTCATCAACTCCTAACCTCCTTGACAGTAGAAACTTGGGAGAGGTTTCCATTTTTATGTAACCAACACAGAGTTTGTTAGCACAATACTGGGTCTTTTCATACAATTAAAGTTTTTAAACATTAATTTATCCTTAGATACAGCTCTCCCTCAAACCATTTTGTAAGATTTGGAAAACTAGCCTGCAACTTGTAAGACAACATTATTTATCTGTCATTCATGACTGAAATTTAGTTTTAGAGTGAACCATCCCTTAAACAATTGTCTTATTCACTCCCCAAAAGAGAGCAAGCTTTTGGGAATGATGGGAAGAGCACAACACATGTATGTCAAATTCCAGCTGACCACATTTGCAGTTTGGCACCCACAAAATTGGACTGTATGATTCAAACAGATTAACACTTCAAACATAGAGGTTAACCATGAGTTTGAACTGCACCTGTTTTAATTAAGCAAAACATAACACTTGTTTAACTTGCACAGGTTGGAACCAGGATTCCAGTGGCAATGATGATCAGCTGATTTCTCTGCACCTCACACCCTGTGACTCATTGGAGAACACAAGCAGCAAGGAGGAGGTGAGGACCTTCCTTTTCTGGCTAGACCACCGGTTTAATGTCGTTACTACTGTTTGTTTGTAAATTTGATAATTTTCTTCACTCAATGTATGATTGTATACTCAACAGTTATTGTTGAAATAAAAGGTTGTCTCACCTAACTCGTTATTCTGTTCTCTGACTTCATAAAAACATCTTTATTTAAATGTAACGAATTACACGGTACAGATAGCAAGGTTTTTTTGGGTTTTTTTTTTTGTTTGTTGTTATCAATTTAATAATATTTAATAAGAAATGATCTTGTATATCTGATATAAACTAGGATGATATAATAATATAACGTAAATGTCTCGAATGAAGATGCAATATTTTATTAAATCAACCAAATTCGTAGAAATATTGACTTATGCGAACAAAGAGGAGCTAACGAGACAAAGAGTAAGGCCTAACAATTACAATTACAATTAGGTTGGGAAAATAAGATAAGGATGGTGAAACCGCGGTACACAAATTCAAACAGAAAGAGCGAACAAAATCGTGGAAACTTCTTGGAAACGGTTCCGGCTTCAAAGCGTAACGCCGTGAAAAAACTTTGCGGTTTATATCTCACAAAGGTGTGAGGAGGCCAAGAACAGTAGCGCTGATAAACATGTAGGTAGATGAAAAATGTTAAATAGAACGCAGCTCTGATGTGTCTTATCTCAGTAATAAACAGTTGCATTTGCTAACTAATTATTGGAATTTACGACATGTTAAAACGTGTCGGTATAATGCAGATGAGGTCAAAAACTGATTGCCGCATGTTTTCATAAAAAGAAGAACGAAATATTAAGACATCCATTTTCTGGGTCAGACCTAAAAGACAGACGCCTAAAACACCGGTCGGTGTCAAAGCATTGGTGTGGACAGAATAAAAAAGACATGAATCATACCGCCTTTCGCTTAAAATGACTTATCAACTGTAAGTCGTTTACCTAACTATTGTTTTATAGTATTTGATAAATGTTTTATGTATTGAATGTATTGAAGCGGGTGTTTAACAAGTTTGAAATGTTTTAATGTTCCTGTTTAAGAGTTTTATATTCAGCATACCGTAAATAAAGCGGTTAAATGAGCACGTAGTATTGTTTCAATTAATTCCATAACAGTACGTACTTCAGCGGTTCTTTGTGTGATTTCATAATAAAATCATCTAAATTGTTAACAGACTATTACCTTTTATATTAAAGCTTAATAAAACCGTTAAGTAACGCGCAGTTGTGTAAGACACAAACCAAAACATTACGTTATTGTGTTATCGGCCCTTTTACACATATTTTGTGTACTATCGATTTTAAGAGTGTATGGTTTATCGTTCATGCAGATTATGTTTTAAAGTTGTTAAGCCAAATCGATGAGTTTATAAGACCGGTTTATTCTTTCTACACACTTATACTTCAGACATGTAGAACATTTCAGCGTTTACGTGTAGGCTACTCAATATTGGTCGGTCTGACTCGTATCCGACATGAAGGATCGATGAATGAAATCATGACCACAAACAGGTTAAATGAACAAAAGACGCTGTAAGGCTCCACCCGCTAGTCCAAACAACGGAATCCAGCAGCCTGGTCGAAGGTTTAATGCGTGTTCGGTCTTTTACTTGCACTTCTGAATTTATCAGGATTTAGTTTCAATTTTGATCCAGCTCCAATTCTGATCTGACTCCAATTCCAAGTGATCATTAAATTTAGACTAATTAAAAATGTATCACAAATATCGCTTATATATTAATTTAGATATTTGATTATTCTCGACATACCATATTTTCAATTATCCATTCACTGGGGACCTAATGTCTCTTTTGAGCCTATAGCGTCGGCCGAAGCGCCGGTCTCACGATCACAAACTCGCCAGTCCGATGTTAGTCAGAGGATGCAGGTAGACTAATACCTAATTGTCTGCCGCCAACTGCTTGCTTATGACAAAAAGTGTAGTTTATTTAGTCTTTTCCCGTACAACTTGCTAGCACCAGTGATAGACAGAAATCTGAGGTCTCCGATGACATGCCTACTGCTCCGTTCATTCATGAGCCTTCAGTTTGACCTATCCTGGCCGTAGATTTGCGGTGACAAAAGCCTCCTCACAGTCTAATAGTCATAATGATTTCAGGACAGTTCAGAATAAATCAAATATAACAATTTATTATTAGTCAGGTAAACGTGTCATGCCAATTACATAAAACAATAAGCCAATTCAAAAATAAGAGAATACATAACATCAGTTGTTCAAAGATGAATCTAAGAGTAAAATGTTTACCTGAATTCAAGAAGAAAATCCATAGTATGGAACATATTAAATACCCTCCACACTACGGGCTGATCTGGCTACAAATCGCACCGACTGATTTGCAACTTTCCCTTAAATACTACCAGAACAAAAGGCCCATAAACTGTGTATGATCTGTGTATGGGGGATGAGAAACCTCTCTGGGAGCTGTTGGTCACACCTGTAGAGCAATGTTTGTCAGGTTTTGAAAGGAGACCGCCCCCACAACAGAGGTACAGAATTCACTTAAGTTTTCAATTTCTCATAATACAAGTGACTACTGTGAAATTGAGACCAGTTTACCCATCGCACCGAGACCTTTAAAATGATACCAAACATGAAAGGGAAAAACAACAGGTTCACAAGATACATGAAATGTGGTATTTGCATATTCTTAATGAACTTTGAGTGAACCCTTTTGGGGAGAAAGAGATGCAGAGATGGCAGGGTGAAGAAGGGGGTCGTAAATGATCAAAGAAGATAAGTTTGGTTAGGGTGGTGTTGTCTGTTCTCTTTGGAGATCTTTTGTTGTCTTTGGAGATCTCTTCTCCAGGTTAGTTTCATGGCTTTATTGCATGGCATCTGTGAGTTCCTGAGTTAATTTCATAAAGGAAATAATTTCACTCCCTACAACGCCTTCACGCTGTTAACTTTATTTGAATGTTTCACTGATATAAAACGACCCCGAGTTGTTAGAAAAGAAGTGTATACTGACATAACTGCGAGATAACGTAAGGATCCGATGAATCGGTTCGTTGAACCGAACTGTGGGAAAGAATCGATTCGCGGAAATGACTCGGCTTCGCGACACTAACAGAGCTCACAAAAAGGCGTTTGTAACATCACAACACAGAACTTAATATTCTTCACAAAAAGTGTGGACGTGTGTCTTTTTATATAGGTTATCTGAGCGTGCGAATAATTAGAAGTCCAATGATTTAGAGATCTGTCGCGTATGACCATTTTGGTATATGTATCCCCGACGGCCATGTTTGTAGTCTGAGGTGTATGCTGGGTATTGTAGTTCGTTGGCCTGAAAGACCGCGACATTTGAATGGGGTATTAGTTACACGTGATCAATTTAACATCTTTGTAAAAACAAAAATAATTGTTAAAACGTATTTAGCCTAAACAAATATATGTATATAAAAAGAATACGATATACTTATGGTAAAACAGACTTGATGTGTATATGTTGAAATGGTGCACCCGTTGTTGTGTTATTTCGTGAAATAGCTTTAGGATTCGGTTGTGTGTTCTTGAAATCAAATCTTAAGAAAAAGTCAGTCAGTCCTGCTGCAGGTGTCTGAATACCCCGTCGGTCTTCATCGTGAAATTATGAACCCATCATGAGCACCATTCTGGAGAACGTGTGTTGTGTTAGACTGTTTGCTTCGCGACCCTCCCCCAAGTTCGTTGTGTTCGCCACCTCTGCATGTCTTCATCTAATTGAACGTGACCGGTATTTTTAACACCCGTTAGCTCACGTCTATATTTTCTAGTTTCATCATAAACTAGGTAAGCAGGGACTTGTAATGTCGTAGAACATCTGATAAGTTGTTCGTCCAGAGTTTTATCTTACTGCGGTGTTATAATATAAATTTTCCAGTTTTTAAGTTGTCTAACAAGAGTCTCACTGTGTGTGCGAATGTAAAATACCTTGGGCATTTTATCACTGAACGCGTGACAGATGATGAGGATATTGAAAGGCTACGCCGTATGATGTATATGCAGGCGAATATACTTTACGTAAGTTTAGTTTCTGTTCAGATGAGGTAAAGGTGTCGCTTTTCAAAGCATACTGTACAACACTTTATACTCATTTGCGGCGTAACTACAGAGCATCTAGTTTACAGAAGCCACAAGTAGCTTATAATGATGCGAGGAGAATCTTACTACGGAGGCCTAGATGTCATAGTGCAAGTGAAATGTTTGTGAGTGCGAGAGTAATCACTTTTAAAACACTGTTACAAATCGTATGTGTAGTTTTATCAGTCAAAGTTGTGGAGACACCTGTATTGCTGTATTTTGTAACTCTTTATGTCTGTGATAGATGCTATGGGTTGTATAGGTGGTCTACTGTCTTTTTTAAATCTGGACCTTGAGTCTGTAATAAAGTTTGATTGATTGGCTACATTTTCTGCAATGGTTGTACTTGTTGTTAGAATGCTTCAAATTGGATCCAGGCATGTTTTATGATCGTACCTTGTTTGTCAAACTAGTCTTAAGTGATATTGTTCGCATTTTAAACAGGTTAAACAGGTTAATGACCTCTTTCGGCATCTATAGTTGTAATCATGCAACACATAACTCCATTATAGGGTTTCTAGATGATAAAACAAAACTTAAGTATGTTGTTGGGAGTTTGTGGGAAAGCCGTGTGCGTGCGTGAGAGAGTTTGAAAGAAAAATGCTTTAGGTTAAAGTTAAGATTTTACTACACACTATAAACATTCTAACTTAGAAAAACAACTTAATTTTTTTATTTATTTACTTTTTTATTCTTTTTTATTGATTAATATGATAGAATCATGCTGAATTTACAAGGATGTGTATTTATACAATAATGTTTCATGTACTCGCTGGTTACTGTATACATATTCAAGAGAAATGCGTAACCTCAGTTGTTTTAATCAATCTAAAGTTTTTAGTCTGTCATTATAATATCTTATTATAATAAGAAAAGTCTTTCATACATTCTATTTTCATCTGCCCCGGGGGGCGGGTCTCTGTTACACAAAAAGCAACTGAGTGTGGTTGTGAATTCTATATGAAAGCTAAAAATGACCTTTTAAACTATTTTTAACAGTAATATTGAACTTTACACATTTTACACATACGTACCGTGCATCTTAACACATGCTTATTGTTTCATTTCAATTTTGCACATATCATAACTGTACATACATATTTGTCTATATTATGTATTGTGTTTTTGCTATTTTGTACATTGTCTATTTGTATATTATTCTTTTATTATCTGTGTCCTGTCCTGTTGCTGTCTTTCTGTTGCACTGTGGAGCTTCTGTCGCTATAACAAATTCCTCGTATGTGCAAACATACCTGACCGATAAAGCTTGTTCTGATTCTGATTCTGATGTCATCACAAACCGTAAGACACATCAGTTTGGGTGATAAGATGGAGTTATCAAATATTTGATTGTTGCTTATATCTATTATTTGATCAAATCTTAGTGAAATAAAACTATAAAGAGCCAATTGTTTTTATTTTAATAAAATAAAACATTATAGTGTGAAAAAATAAATGTTGCATTTAAACAGCATGGTTAATAATACCGTTTTTAAAGTGAGAAAGAAAGTCTAATCTGTTGTAAAGATTAAACATTTGTCGCACCTTGTTTAAGACACTCTTTTGTTGTAAACGACCTTACAACAGCTAATTTTAGTCTATTTTAGATCTAATTCATAAAGAAAAAACCTCTGTAAGCGCATTGCATTCATCAGAGGATCATTTGACAACTTCTGATCCTCATCACGGTTTTAGGTGTGAAAGATCTAAAATCTACAAAACCTTAAATTATTTGTTAAAACAAAAGTTACATCATTGTTTAATCATACTGTTTTCCATCATCTTGTAGAGATACCCTGTGTGATGCTAAAAGTTTTTATTTGTAAAAGTGTATTTATACGACATCGTAAAAGTTGAAATGTTTAACTGCAGGGGTTGTTTTAGTGTGTGTGTGTGTGTGTGTGTGTGTGTGTTTGTTTTTCATGTGAGTGTTTGTGGTTTATTAAACTATTTTTAGCAGTAGTAATGAACTTTGCTCATGTTTTACACATACTTAACATCTTAACACAATTGTATCAGTAAGATATTTGTCACAACCGTCAGACACATCAGGCGGGGGTTGATAAATTGGACTTATCGTTTATTTGCATTATTTCCTCTGTCAATTATTTGATCAATTCTTAGTAAAATAAACCTATATAGACCAGTTGTTTTTATTTTAATAAAATAAAGCATTATACTGTGAAAAAAATGCTGCATTTAAACCCCACGGTTAATAATACCATTTTTAAAGTGAGAAAGTCTAATCTGCTGTAAAGATTCTGTGAGACATTTGCACCACCTTGTTTAGGAATTACTTTTGTTGCAAACTACCTTATGACAACTAATTTTTAATCTTATTTAGCTCTAATTCATAAAGAAAATCTCTGTAACTGACTTGCATTCATCAGAGGTTCATTTGACTGTTTCAAATCCTTGCTTTAGAGCATCATGATTTAGGTTTGAAAGATCTAAAACTTATTTGTTAAAACAAAAGATATATCATTGTTTAATCATACTGCTTTTCATCATCTTGTAGAGATACCCAGTGTGTTAATTTTCAGTCTAATTCATGAAGAAATTCTCTGTATTCATCACAGGATCGTTTGACTGCTTCTAATCCTTGCTTTAGAGGTTCATGTTTTAGGTTTGAGAGGTTTACAAATCTTAACTTATTTGTTAAAACAATAGTTATATTGTTGTTTAATCATGCTGCTTTTCATCATCTTGTAGAGATACCCATGTGTGATTCTAAAAGTTCACAAGTTTGTAAAAGGTTTGTATGAGACATCATAAAAGTTTAAATGTTTAAATGTAGGGGATTGTTTGTGCATGTTTGTATTTATGTTTGAGTATTTTCTTCTTAAACTATACCTAACTTTTAACTTAACCAGCTATGTGTCATATAAAAACTTCAAAAGGGGACGCATCCTTTGATAAATGAACATCAACGCCAAAGTTTACGATGGCAGACCCCCTCAAAAACTCGTTAGATTGCAAATGAGTTGCGTCTCCAGAAACACCTTTAGATGTTTTACAACGAACCTCTTGATCTGATACGGTCGCGTCGTTAATCATACGTCCAGACACACAGTGTCGTTCTCATTTCGCGTGAGACGAAGTATTTACATTTCGTGCGATAATGTAAAAAGTTTAGGCGTCTAATTATGGCTAAAAAATCCAAAGACGTCCGAAACATTTGCTTTCATTCCGGTTTCCGCTCACATACGCGTGTATGCGTTTTAACCGTTATAGCAGGCTAGAAAGTTTAAAGATTGACAAAATCAAAGAGTAAATAAAGGTATTATACTACTAAAATAAAATAAAACAAGACAAGACAAACAACCTTTTCCTGTGGCTTAGAGGCGATTTTTATAAGAAGAAAATAAAAACCTAATTTTTAAAAGTGAAAAAAGTCTGGGTTATATAACACGTCAGAAGTCTTAAACTTGACAAAAATAGAAGAGTAAATAAAGGAATTACTAAATTAAGTGCGAATAACTAAACTAATGTAAATAAAATAAAATAAGCAACATTTCCCTGGTAGGTAGGCTTACTGTTTGTTTAAAAGGTAAAAACTAGACTAACCTAATTTTAAAATGAAAATCTTTAGGATGAGTGCTGAATTGTTTCATTAATTAAGAAATGCTAAAGATTTATTAAAAATAACATTTGTTCTAATGTTAAAACATTACTTTAATTCTTTTAAATCTTTGCATCGGTCTCTCCTCACGCTGTTAGGGGGTGGCGGAAGGCGTGGTCTGGACTCAGCGGCGTAAAGTCATTCTTAGTTTGACACGGTGGTGTGCGGTTATCTGACGGAGGCTGCTCTTTTTCTTTTGTTTAATTTTTGTATATTTTATTTTGTACCAAAATAATTTTTTGTACCAGGCTGTAAACATGTTTTTTTCTGCTGTAAAGTTGGGCATTTTAACATGGGGAGTCTATGTGATTGACTCCCTTTTGGAGCCAGCCTCCAGCGGCCAGTCGATGAACTGCAGTTTTAGTCACTTCCGTGTTGGCTTCACTAGAGAGAGTGGGAGGTTGCCGCTTGGGCGCGACACGGCAAATCCTTGCGAGTAAATCCCTCATTCTTTTTATGACTTACTGACACAAAGTTCAAAGGATTTGCAACGGTCGTTTTTCGCGTCCAGTGAAGACAGTGCGTCGCGGGGTGGCGTGATGCGATAGCTGTCGCGAAAACGATCAGTATAAATATAACGGTCAGTATACTAAAAATCGCACATCCTGCGATGTGACTATCGCGGATGTGCATATCGCGATATCGATGCTGAAACGATATATCGTGCAGCCCTAGTTAGAACGCTGTAAAGTATCTTACTTAACGTTCGCTTCTGATGCTTTTTTGTTTTAGAAGATGGTAAGATGAGTCAACTCTATATTATTTAGCTTGTAATGTTATGCTATTGTTTTAACTAAGGTGTCAGATGCTTTGTTTGTTTTAAATAAACAAACACGTACACTTCTACTTTTTATTTAACTTAAAACGTTTTTAAACTAGTTAGAGGTCGTTACAACAACACTAGCAAGTCGTTGCTCATTTTACACATATGTTTGATGTTTTTTGTTGATATGTGTGCGTGAAAAACTCCAATAAAAACTTCCCTTTGTCCCGTTTAACACAGTTTCACAATTTAAAGTTTAAACACATAATAGTCTTCAATGGCCCACACACACAAAAAAAAAAAAAAAACACGGTTCCCAAAACACACATTCCTTAGGATCACTGGACAGTAAAAACAGATGCTCATTTAGATGGGTGGGGGTGGACAAACAGGTGTCCAGTTTGGGTGGGAGGGTGGGGGGTCTTATCTTTATGAGGGGGGCAATAAATCAAAATTTGGACACAAAGCATACTGTGATCTCTCTCCCAAAGGTCCAGTGTGTAACATTTAGGGGATACACACATTCCTGAAAACAAGGATTGCTGTGCTTTAATTACTTTGGAATGGGAAGTTTGTATCTAAATATGGTCCTTCCACAGAGGTTCCTACGGTAGACCACAATGGACAAACAAACACTGGCTTGAGATAGGACCACTCACTTTCTCTCGTCTGTCACAGTAGTTCTACTACAGCTTGCAAAGGGAGAGGTGAGGGGAGCTGCTTGCAGTCTACAACCTTGTACATTTAACATGTATTTTGTGGTGGAGTAGGATGCATACAGTAGCTTGAATATATCAACCTATTATATTATATAGTTATCCCATTCTGACGGTAAAGGGTTTGCTTCCGCTGCCTCACACTAAGGTAAAGCCCCTCAATCGACTGCTGAAGTCCTCTGTGTGCGGTGCCTTGACTGCCATGAGATGTATTTGGTGTCTCTGTAGAAGTAATAGTGAAAGCAAATTCACTGTTAAAACAACACAGAACCGTTTCAGTGTTTGAATTTGTATTTGTATATAAATCCCCTTTTAATCCTTCATTAACATTTCATTGATATTTATTTTAACACTTTACTGAGCTTGGTATGTGCACTTCCTGCAGGGAAACTGAAATACCCAACATAATAAATGATGGTGACATGTAGTTTGCTGTAACCCATAGATGATCAGCCTATTACCTATAGCGGCTCTTAAATATCAAACTTAATATAAAAGAAACAGCAAATATCCAAACTGGAAAAGGATATTTGCTGTTTCTTTTATCTGGTCATGCTTACCGCCAGCTGCCCATTCCTTCACATCAGAAAGCCACTGTGCCACCACTTCATCTGTGCAAAGTAACTCTGTTTTTAGTTCAGCTAGCCTTGCTGTTTCATCCTTGAGTCTCTGGAGAGTCTGATAAACAGTGTTATACAATAATCAGGACTTAGTATGATTAAAAACAGGCCAAGTGCACACAACAAAAGGATACACAAAACAATTAATTGGAGACTTACCTTCACATATCTTGTTGAAAGTGACTGATGTAGAGAGAGACGTTTTTTGTGGTTCCACCCCATTGCATGCAATGTAAGCATGTCTACCCGTGCTGTTTAAAGCAAATAATAAGGTGATGATGCTTAATCAAAAAAAAACAAACAAACAAATATATATATATATATATAGCAAACAATCTGATTACCTGCTTTGGACATATATTTGGTTGGACAACGCGAGAGGTAGCTGTTCACTTGCTCGACCTCCTCACCGGCGGTTGTCTCTGCTCCTTCCTGGTTTCTACCACTCCATTTAATCTATTAGTAAATGGTGAAAGAAATTCAATTTAATTAAAGGGGCACAATTTGTCTCAAAGGCTTTACGATCTGTACAAGAAACGATTAAGCAAAAAGGCTATATAGTACAGTTTGCAGTTTTGCTTGCAAACATTACAAATGTACATGTGATGCAAAAATATTATACATACTTTACACTTAGTAGCATGGGCTCGAGCATGCATCACACTGAGGAAAGGTTTCATTGTGGTCAGATCTTAAAGAGCAGGAAGGACACTAGCAGCTTTCTCCAAGTATGGCCAATATTTGCAAGCCACATCCATTGCAAAGAATTGTGCCTTGGCTGGCATGCGCTCCTTCTGAAGATACAGAGGGTAGGCAAATATCTCCCCCCTGTACATATTAAGAGCTTTCAGAAGGAATCCGTGGCGACACACTGCAACCTCCATCCCCTCTTCATCCAATTTGGAAGCCCTCCTTGATGTCTCCCTCGCTGCTGTCCACTGGGAGTCCCCACATGTGCCTTTTCCCTGTGTCTATGACACACATAACAAACACAACAAATCAAATAAAAACAATGCTGTCATACAATATATGCCATTTATTCTCTCAGTTTGATTTTGGAGTAGCTGGTTGGTAGAAGTCAAGGAGGAAATCAAGGTCAGACATATATGGATATATATGGTTCTTTTTGTGACAACTTTTCGGTCAAGTTATGATTGAAACTTGCATTTCTCACTGCTTTCTGTATGGTTTCCACAAATCTAGACACCGCAACATCTTCAGCCACAAAAAAAGGCAGGATCATCAGAGCTGAGGAAGAAAGAAAAATAGGAAATACATCCATTAAATATATAAAGAAAATAAATAAATCAATAAAAAGACTGAAACAAAAGACCACCTTGTGTCTCGGCGAAAGCGATATAGCTTTCTGTTTCCATCGGCAGAAACAGCCAACATTTCTGGCGTGCAGGCTGGGCAGGTGAAAGGAGCACCACAGCAGAGATGGTCTTCCTCAAATGAAGCATATGAAAACTCTAAGAAGCTGCGCTGTAGTGTATCGCCGTTGATTTGTCCAGACTGGAAGATATATAGAATGAAATAGTATATGTAACAATGTCTGATAATGGAAAGAAATTTTATAATATGGTAATAACAATTACACTTACTCTTCCTCCAATCTTAGTGCGATGCTCCAGCAGCTTTGCGAAGGCTTGTCTGGAGAATCCTGGAGAGATGACCTTGAGTTCCTGAAAGGAGTTCAGGAGGTCCAGTGTATAAAGTGTGGAGCTGGTAACAGAGGCTGGCCAATATCCACTCCTAAGGAGGTCCTTCAAGTCAGGGGTCCACTGATGCTGGCACGTTTGACATACACGTAGTGGCTGATGCAAGTCAAAACGCCCTTTGAACAAAAAAGTACATTTAAAAATTAATTTTAAAACATTTAGGTAATTCTGCACATTGTGAATGGTTGAGAGACACTGCACAAGTTCCTATAAACCCGGCACTCAAACCAGACTTCTTGAGTAGTGTCACACATTGTGTACATTTGTCTAAATCATCAAATTACAAACAGCCGTGTCGGCTAATGACAACACCATGTGCTATACCATAGATTTTGACATGACTTCAATTGTAAGCACAATGCCACAGCACACTAGTATGAAAAACATCACATCTACAATAGCAATCTAAATAGTGAATTGTTTACCATTGATGGTAATTAAAATCACTGGTTTGCCCGGTAATATGGTGAACTTTGTGCCTTCACAGGAGCAGTCTGGCGCCTTCACTGTTGGCAAAATGCAAGCTGGCAAAACGAAAGAAAACCACTAATTTAGATTATCTGTAATTGGCTGCAGACACATGAACAGCAAAATGAGGGCTTTCATGAGAACATACCTTGCTCATGGATGCAATATCCATCTCGCCCTTTAATGACGCATGAGGTTGGAGGTATGGCTTCAAAGAACCCATGAATCACACATTCTCTGTTGTGGAGTGGCTGTTTTTTGTGATGCAATACATCACAGTCTCCACAGAACCACTCCTCAGGAAGACACTCTCTGCACCTAGGGAGAAAATAAAACAATATTATAATATATTATTTCAGGCGAATAACTCATATAAAGTATAACACACTCAATTTAAGCTATTACAAATTTAGTTAGACACTAGGTTTGATTTTATTGTGGACTGAATAGTGGCTCAGTGTTTACTAGCGCTGTCACCTTACAGCAAGAAGGTCCTAGATTTACTTTTCTCATAAATGTGGTTTTCATCTGGGTGTCCCCCAAAACACATGCACCTTAGCCTATAAAGCAGGGCACTAAACATTAAAACCAACCTAATAACAGCAGGCTCATGGCAAAGCCAACACAATGGCTGACCAACAGCCTCTGTTGCAATAAGGCATTTTAGGTGGTATGGTCTTGCTTCTTTCCAGCGCTCTGAGGCTTTCTGCTGCCGAAAAGACCATGATGATGCAGAGCTTTTCTGAGGCTCAGCAGAAGGATAAGATGTCAAAATATCGGAGAGCCTCTCCATATTTTTTTCTGTAAAGAAAATATTAAATACAGCTGTGAGGGACAATTTAAATGAGGACAATTAAAAGTCAATTGATCAATATTTAGAATAAACACCACTTCATGATTCAGTATCAAACTAGCCTTAATCTTAACTAAATTGTGTTCTTAATCCATTTACGGCACTGTCAGTTTTGTCTAAGGGGTTTTTCTTTAATCACACGTGGATTTTAGATTTAAACTTAAATTCATCACTTTGATTTACCAAATTGCTCTTGAGGATTGAGTTCTGCTGAGGGTACAGTAAGTGGAACCTCCACACTAGATGACAAGGAGCATTCGAGCGGGGTGTGTGTGACTGTATGAATGAATGAATGAATGAGGCATTTATATAGCGCTTTTATTGTGTATTGCAATACACCCAAAGCGCTTTACAATCATGTGGGGGGGTCTCTCCTCAACCAGCACCAGTGTGCAGCATCCACTTGGATGATGCGACGGCAGCCACAGGACAACGGCGCCAGTGCGCTCACCACACACCAGCTACAGGTGGAGAGGAGAGAGAGGCATAGAGCCAAACAAGTGGATGGGGATTATTAGGAGGCCATGATTGACAAGGGCCAGTGGAGGGAATTTGGCCAGGACACCGGGGTTACACCCCTACTCTTTACGATGAGTGTCATGGGATTTTTAATGACCACAGAGAGGCAGGACCTCGGTTTAACATCTCATCCGAAAGATGGTGCTTTTTACAGTATAGTTTCCCCGTCACTATACTGGGGTGTTAGGACCCACACAGACCACAGGGTGAGCACCCCCTGCTGGCCTCACTAACACCTCTTCCATCAGCAACCTAGTTTTCCCAGGAGGTCTCCCATCCAGGTACTGACCAGGCTCAACCCTGCTTAGCTTCCATGGGCAACCGGTCTTGGGCTGCAGGGTGATATGGCTGTGTAGAAACAGTACATAGAAGAATAAAAACATGTTAGACTACCACTGCATGTTTTTTTTTACCCAAAACTGAACAATTTATGAAATCAGACATATTTCTGTTAAGTACTTGGTAATGTTTTCTACTATAGTGCCACTGAAAGGTTTTGGCTTTTTTGATATTGGAATATTTTAAACTCTCAACAATCAATTACAGTGTTCTAATTTGATTTGGTCCAACATTTACATAGTAAATTCCTACAAATGTAAAATAATTCAGATGTAACCTGTAGCTGCAGCTTGGTGTCGCCCTCCTTGCCTCCCCCTCGGCTTGCCATGTCCTAAAAACTCCCTTTTAGAGGTCTGTGGAGGGTCTCCTGCAGAGCGTGCACGTTTCCTCTCCACAGCTGCTGTCTGTGTGTTAGAGGGAATATTTCTTGTAAGACCGATGTTGTTAAAAGTACTGGATCCAAAAACAGGTGATTAGTGAAAGGAAAACACAACATAGTGTGTTAATAAGGTGTTGAATGGCTTAAATGAACCTTGATTCTCCAAGTCTCTGTAACTCCAAAATATATTCCTTTTTCCAAAATATATTCCCTCAGTTACACAAGCCAAAGAGCATTATGTTAATGCATCATGCAATGTACCTGCATGTAATCTTCTGCACTCATTCATCCTTCTTCTACATTCAGCACATTTTTACTTTAATTTGTCACCCATCCACATGTTCAAGTATAAATTGATTGAGGTATATAAAAACTCTTACCCTGGCTTCAGCTAGAACACGGTCTAGTTTCAGTTCAAGTGCCACGCGTCTCCCCTCTTGGTAGTGAGGATCCTGGGAGTCAAGTTTACATTTGGAGGCCATTGCAACGCAAACAGATACAGACAGATGAACACAGAGCCAGACAGACAGACACAAACAGACAGATGTACTGTATACAGAGAGGCTGCGATAGATAGATAGATAGATAGATGGATAGATAGACAGACAGATAGATAGATAGATAGATAGATAGATAGATAGATAGATAGATAGATAGATAGATAGATAGATAGATAGATAGATAGATAGAGATAGAGGTTGGCTCTTAAAAGTGCCTTTGGGTTCGGTAAATCAGGTGTATCAATGTTTGGACAGGTGACTCGTTTGACAGGATCTGGAAGGGAGAAAAGAAAATGTTAATTATGTAGTGTAGAATATAGAGTAGAGTACCCCAATAGTGAGACGTTCCCATTTTCTTAAATACAATAAAAATTCAAGATTTTCCAATTTCCTGTATGACAGTTAAAAGGCATGTAACATGCGTCTGGGGTTCCTCATCCCAGATTTAAAGGAAACTTTATGTGCAGTAACTTTAGGCAAAGTTATATTGTTATTACTGACACATTACAGTGAAGTTGTGGGTGAACCATGATGATCGAGAGAAAATGTCATCTTCTAGAGCTCACACAATAATGCAGTGCTCCATGCTAAGTTACTCTTCAGCTGATATAACTTAAACTACATTTAGCTTTTACTAGTAATCATTACTAGTATGATTATTATTATTTATTTTTTTGTTCATTTAGTTGTTTATGTCATATTCTTTGTTTTTGTAGGTTAATGGTTCTTTTGATTTCTCCCAACTTCACTAACTAATTATATCTACACCTGTTAATTATACACACACTCTAACTAAGGCTGAAGGCCCGAATGCATCAGTGTGCAGTGTTTCAGTTATGTTTCTATTAATAGTGATGATGGACAAGAAGTGAATAAAGGCTTTTTAACTTTTTTGGACCGGAAGAAGTGCCTTGGATTTCTTTATATTAATAGAATTAGCTTATATTGAAGTTAGCTAGCCCCGTTTAGCAAGCCTAATTTCACAAGTGGTTTATTATTATTATTATTATTTATTGTTTTCGCTGATAAGGAGTAAACCATTGGTCGGGTTTATTTGTTGCTCTAACATTTAAACCATGTGAGTTTAATCGCAAAGAAAGGCACCAATTACAACATTTAAACAAAACGTGATCATTAGTAATGAGCTCGTGACTTACCTGGACAGAAGACCCGCGGGCGCGGCCTGGATCCGGAGGCGGAGGATCATGGGTAATGCTGACAGAAATGCCAAATGTAATCTTTTTCCACATTTTTATCAGAGAATAAGGCAGAAAATATATTTTATAATTTCTATACTGTAATAAATGTGTGTGTCCCTAATTAACGCAGTCTCCTATATTTGTATAACGCTTTTGAAAAAAATTTATGAAATGTTTTTAATACGACGGAAACTGTATTTACGGTGATCACAGTTTAATAAACACATTGTACGTTAGGCCTGTTAATTGCAATGATTTAATTTCCACGGTCATTCAAAGCGAGCAAAGAACACAACCCCAGATAGCACACGTACGTCTGCAAGATGTTACCCTGATAGCACACGTACATCTAGGAGACATCTATTTGACATCTGCATTTACATCTGCAAGATGTATTTTTTAGGGTGTTTGCTCATCTGCAATACGTCTATTGGACGTCTCCTTTTAGATGTCAAATAGACGTCTATTAGATGTCTTTAAGATGTTTATGATTTAGAATGTATGTAAAACTGACATCTTAAAGGAGACGTCCAATAGACGTATTGCAGATGAGCAAACACTCTAAAAAAATACGTCTTGTAGATGTAAATGCAGATGTCAAATAGACGTCTCCTAGATGTACGTGTGCTATCAGGGACGGAGCTTTTAGAAACTCATCAACTCGAATCAGTTGAACCATTGCGTCGCAAAATGATTCACTGTTTCGAAGCGCTCCAGTCAAAATGATTCACTGTTTCGAAGCGCTCCAGTCAAAATGATTCACGAAGCGCTCCAGTCGAAATGATTCACTCTTTCGAAGCGCTCCAGTTGAACTGATTCACTGTTTCGAAGCGCTCCAGTCGAAATGATTCACTGTTTCGAAGCGCTCCATTCGGATCGCGAATCACGAATCATTTGATTCAGATCGGGACTTCAAAGCGTGTATCGCGAATCATTTGATTCAGATCAGATGTGTGTATATTTGACTGCGAGGAACCACTGACGATGGTTTATAATAGCGAGTAGCTTACAGAATATAAAGCAATAAAAACAAGGATAAAATCTCCTGATTAAGTGTTGAGTAATAGTGCTTGAATATTAAGAAAAGAAAAGAATAACAAATCAGAAAAAATATACAGCGTCTGTGGTGCCCAGTGGCAAAAAGAAAAACGTGGTGGAGAGCACGAAATAAATTTCCTATTGAAATACATTAGATGAAAGATCGTGTCCATGAACACGAATCAATAGATTAAATTTCGTGACTATATCACGAACTGCCGTGAGACTGGATATTTAACATTAAAATGAAAGACTACTCACATGGCACGCATGGTGTAAAGCTAAATAAACCGTTTGATATATATCTTTGTTTTTAAGTTTAACAAAGTTAGTGACGTGGTTTACGCTTCTAATCTGGAAAAATCCCCACAAATAGCCTACTTTAACTTTCACATACGACGGTAGCCCACAGCATACGGGTTTTCCGATGACTGTTCCAGAAAACAAACAAACAAATAAAGCTTCGAGAGTGTCGAAAACATGGCCATCTCGGGGTTAGTAAAAAGTAAAGTAGCTAAACGCTCCGTCGGATAAGGCAGCCATCACTCAAGTAATAGACTGCGGTCAAGCCAGCCGCCACTCCGAAATGCATGGTCAATCTAGCCGCCGCGCTGTTTTGTAGTGCGCGCATATACAGTGCGTTACGGCAATCTTCCGCTGGTCTTTCGCCTGCTCAGACAATTTTTTTTTTTTACTGCTTAACTTATACATACAAACAAGAACAAGGAAATAAGAGTAAGGGTAATATATATTAAGAAAATGAACTATACTAATTAATAAAGTAATATCAGATTAACTGTCTATAATATTATTATAATAATCTCTAAAAAAAATCAATTTTTAATAGGCCTTATAAAATTAAATTGTCTAAAAGTGTTAAATAACAACCTAATAATTATGGTTCAAACAAAATGATATCAAAATAACTGATGTTGCATTACAAAATAAAAGCCTTCCAAAAACTCATATATGACCAGTATTGTCTTTGATTTTGGATTGCTCTAAAAAATAAACTCTCTGGTTTCACAGACCAGTTTCAATTCAGATTCAATACAGTTCACTGCCCCAAAACAGCGCGGCGGCTAGATTGACCATGCGTTTCGGAGTGGCGGCTGGCTTGACCGCAGTAATAGACCGTGCGATAAAGAAATTACCCGCTGAAGTAAAATAATATAATTTAATATAGCCTAATAGAAGAATAATGTACACATATGACTAAAAGAGTTGGCAAATGCCTGAAATAATTAATATTATTCATATTACGTGTTTGACTCGAACAGAAAGTGAGGCTAGATAGCGTATTTAAAGTAATTCTGGCAATTCGTGACCTATTGGAGCTGTTCTCGGACTCGGAGCGCCTACGTACGTTTACTGTAAATGGATCTGCGTCTGTGAGTGTGGGGGTCAGTGATCGTATTCAGAGCATTATTTTAATTAGCTGTGCGTTGACTTTGATAGTTTGACTTCTGTCTGTTATAAATCACATCATTGCATGACTGCATTACTGAAGCACAATTAATTTCTCTGAAGAAAGGTACAAATGAAGCTCCTCTATGGAAGCAGAATAATGATACTCCTCTTCATTTTACTCTCAGCGTTTGTTTTATTACACCACGGTAAGACGTTTTGTTACAATCTACAAACTTAGTTTAAATTTAGTCAAATCAGTTTATCCTCGACGCAAAATTATTTCTTATTTCTTAGTTTGCTGTTATTGATGTCAATGAGGAATTGAAGTTCAGTCAGTTAAACAAGGACATTGCAATATTGGACACCTTTATGGGGGTACGGGGACAGAAACCGAAACTCAGGGGCATTAATTAAGAAAAAATATATAATGGCAAAATATATTGAAAATGCTCAAGGCCGGTTTCCTGATAACGATTGATCTTATAGCGCTTAACCCATTCACACGTGAGTTTAAAATATTCTAGCTGAGCTAGTTTTTCCTTTTTTTTATTTTGAAAAAAACATTTTAAACATACAGTCATGGCCAAAAATATCGGCACCCTTGGTAAATATGATCAAAGAAGGCTGTGAAAATTAATCTGCATTGTTAATCCTTTTGATCTTTTATTTTAAAAATTCACAAAAATCTAACCTTCCATTGGATAATAAGAATTTAAAATGGGGGGAAATAGCATTATGAAATAAATGTTTTTCTCTGTTTTCTTCTGTACTCACTATATTATGAAACACCTCTGATATTCCGATTCTGAAATATGTGCAAGTAAATGTATTTGATAGTTTAAATACCGTACTTTTATAATGATCGTGTTAGTCTATGGGAGTCTGGGACATTCTGCCAGAAACGTACATTATCTGTTCTTGACTTCTTAAAGTGAATAAAAAGTATTTCATCCAAAAAATTTGAATTTTGAAAATTGATTTCTGTGAGTTGTTCTGTACATTTACATTTAGCAGACGCTTTTATCCAAAACGACTTACAAATTAGGACAATAGAAGCAATCGAAACCAACAAAAGAGCAACAACATGCAAATGCTATTACAAGTCTCGGTTAGCCTAAAGCAGTACACGTATAAGGTTTTATTTTATTTATTTTTTTAAAGAAAACGAGTAGACAGAATATATATATATTAAAAAAAAGTAACCTAGTGTTGTTGTTTTTTTCATAAGAAACAAGTAGATAGAATAGAAAAAACTGAAAGCTATAGTGTTAGTTTTTCAAGAAAGCTAGCAGAATAAATGTGCAATTAATAGAGGGTCAAGTGTGTTTATTTATTTATTTATTTTCTTTGAGTTTATCCCTATTTGTCCCAGTCTTTGAAGCGTATTTCATACCTTATTTATTTTATTCGTTTTTCCCCCCAGTTATTTAATTTAAATGTTCTTTTTTGTTTGTTTGTTTTCTGCCATTTTTCATTTTTTCATTTTTAAATTCCTTAAAAAAAAAAAAAAAAACAGTAATAAAGTGCAATAAAGTACAATCAAAAGCTTTAATTAACCACATTGCACTAGAATAAAGTTAAAGATGTAGGCCTAATCTGCCGACTGTCCAGGTGACCTCATAATCCTGTTTTCTTAAAATGCACGTAGGGATTTACGATTACTCCAGAGCACTCGTAGATCTACGAAGATTTTCAAGTACTACTTAAGTTATGATGGTTTTGGAATACGGTCCGCAAATCTAAGATGATTCGTGCGATCGTTTTTACGATCAATTTAAACTTACGATGCTTTTGGGAAACGCAGCCCAGGTCAGATGACGTGGTATAACAAAGTTAATGTGTTCTCTATGATGATGTTGTTGTGTCATACACTGAACACAATATCTATATTTAAATTCAATGTGAGTCGTTTTGGGGAACAAATATGTGTGTGTTATTTTTGTAAAATGTTCATATAAATCAGCTCGCATCAATGTTCACATGTTTTGAATATGTAGGAATCAACGAATCCAGTTGTATTTCTTAGGATCTTCATGATTTACATAAAAATATAAATAAATAAATAAAAATACAACACTTCAAATTATATAGGCTATACACACACACACACACACACATGTTGGTATTTGTGGTTTACAGGGCATAATGGTTTTTATACTGTACAAACTGTATGTGCTATTGCTCTACACCAACCCTACCCCTTACAGGAAACTTTGTGCATTTTTAGATTTTCAAAAAAAAAAAAAAAACACCATTTAATATGTTTTTTAAGCCTTTTGAATTACGGGGGCATAGGCAGTGTCCTCATAAACCACCTTCAAATTACAATACCTCTGTCATACCCATGTCATCAAACAAATTTGTTCCCCTGTAAACCACAAATACCAGTACACATACACATACATTTTGTCTGAATTGTAACAATAGGCTTTGTGGAAATTTGTTGAATATTGAAACACCGATACCCTTGATGTGATTTGTAATTAATTGTTTGTTTCTTCTTTAGGTGTGTTTGGTGCTGAAGAAATTACAGTGTCTGTGATGGAGGGAGATTGTGTCACTCTGCACACTGGTGTTAAAACAAACCAACAAGACAGATTGAGATGGTATTTTAATGACATTCGCATCGCTCAAATCACTGGAGATCTTAGTAAGACCTGTAAAGATGTTCAGTGTGATGGGAAATTCAGAGACAGACTGCAGCTGGACAATCAGACTGGATCTCTGACCATCACAAACATAATGACCTCAGATGCTGGACATTATAAACTGAAGATTTTAGGCAGCCCCAGCAGTGAAAAGATCTTCAATGTTACTGTTCATGGTGAGGCATTTAACAAATGTTTATAAGCAGGCTATATGTGTTTAAATCACAACATTAATGTGTTCATTGTAAAGTTTTATGATCGCAACAAAATATGTCAGATGTTATAGAATGCAGTAGTTTATCATCTCATCTGGTTAAAATTTTTTTTAAAATACCTCAAACAATTAGTACTAACCCTCCTTTCCTGAACACACACCAGATACCATGAAATTAATACTGCACCTTGAACTTTAACCTCCTCAATGTTAGACCAAATAAAGTTAGCAGTCTTGTATGACAAGTATTGCCAAATTTTTTTGGAAGCTCAGATTTTGGAAAATTGAATCTGAAGGGTAAATTTTTATTGAGCTTGACTTTCGAATAATGTAACCTATCATTTTAAATTAGAATTTGTATTCTAAGATTAATAGAGCAGATATGAATCTGCATATACAGTCATGGCCAAAAATATCGGCACCCTTGGTAAATAATCAAAGAAGGTTGTGAAAATTAATCTGCATTGTTAATCCTTTTGATCTTTTATTTAAAAATTTCACAAAAATCTAAACTTTCATTGGATAATAAGAATTTAAAATGGGGGGAAATATCATTATGAAATAAATGCTTTTCTCTAATATATATTGGCCACAATTAGCGGCACCCTTTTATTCAATACTTTTTGAAACCTCCATTTGCCAGTTTAACAGCTCTAAATGTTCTCCTATAATGCCCGATGAGGTCAGAGAACACCTGACAAGAGATCAGAGACCATTCCTTCATCCAGAATCACTCCAGACCCTTTAGATTCCCAGCTCCATGTTGGTGCTTCTTCTCTTCAGTTCACCCCATTTTCTACAGGGTTCAGGTCAGAGGACTGGAATGGCCAGCAGAAGCTTGGTTTTGTGCTCAGTGACCCATTTTTGTGTTGTTTTTGAGGTTTGTGTTTGGATTATTGTACGGTCGGAAGATCCAAACATGGCCCATTATAATATTTCTAACAGAGTCAGTCACTTATTGATTTTTTTTATCTGTTGGTATTTGATATAATTCATGATGTCATGTGTCTAAACAAGATGTCCAGGACCTCCAGCAGAAATATAGGCCCACAACATCAAAAATACAGCAGTATATTTCATTGTACACATGGGGTACTTTTTATCCCTGTGTTCACCAAACCCATCTTGAGTGTTTGCTGCTAAAAAAGCTCATTTTTATTTTATTTTATGATCACAACAAAACAAAACAACAACATAAAATGTCAGTGCTATACGATGCAGAATGCAGTAGTTTATAATCCCGTCTGGTAAAGCAGTACAAATAAAGTTGTGTTATTGAATATTTGATTCATAGTGATCCAGATTTCCTGATAGAGTAAAAAGTCACACCCTGAAGAAGGCTATTTGTGCCGCTACGCGTGGGTTGCTTTTTTCCCATGCCTTTTCTATTTTCTAATATGAAATAGCCAGTAAAATAAAGGCTTTTTAAATAATTTTGAAGAAGAGTGCCTTGGATTTCCCTTTTTTATGTCTCTTTATTTGAATTCCCGACCCCAAAGAGCAACTTCAGGCATTTTATTGAACTCGCAGAGCACCCTGGACCTTTTTATCTCTTCAGAGTAAAAAGTTCCTTTAAGGATTGTATTCTGGAAAAAAAGAATAGCTGCAAGGCAGCAACTGACTGACTGAGCTTCCAATTGCACTTAGGAGACATGTTAATCAGCTGTAAGGCTCCACCCGCTAGTCCAAACAACGGAATCCAGCAGCCTGGTCGAAGGTTTAATGCATGTTCGGTCTTTTACTTGCGCATCTAGATTTAGTTTCAATTTTAGTCTAGCTCCGTGCTTGATCTGACTCCAGTTTCAAGTGATCATTAAATTTAGACAATATTCATAATTAAACACTGATCACAGACATAGATTGTATTCATTTAGATATTTGATTATTCTGAAAATCCCATACTTTCCGTTCTTCGTTCATTAGGGACCAGATATCGCTTAGCAATTCACTCGGCCAACAGTAAATGCACGGCACAAACTCGAACGCAGATTTGTGGTCCTGAACGCAGATTTGTGGAAATACCCCTACACATTAATCTACTGGAAAAATTATTTCAGAAGAGATCAGAATAAATCAAATATAACAATTTATTAGTCAGGTAAACGTGTCATGCCAATTACATAATAAAACAATAAGAAGCTAATTCAAAAATAAGGAAATACATAATATCAGTTGTTCAAAGATTAATCTAAGAGTAAAAATGAATACCTGACTTCAAGAAGACACATAGAATGGAGCATATGAAATACACTCCACACTATGGGCTGATCTGGTTGCAGAATCGCGATGACTGATTTGCAACTTTCCCTTAAATACTACCAGAACAAAAGGCCCATAAACATTTATTCTCTGCCCCAAAACAGATTAGATCTGTGTATGGGGGATGAGAAACCTCTCTGGGAGCTGTTCTCGTGGCCCAAATGGTCACACCTGTAGAGCAATGTTTATCAGGTTTTGAAAGGAGATCGCCCCCACAACAGAGGTACAGAATTCACTTAAGTTTCCAATATTTCCCATAATATAAGTGACTGCTGTGAAATTGAGACCATTTTACCCATCGCACCGAGACCTTTAAAATGATACCAAACATGAAGGTGAAAAACAACGGGTTCACAAGATATATGATAGGTATATAGCTATTCTCAATGAACTTTGAGCGAAGCTTTTTTGGGGGAAAAGAGAGAGAGGTAGATAGGGAAGGGGGAGAATGGGGTCGTAAATGATCAAGGAGATAAGTTTGGTCAGGGTGGTGTTTGTTCTCTTTGAAGATCTTTTGTTCTCTTTGGAGATCTTTCGTTGTCTTTGGAGATATCTTCTCCAGGTTAGTTTCATGGCTTTATTGCATGGCATCTGTCTTTGGTAGAGTTCCTGAGTTTTGGCCTCAGAATTAATTTTATAAGGAAATAAATTCGCTCCCTACAGCTTTCCTTATCACTGCTCTGCAAGAACATAATAGCCCTGGCATTAGCAGCCCAGGCAGTAATAACTTTGAAAAATTTTCCGAGTTTTGTTGTGGTAAAATGGTTGTAACAGAGAAGAGCTCAGAAAAAGTGACTATAATTTATTTTGCAGTTACATTTGTTTCTACAGAATTTTTCAAGATCCAGGAAATTAATATGTGCAGCAATTTTTGTTGTTGAGTTTTCCCTCAAAAGGATCCTTCAGTCAACTGGCGATTTGTGTTTCTGGTGTTTTTGCTACAGATCACAAGAAGACAGTGCCAGTGAAGGAGAGAGAATCAGTCACTTTATGTACTGGTGTAGTAAATCAAGATGATTTGATGACATGGTATTTTAATGACATTCTCGTCGCTGAAATCACTGGACATAATAAGATCTGTACAGATGTTCAGTGTAAAGATGGTGATGAGAGATTCAGAGAAAGAGTGAAGCTGAACAATCAGACTGGATCTCTGATCATCACAAACACCAGAACCACAGACTCTGGAGTTTATAAACTACACATCAACAGCAGCAGCAGTGTCATTATTAGGAGCTTCAGCGTTACTGTCACTGGTGAGTATAAATTAGTCATACAACAATAACTCAGCATTAAAGTTAATTCTACTGCACTGTAAAAAATAAAAGTTGAGTTAACTTAAAAAAATAAAGCAACCAGCTGCAAAGCTTTTTTGAGTTTACTGAACTTCAGGCCTATAGGCTTACAGTGCTGTAAAAAAAAAAAAAAAGAAGTTGAGCCAACTTAAAATTTTAAGGCAACAAACTTCAGCAGATTTTTGAGTTTTCTCAACTTGTTGTTTTAAGTTCATACAACAGAAATGTGAGAATCTCCCACAAAAAACAAGTTGAGCAAACTCAAAAATCTGCTGAAGCTGGTAAAAAATGTTTTTGTAAGTTCGCTCAACACTGTAAAAAAATGTGTTGTTGTTTCAACTTAAAAAAGTAAGTGTTCGTGCTGCCTTAAAATGTCAAGTTTTGTGAACTTAAATTGTGAAGTTGTCTTAACTAAGAATAAAGCTGAATAGACTAAAATGCAATGAACAATATCACTTTAAAAATTTAAATTGACAAGTTCACTGTAAAACCCGACTAGTCACGTTAACTCAAATCGTTTGAGTAAACCAATTCCCTTTGGCTTAAACCATGTAAGTTTTAAAACTTGCAGTTAAGTAATTAAGTGATTAATTAAGTGCTGATTGAGCATTAGTGATGAACACCTGCTGTTAACAAACACAATCACTGACAGAAAGAGAAACACAACAACTGACTTTAGACACATGCTTAGATGAAATCAACTGAAATAAAATACATTAAATCTCAAGATCTGATTAAACAACCCCACAAACAGCATCACCAGCTCCACTTATTAATAACCAGACTGACTTTATTTCTGTCAGACATCTACAGAAGATCTTATTGAGAATTAACTCAGGTTTAGATGTTGATTTATCGTTTCATTTGAAGTAACCATGTTAGAGATCAGTGTCTGCTTTAGTTGGGCTCTTGACCCTTGACTTCTGTGTTAACTGTTTTTTTTTTCCCCTGGCTGTTGTAACCATGTGTTCTTCCAACATATTAGTTACAAATCAAAAGCCTAGAGAAAATAATCAGTAGTTGGTTGTTATTTGTTTATAATGACAATCATTTGTTAGTGAACTGATCTCATCTTAGCGTAAACATGGACTTGTTGTGTGTCTAATCTCTGACTCAATGGATATTGTATTGATTATAGTAAAAGTGATTCTAAGAGTCACTGGTTCTGCGACAGTCAGTTGATATAAAGGACTTTCCAAGCAGTTTGTCCACAAAAAAAAATTTTATGATTTTTTTAAATCATGCTGCAATGCATGCTGGGTACTAGTATAGTACAAAACTCATCCATGGATCCCAGCATGCATTGCAGCATGATTAAAAAAAAAAAAAAATGTAATAGTCACCATTGTTGAGGTTCACAAGCTGATTCTTGATGCCTGTGTGAGTCTAATTGCTCCCATAGATTAAAACTTTTTTTGTGGACAAACTGCTTGGAAAGTCCTTTGTATCAACTGACTGTCGCAGAACCAGTGGCTCTTAGAATCACTTTTACTATAATCAATACAACATCCATTGAGTCAGAGATTAGACACACAACACGTCCACGTTAACGCTAAGATGAGATCAGTTCACTAACAAATGATCACCATTATAAACAAATAACAACCAACTACTGACTATTTTCTCTAGGCTTTTGATTTGTAACAAATATGTTGGAAAAACACATGATTACAACAGCCAGAAAAAAAAAAAACAGCTAACACAAAAGTCAAGGGTCAAGAGCCCAACTAAAGCAGACACTGATCTCTAACATGGTTACTTCAAATGAAACGATAAATCAACATCTAAACCTTAGTTAATTCTCAATAAGATCTTCTGTAGATGTCTGACAGAAATAAAGCCAGTCTGGTTATTAATAATTGGAGCTGGTGATGCTGTTTGTGGGGTTGTTTAATCAGATCTTGAGAGATTTAATGTATTTTATTTCAGTTGATTTCATCTAAGCATGTGTCTAAAGTCAGTTGTGTTTCTCTTTCTGTCAGTGATTGTGTTTGTTAACAGCAGGTATTCATCACTAATGCTCAATCAGCACTTAATTAATCACTTAATTACTTAACTGCAAGTTTTAAAACTTACATGGTTTAAGCCAAAGGGAATTGGTTTACCCAAACGATTTGAGTTAACGTGACTAGTCGGGTTTTACAGTGAACTTGTCATTTTAAATTTTTAAAGTGATATTGTTCATTGCACTTTAGTCTATTCAGCTTTATTCTTAGTTAAGACAACTTCACAATTTAAGTTCACAAAACGTAAATGATGTTTATTGCACTTGTTTTTGTAAGTCCTGTCAACTTTATTGTCAGTTAAGACAACTTCACAATTTAAGTCCACATAACTTGACATTTTAAGGCATTTTAAGTTTGTTGCCTTAAAAATTTAAGTTGGCTCAACTTTCTTTTTTTTTTTAACAGTGTAGGCCTGAAGTTCAGTAAACTCAAAAAAGCTTTGCAGCTGGTTGCTTCATTTTTTTAAGTTAACTCAACTTTTTATTTTTTACAGTGTGGTCTGTTCATATATGAGGTTCAAAAGCACGTGCACTGTATATATGATCAATGGATCTGGATGGAACTGGTCTGATCTAGAAAATTAAAATGTTAAGATTGAAAGTTCTATAGTGAATTTTTATTACTATATGTTCTATCCATTTTTAGCTCAAATAATTTAGTTATTCAATTGTAAGTGTAATTTCTATGAAATGATTTTAACAGTCTTTTCCTCATAAATGGCTTGAAAATTCATGGAAATACTCAAATGATAGAAAACTCTCAGAACAAATCAATGAAGTTCATGAAGACAATGTATGAAGTGTGATGTTCTATTTATAATTCACATTTACTCTCAGATTTGCTGATGATATGACCATCTCCTTCTATTTACTACATGTTCACATGGACAAACTCCAGCACGGGATCTAATTTTACATGATATGAAAGCAGTATTTGTGAGTGCAATCCTGTTGCCACTAGCCGTGGCTGCTGCTGTTTGTTTGATTTGCTGTCTCTCCAGAAAGCATAAACAAAGAAAAAAACAAAAGTGTAAGTATTAGTATTGTTTCAAAATGAAAAGTAATGCTGTGAGTTTCTGATTGTTTCTGTGACTACAAACCGCCAATTCAGCTTCAGTACTTAAAATGAAACTGAAGGAGAGATAGACTATTAGCTAATCATGTGATTTCAAAGTTCTTTGTAATGTTCCGTTTTAGTTTTACATTCATATTACGGAAGCATGCTTCCTTCTTGGGTTGACCCTTGGCTTGGCACCATTCTCCATCTGTTAGAAGGGAAAGGTTAATAAGCTCCTCTATTGGTGCTCTCCATGGTGCTGAAGGTGTGCTGCTCTGTGGAGGACCATCTTTCTGGCCACCACACAATCAATCAAAATATGCTTGAGACAAGTCATTACATTCTATAGTAAATTCCATTAGGTCCAGATGCTTTCTTTTGGATTTTATAAGGTTAGTTTTATCTCTAATTTCCTACTCTAGTATTTGAAGTTATTTGGCCATTTGAGTCAGTATCAGTGGTGAAGGGAGAAAGGGTCACTCTAAAAACAGATGTTACTGAATTATGGAGAGATGATGAGATACTGTTATGGTTATTGCTTTATAGCATAAAAGAGCTTCACTTCATGACAACGTCTGTTTAAAACGGTTCAATGGGATTCTGCATTAATATGTTAATGGAAACAGAAACGCACTCTTATCATGATCCTTGTCCTCACACAATCACACATTAAGCACATTGACTTCACTTGGTTTAGATTTTATATTAATTTTTACTATATTTATCATCTTCACTGTAATGCAGCATTATTTATTTGTGATTGATCACTACTGTATAGCCTCTGTTCCCTTTTCCCTTATGATTTCAATTTAGTCTGTTTTCTGTCTTTTCCTGTCTTGTGTATTTACTTCAGGTTCCACTGCAAACAGAAGAAATGACTCTGATGAGACAGACACGATAAGGTTTTCATCAGCTACAGTATGAAGGAAAAGGAGCTCTAGATGTGTTTGATATCGACTCTTGTGCTCACATTGATCTATAGATCAACCCTGGTGCTTATTTGAACATCTAAGGTAAATCTAATACGTAGTGATTCATGACCGCAGATGGAGCAGGAGCAGAATATAGAATATTGTGGTTTATTATCATTAAACCATGGAGTTTTATTTATTTATTTATTTACTCTTATTTATTTATTTATTTATTTGCTGTTTTAATCAGTAGGACTATATTTGTTTATATTATGTTTTTGAACAATTATATTACTAATTTGAACAAATATCAAATTAATAATAGAATGCTGTCTCTTTGTTTTCTGCATCTTTGTGTTTGGTTTGCAATCTGTTTTTGTCACAGCGTGCTGCAGACTAACACTGTAGTTAACTTGAGTTTTTTACTTCTTCAAGCAATCAATTGATTATTTTGAGTAAACATTCACTGTGTCTCTAAACCATTTTAATACCTTCCATATCTGTTACTTGTTGCATATATTTCATGCTAGATATATTTACTGTTTCATACTCATATCCGTGTGTCATTTAAGGGTGCAAATAGTACATATCTTATGATAAATATAATGGGGATTAAATAAGAATATGTGTGAACTTTGACATTTTCTGTGGATATTAGACACAGAGCATGTGAATGTTTGATCCCGTTTCTCCAAAAGTAGAAGTGTGAAACACACTTTAACATGTATCACTTCTAGTGCATTATATAAACACATGATTTTGTGTTTAAGAGATACGCATTAATAAAAACATCCAATTTGATCATCCAATTTCAAATTCAGCATTTCTGTGCTGAGAATGTTGATGTGAATTATTGCAGAGATTGCCTACAGTTTTACATTATTTGAGTGAATTATTTTTCTTTTTTGTTTGTTTGTATTTTAACCCCGGTGCCTATGGTAAAAATGAGGCTCTTTGTTTTGCTCTCATTGTGTGCTTTCCTGGCAGGTGAGTGCATTTATTTGTTACAGTGTGTCTTCCAGCAAAGGTTAATGAGACAAATAGTGTATAGTTTGAACATGAAACAGTTTGAATTTGTATCAGTTTTACTCACAAATAAATAAAGTGTTTTATTAGGAGATGATATTTGAAATCAATCCAAAATCAACCCTCCCTTCATTGCTTCACCCCCAAAATGCATGAACACGCAATGCAAGAGTGGATGTCTCTTTATCATAGCTGAAGCGAAGCAAAAAATAAGCGAAGGTGATGAATGAAAGACAAGGAAGAACAAAAATGTAATATACAGTACACAAGAGAGTAAACAAGCAATAATTGTTTGTTAGTCGCCATACAGCACAAGAGATCCAGACAAACAATGACAAGCAGTGGTTAAAATTGGTTAAAAATAGCAATGGTTTGTTTCTAATAAATAAATAGACAAATAAATTAAATAAATAACAATCAGACAATTTGCTAACAATCAAGCTGGGCCGAGTTAAACATTGACAATGTAGTTGTCTGAAGTTATGTATGAAATACGTAAAAAAATGTCATGTAATTCCATCAACATGTCATTTCAAATGTCATTTTCAAATAGGTAATGTTAAAGCAATTTCCACTTTTAATATTTGAAAATTGCAGGACTCTAGCAGTCCCTTTTATTTTGACATCCTTTCAGCCATGACACCAAACAATGTCTCTTTGCTAACAGCTTAATCACGTGTCTTGTGTAAGCAAAAGAAAAAAAAAAAATCCTGTTTGACTCATACAGATTCAAATTGCATGCCAAATGGTGGAGCTAATCTTGGAAAGATAAATTGTTAGTACACTAGATGGCACTCTGTTATAGTATGCATACTGACTGCCAGTGATGGGAATGACGGCGTTATAAATAAACGGCGTTACTATTATTTTTTTCAGTAACGAGTAATCAAATGAATTACTGTTCCCCCCGTTACAACGCCGTTACCGTTACTGTTACCGTAATTTTTCAGTTCATCTGAATGGATGCGCAGTGTAGCTGTATTTGACGTACCATAAACTCTAGTGTGAAGCGCACGAGTCGCCGTCGCTTTCTCTCACAAACACGCACTCAAAGAAAGATACAGATCAAGAGAGTCTTTCATAACATGCAGAATTGACGTGCTACATGTAAACTATACTCTTTGTTGCATTTTCCTGTCAAAATAACGGAGTTCCTTTGGAATTCTTCAGCTTTTAAGAACTGCTGGTTTCTCTGGTAGTGGGCGGAACTAATGCGCAAGCGACAATCTCATTGGCTGGCGCTCAACTATTATCGTGCTTGTTTTGATTTCAGCAAATCAATTCGAGCGAACGCAGACAACGTGATTAATATTCATGAACCCAGCAGCTCATTGATCCTTAGGGCGTTTTATATTGATGACAAATATGCCTTCATACTTGGTTATTCTAATTACTAAAGTTCTATCATCATATAATATTAAATTATCATAATATTATATTATAATGCTTGACTGACTGGTACTAAGTGTCAGTAGATAAATAGTGTAGATTAATGTAGAATGTTTTATAATAATAATTTATTCTTTTTGGTGTCCATTTAATTAATTTAACATATTTAATATTGGGGGCATCCAAAGTTATTTGACATTTGAACATTTTTTTAACGCAATAGTTACTTTGCCTGGTAATTAGTTACTTTTATAATGATGTAACTCAGTTACTAACTCAGTTACTATTTGTGAGAAGTAACTAGTAACTATAACTAATTACTTTTTTAAAGTAACGTGCCCAACACTGCTGACTGCAGTATAGACACTTTATATTGATGAAGTAAGCTACTGGTCAATACAAAACCACTTCTAGACTCAGTTCAGTTTAGTCTAATATCTTAATTTAGCTCTCAGATTGCAATTTTACCCTATACATAACCATATAACATGATTAATAAACAAAAGAACCTTCATTCAAAAATGATTTTGAAGAATGCAAACTGTGTTTGGTGGGGCAGATTGACTTTGTTAGTTTCTGAAACTGTTTATATAAAAGGGTTAGGATTTAATAAGGTGCACAGACATTTTAAACATTATTAACAAATAAATAATAATAATATAATAATACAATTTAAGAAATTTAACAAGTACTTTTAATAAACACAAAAAACAGAGCAACACACTACACATTTACCATTAATGAGACCTGACTAAGAACTAAGGAAACTAAGTGCTTAAATACACAGAGGGATAATTAAATGAAAAGCAACAGATGAGAACTTCATGGGCCGTTCCTCACCATAGTATGTCTATGGGGCAACTTTGGGGGGCTCTTGCACCCCAGAGGTACAACTTATACCCCACTGTGGGGTATGTTCTCGCACAGCTTGCCAGTCTCTTCAAATGTGGTGACCCACATGTTTCTACGAAATTCTCACTCGGTGCTTCGGCCCGCCAAATTTGGCCACAGTGCAAAGTCTATGGGAGTTTTTGTCCAGTTTCTCGCTCGATGTACGATCATCTGTACGCTGTAAGATGTAATAGAAATTAGGTAAGATTGTCTGTCTTCAGCTATTTGACTTACAGTTTTACTTGTGTATGTGTGTTTGTGTGTTTACCCTTTCTTTTCTTTTAGCAATACTCTTGTTCACTTATTCTTTTTTTTGGGATTTGTTTTTTGTTTTGTATTCTTTGTAAATATGTAATTTTAGGGTAGATAAGGTAGAAAATGTAAATTTATTGACTAGATGTTTTATGTCAGGGTTAAAATACTGTCATGGACCTTGCAATGATATAAATAAATAAGAGCTGGACATATATTATTTAATTTTATTAACACTAATATTTGTGTTTTTAATAAGGTTTTGCATCAGCCTATTTTTAATCACCCTTTCTTTTCCAAAACAAGCAAAAATCAGCTTAAGATAATGAAAGTTATTTGTATGTTTATGTGATAAAGGCCAGTCTAACCAGTCGTAACCATTGTTTAACCATGGTATTTGTAGTAAAACTGTGGTCATAAAAATGGTAATTTATATACCAAAAAACATGGTTACTACACTTTTACTATAATAAAACCATGGTTAATTTTCTTAAAGGTTATCTTACACTCTTTGGAGAAGATCTCACATTATGATTTTATTTTAGTAATAAAAACTTAAGTAAATATTTTGTGGAGAAATATAATTATCATGGTCATTTGATTTAAAAATGCATCTGTTTTCCTTTTCTTTTCAACTAGTGAACATTATTAATAAACCTAATTTAAGCAATAGTGCTGATGCTTGACAATTTGACAAAGGAAATACCACATATAGCTCATTACTCCAGGGCTCAATGCTGTATTTATTTCTGAGTGTGTTTGCTTTCTTTGAGTATCAGCACATGTAGAAGTTAAAAGCAATGGCAACTCTACTCTGTGAATATTTGGGATAACCCATACAGAAAAATTTGATAGAAACACATGTAAAATTGATGTGGATTATCATCCCTGAGAGCACACGTACATCATGGATACGTCTATTTGATGTCCGCATTCACATCTGCAGACGTCTTTTTTAGAGTGTTTACAAGTACGTTATATCAGATGTCAAATAGACATCTAGAAAATGTCTTTAAGATGTTCATTATTTAGAATGTATGTCCTGACATCCTGAAAACGTCTATCAGATGTTTGTACACAGCAGATGCTCTCCAGATGAAGTGCTCTGTAACAGAAATCTCGGCAAGATGTCTGTTAGATGTAAATGCAGGCGTCAGATAGATAGAGGACTTTGCCTCTTTAGTTCAGAACACCACTGCATGCTATTATGTCACTGCACGTTTAAATTTATTATAATTTAGTTAAGAATGTTGACTCATTTATAAAATCTTTTTTTTTTTGTCTCTCTGTAGACTACATCTCCTTTCGTGTCACCATGTTGACATGACTTCAAATACCAAGCATCTCCGGGATGTCAAAGTTATGGACTTCAGCAATGAGCTGTAAATCCAACTTGTAGGCTTTTCTGAGAAATGAATGCAGAAGTACCTGTCATTGTGTAAACTATTATTAGTCAGACTTGGATGATTCTTCAAATCATGTCACACTTTTGACTAGTAAGGTGTATTAAAAACACAATAATAACCTAACCTAATAAAACTCTTTTTAATTGTAATTTTTTTTTTTTAAATACATTTTTACATTTCAACGTAATTATTGAGATTAAGATTAGCATGATATTACCTCTTCAGACTTCATCACACGTTTTGTTTCCTGAAAAATATATTTTCCTCAGGTGGCAGTTCAAATAGCAGATCTTCTATATTTAGCTATATTTGAATCGGTTCACAATTCAGTTTGAATGATTCATACAGCTCTAAAATGTCACTGATTAACATGTTTATTATTTAGCTGTAGTGATGCAAAGTCTGATTCATTTCCGCGAACCGGTTCTTTCAGACAGTTCGTTTCAAAAAACGATTTATTGGTTTCTTATGTTATCACTCATAATAATGCATAATTTCTATAATAAGTCGGTGTCATGGTGGGAACATTCAAATAAAGTAATTTGTGTGAATGCATATTGCTGATTACTGCCTTTTATTCATTAAGTTAAAGGTGTTTGACGGTCACAGTTTCATTCACTGATGCTTTATGGAACATATGACTGACCAATATTGAGTAGCCTGCATCTTGTATGTTTCAATGATGCACAAACAGAGATTTGTTATAGTAAGTGTCATAGTAAGCGTAGGCCTATTTTCAGTACGTGCCTCAGGCTTGCATTTCTTGGATGTGATACTTAAGCTGGTTTTCTTGTCATCAACCTGGAACTAAAGTTCAATTCCATTTATATATTTTTTTTAAACGGCTCGACTGATTACTTTCTGAGAACAGACTCAAAAGAATCATTTTTACAAGAATGGGCTGCTCTACTGTGAGATCTATTCATTACCAGTGTTGGGCTAGTTACTCAAAGAATGTAATATATTACTCATTACTAGTTACTCCTTTCAAAAGTAATATGGTTACTTTACTTATTACTTTCTGGCAACAGTAATTAGTTACACTACTAGTTACATTACTTTTTCTTCACGCCGCACAGAAGTTGTAACTGTTTATCTTCCACATAAAATTATTCTAGAATGTTACTAACAACATATTTCTGCCTCATCATTTGAAATCAAAATCAACATTTGATCGCAGTCAGAAGTTATTACTCAATCACTCAATAGTGATCGATAGTGACATTCAAGTAGAAATGTTGCATCTCATTAATTGTCATGTGTAGCTTGAAGCTAATTGTAATTTCTCCGTTACCCATATACGATTATATTACAACCTGGTCTCATAGAAATTCGTACCTCTGTGCACTTTTTGTGCGACACCGTTTTACGTACCTTGCTGCACGTTTCGCCGCAGTTTCAAATAGAAATGTCCACTGAGTGGCGCTAAAACACAGGTTCAATATGTGAACCCTGGCACGTTTTTATTACGTAGATATTGGTACGTATTGCTGTTTTTTTTATTACGTTGCTTCAGATACGTATTGTGGCGGTTCAGAATTCAAATATCCGGGGACTATGGGGTAGGTTTAGGGCTGGATTTGGTGTAGGGCGTACACCAAATCCAGCCCTAAACCTACCCGATAGTGTTAACAAATGCAAAACTGATATAAAAACATATTAACTGATACAACTGTGCCATTTGAACTTCCTTTTACGCAGATTTTAACTGCTTTGTGGTACTGTAGTTTCACAGGATTCGAACCGGTGCTTCTCGTCTTCTAAGTCCGTCTCCGTACTCCGTGAGCTACCGAACAAACTTATCAGTGATGAAAACCCATAGATATGAAGCTGGATGTGTGCGATGTTAATGTTCGAAAGCATAATTTTACAAATCTCCCAGCACATTAATATTGTTTTGAAGTCATAGCATCATATTCTTCAAGTTATTGTGCCAAAATTACGCTTTATTAATCGCAACTCTGTAAATTTGTGTGAAAATGTTCATTTATTTTGGAAACTGCAGTGATATGTACTTATTGGTACGTATTTCATGGCACAATAAAAAGTGCACCCAGGTACGTAAATGCCATGAGACCAGGTTGTTATATTATTAATCGTATTAATCGATTATAAAATTACGTATTTTATCAAATCACATACGTTTGTAAGAAACTGTTTAATTTTCCAACAAATATTTTTAATTATAGTAATATAATGTACTGGGGTTCCAGAAGTGAAGTCTCTAGTGGTATGAAGTAAAATGTGTAATTACTGTGTTTTGTCTTTGGCTGGAATGAATTCTTTCTTAAAACTTTGGCATTTAGAAGAAGCCAGACCATGAGCAACATTGACAGGAATGAAAAGAAAAAAAGACCCTCAACCACATGTCATTCACACCTCAAACATACTCATACACGTGAACTGACATGAACCACAAACTTAATAAATGAGATATATCATGAACACAGACAGGACTCCATAGTGAGGGAGGTCCACATATCAGCTGTGAGGCAGACAGACGGGATGTTCTTTAGATGTTTCATAGCCTTTTGCTTCTCCTCTTGGTATTTCTGTCTGACCATTGACTTCACAGTTTTCCGAGTTACATATGTGGGGTCCAACTTCTTAACAAATTCTTTAAATCCCTCATCTTCCACGATGGAGAAAGGCTGCAAGTCCTTCACTATCATGTTTACAAGGGTGTTATCGAGCTCCTTCTTCCTTCCTATTAATACACAGTGCAATTACCATTCATTATAGTTGAAGTGTTTAACCAGGTAACATAAAATGTGCATTGGCAATACAAAATCTGTACACCCCTTGGAGTTCAGATGATTACAATATATACTATAGATGTAGACACAATTCAATATTGTTTGTTTGGAGTTAGCCTTTCATCCATAGCCTAAATTACTTATTATATAACAACCCACGTAACTAATGGATACTAAAATACAGAGGTGGGCAGAGGACCCCGACTTTCATAAACACAGGCTATTTGAGACAAAAATATGGATTTAAAAAGTGACAATTATGTGTATAAAAGTCAGTGTGAAAGACATGAATTTGACAAACAGGCTATTGGTTCACTTCTTCATATGCTAATCTAAGGATGTTCTAGCAAATGCCTTTGAAACTGTGGCTATGCTATTACTGATTTGATTACATATTTGTGATAGTGTTCTTTTATTCCACCACATGAAGAAATGGAATAGAATATGAAAACTTGAGCTCCAAAAGGGTAATTTTTTTGCATTTTAATTAGTGTATCACTAATTTAATTTGTATTTATTTATTTATTTATTTGTGGAAAGTAGATATTGTCCCGGAAGAAAACTTCTGTACTTATTATTATTCATTTTACCTTCTCCAGTTGGTGCAGAATAGTGCTCTGTTGCAGGAGTCTCATTGGCCAGAGCATTTGGATGTTTAATCACATATTAAGTTTGATCACATATTAAGGACTTTTATTCTTTTTTGGGAAGAGTGCACTGTAAAAAATTTACTGTAAAAATTACAGTAACTTACTGGCAATTTTGGTTGCCAGTAAGACTGTAAAATTTACAAGAGTACTGTAAATCAATAATTACAGTTGTACTGTAAAAAATACAGCAAACTCTTGCAAGCTGTAAAATTGTTGTGATGGTGTAAACATTTGGTAAACTTATTTCATTTGAGTCCACTAAGAAGGAACATTTCTTAATATAAAACTGCAAACACTTAATTTGTAATAGTAAAGTTACTAAAAACATGACTTGAACTCAAATCGTTGCAGTTTATCATCAGCTATAGCACACATGCATGTAGTAAAGCACTTAACAAAGAGATCATCACTGTATCAGCAACTCTACAGTTACTGTCTTTAAATAAAGCAGCAGAACATCAGTGTTTGTGGCTCATCATTGACTGAAGCACAGGCTCTACTCTCCACCACAATGGTGATCCACAAAACTAAATTAAACTAACAGATCTCTCTTGTGCAATATAATACAGTTCAGTTAAATATTTACTCTCCTTATAGATAACACCTGCTGTTAACAAGCAGAATCACTGAATGAAAGAGAAACAAGAACAGCTGACTTCAGCCACAGCCTTAGATGAACTCAACTGAAATACAAGACATCATTAAATCTCTCAAGATCTGATTAAACAACTCCACAAACAGCATTACCAGCTTCACACATTACAATTTGACTTTATTTCTGTCATATGTCTATGAAAATAATTTGAGAATTAACAGAAGTTTAGTTGTTTTATTGAAAACGTTTCGTTTGACCTCACCATTGTGGCGGTCAGGGTTTGCTTTAGTTGGGCTCTTGACCATCAAGTTTTTAACCTAGTTTTTTTCTGGCTGCTGTAACTGTGTTTGTAGAGCACATTTGTTATAGCATGAAAGCCAGGAAAATGTGTGATTACGTGCTTTTGATTGACTATTGATAATGATATAATTATTATCTAGTGGCTTGATTCACTGATCTCATTCAGAGGCTGATCTTTAAAGCCATGGTGTGGATTTCTTTATTTGTTAGTTTGGTGTTTATAGCTGCTATATGACCCTGAATGAGATGACAAACTGCTACTGAAAAATTTTAAAAAGTCTTATGCACAAAACTTTTAGTACTACGGCAGCAATTAGACATACACAGACATCAAGAATCAGTGTATGAATCTCAACAACGGTGACAATCAAAAGCTTAATGTGCAATTCATGCTGGGTACCAGCACAGTACAAAACTCACCCATGAATCCCAGCATGCATTGCGGCATGAATAAATTATGCCGCTGAATTGTCCACTTATTGTCTTTAATTCTTACTATGTGCTTTAATTTTTTATTTTGAGTTGAGTTTTAGTAGCATGTTTTGTGATGTTCAGAGCTGATCTGTTTATTTTGGTGATTGTCACCGTTGTTGAGATTCATACGCTGATTCTTGATGTCTGTGTGTGTCTAATTGCTGCCGTAGTACTTTTTCAGTAGCAGTTTGTTGTCTCATTCAAGGTCATATAGCGATTGTAAATAACACAACAAAAAAGATATCCACACCATGTCTTTAAAGATCAGCCTCTGAATGAGATCAGTGAATCAAGCCACTAGATAATGACTATATCATTATCAATAGTCAATCAAAAGCCCGTAATCACACATTTTCCTGGCTTTCATGCTATAACAAATGTGCTCTACAAACACAATTACAGCAGCCAGAAAAAAAGCTAAGATTAAACTTTGATGGTCAAGAGCCCAACTAAAGCAAACCCTGACCGCCACAATGGTGAGGTCAAACGAAACGTTTTCAGTAAAACAACTAAACTTCTGTTAATTCTCAAATGATTTTCATAGACATATGACAGAAATAAAGTCAAATTGTAATGTGTGAAGCTGGTAATGCTGTTTGTGGAGTTGTTTAATCAGATCTTGAGAGATTTAATGATGTCTTGTATTTCAGTTGAGTTCATCTAAGGCTGTGGCTGAAGTCAGTTGTAGTTCTTGTTTCTCTTTCATTCAGTGATTCTGCTTGTTAACAGCAGGTGTTATCTATAAGGAAAGTAAATATTTATCTGAACCGTATTATTTTGCACAAGAGAGATCTATCAGCTTAATTTAGTTTTGTGGATCACCATTGTGGTGGAGAGTAGAGCCTGTGCTTCAGTCAATGATGAGCCACAAACACTGATGTTCTGCTGCTTTATTTAAAGACAGTAAGTGTAGAGTTGCTGATACAGTGATGATCTCTTTGTTAAATGCTTTACTACATGCATGTGTGCTATAGCTGATGATAAACTGCAACGATTTGAGTTAAAGTCATGTTTTTAGTAACTTTACTATTACAAATTAAGTGTTTGCAGTTTTATATTAAGAAATGTTCCTTCTTAGTAGAATCAAATGAAATAAGTTTACCCCATCACAACAATTTTACAGCATGCAAGAGTATTTGCTGTATTTTTTACAGTACAATTGTAATTATTGATTTACAGTACTCTTGTAAATTTTACAGTCTTACTGGCAACCAAAATTGCCAGTAAGTTACTGTAAATTTTACAGCAATTCTTTACAGTGTGGTTGTGCTCGCAAAGTGTTTTAATTTACATTTAGACAACAGACATTCAAAAGTCATTTTTAATAGTAATACTTTTATTAACAGTAATACACCTCGTAAAAATAAAATAAATAATAATTAAAAAAACGACATACATGACATGATGGATATAATTATTATATTGATATAAATGGATAGCGGGTATGGGACAGCGCAATCAACACGCTTTGTGTTTGAGCCTGGCGTGAAGTGTCAGCGATGTAACGAAGCTTCGTTTTCACAGGTCACGTGACAGCCTCATTTCAAGCAATGCTCCGGAACACCGTCTCCGTACTGTTTCAAAGCACTAGTGTGTCGAAAAAAGGAGAAGTGTGTGGACACTAGTTGTCGATCTACCCATCCCTAGCGTACAGGTTTGGCGGGTGAAAGGTGGTTCAAAATGTAAGTACTGCAGTGTTTTACCATATGTTAGTTGTTTCACATGAAAAAATAAACTAACATTTGTAAAAGAGTTTGGTGTGCTTCTTAACATGTTACATCATGTAACAAAACATTAAACATTAAGACAAAACAAACAAACAACAGTAAAAATAAAAATAAACAAACAATTAAAGTATAGCATACAGACAGAAAAGTAACCACACATCTACTACAACTGATGTTAATTTGCCGGCATCTAGAGTGTGTGTGTGAATAATGGTGTAAACTGTTTGTGTGTGTACATGAGCTCCTGCAGTCCTTCCAAAATTAAAGTCATAAGTCACAGTCCATCTCTGACATGTAGCATGAAATTTGAAATGAGCTTATTTAGTGGATAAAATTTCTCAGTTTAAACATAAACATAACATTTTCTCTGTTGTTATGTTGTCTGTGTTCTATGGTGAATAAAATATTGGCTCATGTGATTTGAAAGTCTTTTAGTTTTAATTTTATTCAAATTTAAAAAACGTCCCAACATTTCCGAAATACAGGTTGTACTATGAGCACTGAATATGTCTCAGATCGGTGGGATCTGTAAGTGTAGATCTGAAAAGTAGCATTAATACATTTTATATAATGATAATTAATTAATTAATTAATTACATAGTTATTAATTAATTAATAGTAATCAGTAGTAGTGTGAGAACAGTTATAATGATCACTGCAGAAGCATAATTAATGGGTGAAGACATGCCAAAACAATAAAAACACACATAACTCACAAATAAATAAAGTGTTTTATTAGGTGATCATATTTGAAATCAACACAAATTCAACACTACCTTTATTGCTCCACCCCCAAAATGCACAACCACACAATGTCTCTTTATCATACCTGATGCAAAGCAAGAAATAAGCGAAGATGACGAATGAAAGACAAGGAAGAACAGATAAATGTATACAGCACACAAGAGTGTAAACAAGCAAGAATTGGTTGTTAGTCACCATACAGCATAACAGATCCAGACAAACAATGATACTCAAAACGGCCATGTTGCTGTAGCAAACATTACAGGTGTAAATGGTTATGGCAGCCTCATGTTCCACATGTTCAGGTCTTTTGTTTGTTTTAAAACCATAACATTTCTGAGCCTCTAACCCTCTGAGACTAAAACCCTCTGAGTGATAAAGCACAATTTTAAAATTGTCTGGCAAACAGAGACCTGATGGCAAAGCAGATCACGCAGTATTTTGTTGGTTTTATTTGATCCATCAGAAATAACAGAAATTCCACTTTTAAATTTTGAATATTGCAGGTCATTAGCAATCCTTTTTATTTTGACATCCCTTCGGCCATGGTACCAAACAATGTCTCTTCGCTAACAGAGTTCCTTGTGTAAGCAAAAGAAAAATAAATTAAAATCTCTACATGATTCCAGAGCCATCTCAATCATACCGATTCACATGTTATGCCAGATGGTGGAGCTAATCTTGGAAAGGTAAATTGTTAGTACACCAGATGGCGCTCTATTATAGTATGCATACTGACTGCAGCTGGCAACCCATGATAAAGGGAACAAGCCGAAGGAAGAGAGATATACTGACTGCAGCTACTGGTCAATGCAAAATCTTTTTTTTTTTACTCAGTTCAGTTTAGTCTACGCTGTTAATTTAGCTCTCAGATTTGTTTTATTTCTCCATACTTAACCATACTAGATTAATAAATGAAAGAACCTTCATTCCAAAAGGATGTTGAAGAATACAAACTGTGTTTGGTGGGGCAGGCTGACTTTGTTAGTGTTTCTGGAATTGTTTATAGAAAAGGGTTACGATTTAATAAGGTGTGCAGCAATTTAGCTATTTGTTTAAAAAAAAAAAAAGAAGAAAATACAAGGAGTTTTAAAAAACACAGAAAACAGAGCAAGGAAACTAAGTGCTTAAACACACACAGGGATAACTGAATCGGAACAGACAAGAGCTAACCAATTAACTCATGATAAACCGATGAAACCAACTAAAGGAGAGAACCTAAAAACAAAGGAAACAGATAATCGACACAAGAAAAACAAAACCAACACAATATACTTGTGACACCGAGCAGGGTGTTCTTTTTTTTTTTTTTTTTTTGACTTTTTTAATTAAATTATTTTTTTAGTCTTGTCAAAGGGAGAAATGTTTGTGTGACTCACACTGGTGAAGCTCAGGCTTGTATAAGCTGTTAATTCTGACACAAATGTTTCAGATTTTACACCCACAGCAGCAATTTAACATGGTGGACTGGAGTTTGAGACACACACACACACACACACACACAGTGAAGATTAAAAATTAGAGAACAACCTATAAATTCCTAAATTTCAAGGTCATTGCTAAGTAAGTCCTATTTGAAGTTATCCCAACAGGAGTAGAAGGGCAGTTTTTTAGGCAATGTTTTGTATTCTGAAGCACAGTATAAAAAAAACATATTGAGATATTTGAAAAAGAGCTCCGATCAAATTTAGAGAACACTTACAGATACCTCCAAGTTATTGGTGTTAATTTGACACCTATTTAACTGTCAGCATTCATCCAATTTTCACTGAGATAGACGGTGGACCACTCTAAGGTCACTGAAACCCTGCAACAGGAGGTTGTCCAGATGAAGGCCAAAGGGATGACACTTTCAGCCATTGCAAGAGAAGTTGGTCATTCCAAATCTGTGATTTCTCAAATACTGATGCTTACAATGACACTAATTTGTTCAAGTCCCCCAAAAAGGCTGGTAAGACAAATGCACGAGAAGACAGGATAACGTTGAGAGTCTCGATGGGGAATCGGTTCAACACTGCAGCTGGAATTGCTTGCTCGCTGAACAGGTTAAGGATCTGTCTCAGCATGTTTAGTGAAAGTGAAGTACGCATTTAACGTATACACATCCAAGTGCACACACATAGTAGTGAACACACACCTGGGGAGCAGTTGGGGGTTCGGTGCCTTGCTCAAGTGTATCACCTCAGTTGTGGTATTGAAGGTGGAAGAGAGTACTGATTATTGACTCCCCCACCGACAATCCCTGCCGGACCTGAGACTCAAACCCACAACCTTCTGGTTACAAGTCTGACTCTCTAACCATTAGGCCATGACTGCCCCCTTACAGTTCACATTTAAGAGAAGTCAGACTGAAAAAACACTCTGCAGTGACCAAGCCTCTCATCAACAGAGAGAATCAAAAGGCAAAGCTCATCTTTGCTGAGGGGAGCATGTTGTGTGGAGAGAGGAGAACTAGTCCAAAGTTTACTTTAGTGATCAGAGCGAGCTTAATTTATTTGGGTCAGATGGGAAACATTTTGTTCACCATCAAACTGAGAAAAGACTGAAGCCTGTGTGCATAAAAAAGTCAGTGAAAGGTGCAGGAGGAAGTGTCATGGTTTGGGGGATGTTTTCTGCAGCAGGAGTTGGGCCTCTTACAGCTACATTGCAGAGTGAATGCAAATGTTTATCAGAAGCTCCATCAGCAACATGCAGACTTAAGGTGGGCTCTTCTGAACAGTAAACAACCAGTCACCAAAAGTACCCTAGTAACCACATCACAAAGTAACATTTACACCTTACTATCTGCATATTTGTTGAATTGAGTTTAATAAGTTTAATTGTGGACTTTTTGTCTTTGGGTGTTGTGAAACAAACAGAATGGTTTTGCACAAATGCTTTGGGGAAACTTGAGTAAGAATGAACTGATGAACAATACCAATTATGAAAAACATTGCCAGTAGGTTTTCTGTCAGTAAATATTAACTTATTTAACTGTAAATATTAACTTTTTTTAATTACTAACGGTTTATTGAACTGTTGAAATAAATACAAACAGTGGTGTTTTAAGCTGTTTTTGTAAAGTAGAAGTCAAACTGTGAGTATCCAGGGCAGGAATGGAAAAAACCTACAACCACAAGCTATTCATAGACACACAGAGACACCTCATAAAAAAACATCAACCACAAACGTCCAGAAGTTGACACATTCTCATGCAGAAAACTCCACTTAGAGTTCAAAGGCAGAGCTCACCAAAAATGAATTTGTCATCACATATCACCCTAACGTCATTCCAAACCCATAAAACTTTTGTTCATCTCCAGAACACACATGAAGTTGTGTTTAATGTTTTTTTCATCATTTTCTGTCCATCTATTTAAAGTCCACACAACCAATCTCTTCAAGCTTCAAAAAGTTTATTAAGACATTGGGCTTTTATTCACATATAAACATTGACTGATGCACATACATAGAGCTCATCAAATATAAACCTGCATGCTTGATGTACAAGAATTATTGACAATCATTTCTGCACATCAAGCAAGTCTTTGTTTACTGTTTGAAGCTACAAAATAGACGTTTAATGGATGGACATAAAAGGTAATAGAACATTAAAAATAACCTCATTTGATCTTTTTACTATCTGTGTTTTTTGTTCTGTCGCTGTCATTCCGTTGCACTGGAAGCTTCTGTCACGAAAACAAATTCCTCGTATGTGTAAACATACCTGGCAATAAAGCCCATTCTGATTCTTATTCTGATTTTGATTTGTTTTCTGAAGATGAATGAACGTCTTGTGGTTGTATGTGGTGCATGTAGTGATTCTCACCAGAACTCAACACTAAACTTAATACAGAAGTTTAAGTGATCATCCAGCGGGATCTGGTTCTTATAAAATGTTTGATCATCTTCTCATGGTGACAGGCGCATACACCACGTGGTCCTCCTCTTTAACATTCTGTAAAAAAAAAAAAAACATCACACAAGATATAATAATAACAAAGTTATAATAGTAGAAATGTGGCATTCATAAAATATGTATCTTCCTCTTACTGCTAAGATAACATGAGATCAGATTCTTAGTGGTTTTCAAATTTTACATTGGACATCAAGTGGTGATGAATTATTGGCAAAATTGTTAATCTCTAAAAAAAATTAAAAAAATTAAGGGGTACTACAGCTTGTCACTAGCACAGTACTTTTTAAAGGGACACATTTTAACCTTCTTTGTGCCTACAGAATACATATTAGTACCCTAGAGTACCTTCATAGCATTAAACAGAAGTTGCAATAGTATTTTCTTGACCAATTGTGATGTATATATGAGTGAAACAGCTCTTGATTTTGTCTATCAGGAATTAATTGGATGGTTGTGACTGACAGGTTAAACATGCCATGAGAGAAAAGATCACACTAAACAAATTGTCAACTTTGATTTCTTGGTAACTTACTCTTATGGTACTACTGTGAGTGAACAATGAACTGGACAGCTCTAATGATATTCAAAAACTTAAACATGATGCAGGTTCAATAGGAAAATTTAACACTTTTCAAATGCATAAATAACACTAGAAGTATGACCTTCTTTGAACAGACCTGTGAACCATTGCTTTGTTTACAAAGTTGCGTGTGACGTGCTCACTTCAATGGTTCACATGAAAAATTTCACAAGCATTTCTAGGCTGCAAGTTATGTGGTCTGGTATGTAACATCTTGATGCAAAGTGTTCTTGACATCTGACATCTGTTCTTGACATAGTATTGGCATAAATTGTGAGGCTTTATTTTACTGTCAAATAGTTTTACTGCATGTTTCTGCTAAAGTAAACATATACTGTTCACTTTATTTACTTTTATAATTTTTTTCTGAACTTCATATATATTACTTATATATATACAGTGAGGAAAATAAGTATTTGAACACCCTGCTATTTTGCAAGTTCTCCCACTTAGAAATCATGGAGGGGTCTGAAATTGTCATCGTAGGTGCATGTCCACTGTGAGAGACATAATCTAAAAAAAAATCCAGAAATCACAATGTATGATTTTTTAACTATTTATTTGTATGATACAGCTGCAAATAAGTATTTGAACACCTGAGAAAATCAATGTTAATATTTGGTACAGTAGCCTTTGTTTGCAATTACAGAGGTCAAATGTTTCCTGTAGTTTTTCACCAGGTTTGCACACACTGCAGGAGGGATTTTGGCCCACTCCTCCACACAGATCTTCTCTAGATCAGTCAGGTTTCTGGCCTGTCGCTGAGAAACACGGAGTTTGAGCTCCCTCCAAAGATTCTCTATTGGGTTTAGGTCTGGAGACTGGCTAGGCCACGCCAGAACCTTGATATGCTTCTTACAGAGCCACTCCTTGGTTATCCTGGCTGTGTGCTTCGGGTCATTGTCGTGTTGGAAGACCCAGCCTCGACCCATCTTCAATGCTCTAACTGAGGGAAGGAGGTTGTTCTCCAAAATCTCGCAACACATGGCCCCCGGTCATCCTCTCCTTAATACGGTGCAGTCGCCCTGTCCCATGTGCAGAAAAACACCCCCAAAGCATGATGCTACCACCCCCATGCTTCACAGTAGGGATGGTGTTCTTGGGATGGTACTCATCATTCTTCTTCCTCCAAACACGTTTAGTGGAATTATGACCAAAAAGTTCTATTTGGGTCTCATCTGACCACATGACTTTCTCCCATGACTCCTCTGGATCATCCAAATGGTCATTGGCAAACTTAAGTCGGGCCTGGACATGTGCTGGTTTAAGCAGGGGAACCTTCCGTGCCATACATGATTTCAAACCATAAGTACACTATACACTTAGTGTATTACCAACAGTAACCTTGGAAACGGTGGTCCCAGCTCTTTTCAGGTCATTGACCAGCTCCTCCCGTGTAGTTCTGGGCTGATTTCTCACCTTTCTTAGGATCATTGAGACCCCACGAGGTGAGATCTTGCATGGAGCCCCAGTCCGAGGGAGATTGACAGTCATGTTTAGCTTCTTCCATTTTCTAATGATTGCTCCAACAGTGGACCTTTTTTCACCAAGCTGCTTGGCAATTTCCCCGTAGCCCTTTCCAGCCTTGTGGAGGTGTACAATTTTGTCTCTAGTGTCTTTGGACAGCTCTTTGGTCTTGGCCATGTTAGTAGTTGGATTCTTACTGATTGTATGGGGTGGACAGGTGTCTTTATGCAGCTAACGACCTCAAACAGGTGCATCTAATTTAGGATAATAAATGGAGTGGAGGTGGACATTTTAAAGGCAGACTAACAGGTCTTTGAGGGTCAGAATTCTAGCTGATAGACAGGTGTTCAAATACTTATTTGCAGCTGTATCATACAAATAAATAGTTAAAAAATCATACATTGTGATTTCTGGATTTTTTTTTTTAGATTATGTCTCTCACAGTGGACATGCACCTACGATGACAATTTCAGACCCCTCCATGATTTCTAAGTGGGAGAACTTGCAAAATAGCAGGGTGGTCAAATACTTATTTTCCTCACTGTATATGACTGTTATGCACACTGAATGACAGTCTTACGGCTTTCATACATATGAATTGACGCAGAGACTAAATACAGATTAACTGATCTTACCGCTTGTGCTTTTCTTTTGTAGAACGATGGCTCAGCATAAGTGATCATTTCTTCACATGTCTGAACTGTTTAAACAACAATAGATGCAATAGACGCATTAAACAGTCAATCTTAACTAGATCTGTTTCTTTACAACATCATTATCGAGATTCAAATGTAAGCATTAATACATAAAATTAAATAAAAAAACAAAACTGCAATTTTTTTTTCATGTTTTTTTTTTTAATTATTATTGTAATTTTGTCTATTAATTGATTAAAATATTTAGAGTATATTTTTCATATTACTTGTTTGAAAGCAGTAGGAAACACTTGCCTTTTCTGTCAATTTGTCTACATTTCTTGGAGATGCAGCACATCACGACCGCAGCTACAATCAACAGAGATCCAGCAGCTGCAGCAGAAATCAACCCTATGTTGAATGAAGGTAGCTTCTGACCTGTAATGAACAAAATAAGCCATTAGTGTAAGTGAATCTGTCAGCCTGATCTATAACAAACACTATGAAACATCAGCACTATACATAACTAAGAAATCAGCTAAGTCAATGTTAATGTCAGCTCCAACATACCTGGACACGGCCAACAAAGTTCACAGATGTCCAGATGTGTGGTCTGGTTGCTGATGGGATTGTTGAGCACACAGCTGTAGGTGTTTTTATCCTGATATTCCACCTCCAGAGGTAGAGAGAGACTGATGCTGAGATCAGACACACTGATGCTGGACAATAAACTGTTTCCTTTGTACCAGGAGAGAGTCACATTTCTCACATTCACCACTGAACACAACAATGAACAATTCTGCTGTGATGATGATGATGAGGATGATGAGGACGATAGATTTTGTGAAAAATCTCTAGTGATGTTAGGCATGGGCAGACGAGCTGAAAAACAGGAATATAAAGCAGGAATATAAAAAGTAGTTAAGCTCAATCATCAGCATTGGTGGCATAATGGTGATTACCACAAACAATATTATGACTCATCCCTTGTTTTCTTTTAAAACTGAAGAAATGGATGTTACGGTAAGGTGTCTACACTGGAAGTTAATGGGGTCAGTCTGTAAACATTACATTTTAAACTTTGTGTAGTTATGTCTAAATTTACAACTAAGTCACACCATAAACCTTAAAACAATTGAAAAAAATATGATTCAAACATATTCAGTTAATTGATTAATCAGTTAATCAATTAATAGGTTAGCTTTAACAGAAGAATTAATGGGCTTTTATCAAATTATAAGCTTAAATTTTCAGCTTTTGTATCCTTACAACACCTCATTGACTTTCATTGTAAGCAACTCGCTGTAACCTTGATTCTTTTTTTCTTTTCTTAACAAGTCAAAATTATTTTTGTGATAAGCAATTTTATGCCATAAATCATGTCCATAATTATTTGAACCCAAAATATTCCTTTAATAAAATAGGAATATGCTCAACACTCAACAAATTATGTCTCTCACCATAGACAGCAATTGTATGGTTGATTTTTTTTAAAATGTATTTATTTGATGGCTGTGTTATTCCACTCATCTGTACTTCATAGAGTCCAGCGTGTTCAGTTGTGATGTTTGTGATGGTCAGAGATCCAGTTTTACTGTCCAGCTTCAGTCTGTCTCTGAATCTCCCATCAGGAACATCAGATGTGAAGATTCCATAAACTCCACTGATTTCTGCTATCATAGATTTTTCAGCTCCAAATTTCCACAGTATGTTAGCGCCTTCATATGTTTCAGTAACATCAGTGTGTAGAGTAACAGAATCTCCCTCCATCACTGACACTGACTCACCAAACACACCTGATGAACAAACAGATTTTACATCGATTAATGCTCTTGTTGGTTTGGAAAGCCTGAAACCTTTAACAGCAGCAAAGGCGCCAAACAAAATGAAAGTCAGCATATGAACAGACAGACATGTGTGAATCAATAGTTTGATCTTTAACATCTTAAAATAAATATGTGACATTGCATGATAAGTTCATTACAGATGGTTAACACTAAGTTTAATTCTGCTAGACACCTTCAGTTGCTTCATATTTTTATATTTGCCTCATTATAACAGGCTCATTGAAAAGAGACCTGCATCCAAAGTAGATCTCACAATGATATCTGTGAATTTGCAAAAGCAACAGCAGCAGAAACCTTATTTCTTCAAAATGAAAATAAACAAAGCAGTAAAAAAAATGCACTTGTAACTTACCAATCAGACAACATAAACAGAACAAAAGTGTGTGAAACATTTTCTTCAGTTGTTCAGCGACTCTGATCTAACAAGGCTACCTGCTGAATCCTCCCCTAACAGAGTTTGACCACCCTATTCACACACATTCTGAACACATTATGGTTGTGTGTGTGCATATATATATATATATATATATATATATATATATATGATGGCGGATATTCCTTACCATTTACAAAAATTGAATGATTGAGAAATCACTTTAAAATCTGTAAGATTTATCATTACATTTAGGATGATTAATCCAATTTTCCACTCTCCTTTTCATATTTGACACAGTCAAAAACTACTTTTCAGAAAAAAAAAATATATATATATATATATATATATATATATATATAATTATTAAATATATATACACATACATACATACATACAGCAGTCAGCATTGAAGTGGATCAAAAGAGTTCATCAAAGTTGTCCTTAGACAAGAATCGATTTTAGTTTTAGGTTTTAGGACAACTTTAATGAAAGGTTTTGATCCACTTCAAATGTTGACTACTGTATATATATATATATATATATATATATATATAATTGAAATGTTGTCTATTTGATAAAGATTTTTGTTTTTGACACACACACACACACACACATACACACACACACACACACACACACACACACATACACACAAAATAATTTTTCCATTGTGGTTTCTGAAAAGTAGTTTTTGACTGTGTCAAATATGAGAAAGTAGGAGAATGGAAAATTAGATCAGTCGTCCTAAATGTAATGATAAATTTTACAGATTTTAAAATAATTTCATAATCATTACATCTTTTGAAACAGTAAAGAATATCTGCCATCTCTCATTGGCAGTCTTAAGTGTGACACAAGCAGCTCAGCATCTGTGTCAAACTGAAACCAGCTGTGGCCTGATTTTCTTAAAAAATATGGTTTGATCTGTTGGGTAGACAAGTAGCTTCTGTACGAGAACGGCAAATTTTGATGTGTTTTTGGTTTGTAGTTGAAGAGCTTCTTTCTGTCCTGTTTTTATGAATTCCACAGTCTGACTTCCCTCTCACACAGAACATCTTTACAGTCAAATAAAAAATGCTTATGTTCATCAATGTATCTTTAATTGTCTTTAAGTTTAAACTACTATAACTTTTTGTTACTTTCATATTTTAAAATAATTCCACTTCTGTAGTAATCTGCTGATTGTCTTAAACAGTCTTTAAAAAGAGTCCAACCTTATGTCTGTAGTCCAAAGCATTCATGAAATATAAGAGTTTAAGTTTGGATAGTGCACTTTCATGTACTGTATATGGTCAAAAATGGGGGGTGACAGTTAAGGGGTTAAACCCTTACTGATGAGTAAATCTAGAGTATGTCCACGATTGTGTGTGGGTCCATGCACATGCTGAATCAGGTCAAAAGTGTTTAAAACAGTTATAATATATTTTGTAGTTTAGATTTCTGCATTTTCTATGTGAATATCTTCAACAAAGGCTGGAGAGTATCTTGGAGACCAGTAAATAATGATAAATAGAATGTGTGGAGCATCTTTCAGCACAATACCAAGATATTCAAAAGACAAGTACTTACCAAATGACACTTGCTTGCATTGTGTTGAAGATATTTTGTCTTTAATAAAGAACACGGTCAGAGACATAGTCTCTTGAGATTTTATTCTTGCAAGAAGGTCAGACAATACAGCAGTGAGCCCTGCAATATGTGTGACAAAGATAAGTGAACATGGTTCTCTGCTTTTATACCCTTTTGCCCCATGTTTTCACTAGCTGTCTCCCAATATGACCATATATGGCTAAGCAAGCGTGATAAACACATTTGATATGTTTCAATCCTCACGTAGCATCTTCCCGACATCTCCTGATATCCTGTTTTTCCCTTAGCAAGCAAGAACAAGTAGGTCATCTTGACACATTCTCGTGCAAGGCAGAGAAAGGCAGAAGCAGGCCTCATAGGCCCTGTGCTCAAACAGTTTGCAATGGGAAATATATATTGTAGTAAATATATAGCCCCTGCCCCTTTGAGGTCCGACGGTAAAGTGCCCTTGAGGTCCGGTGCCCCCGGCCTGTGATTTCTGCCGAGGGTAGGGGTGTTCGATATGACGATTTTTGATCGTGGATGATAAAAATGTCTCCAAGATCTGCTTTTTTGAAGAAATATCGTAGTATCGTGCTACAGCACACATTCTATCAGCTGCAGTTCTGGCGAGGGCGTCTATGTACTGTACAACGTACATGACATACATTCACATCAGTGTTAACTCAGCGGTAGAGTTACTCTCACGGGACACTGCACTTATTTGCAATCACAAAAGTACATTATTTGCATCTGCTTTAAAGCCTTGCCAGTTAAACGTTTCATACACGCGGTGGTCAGACATGCGCTTTTTTCTGAGCACATACACCCAAAGCGCGTGCTCTAAAAAGCCCGTCAAACAGCGCCTGATTATTGAACTAAGTTATCTTTTGTGCTAATACTGTCAAAACACTCAAGGTTTATGTATAGACTCAGCTGGTTATGTCTAAAATGAAAGTAAACAGCTGAGAGAAATGGATGCTTGCCTGTATATTAGATGGGTGCAGGTCTTAAAGGGACAGTACTAAACATGCTGCCGACTGTACTTAAAGGGACACTTCACCCTAAAATTTTATTTCTGTCATTATTTACTCACTCACATGTTGTCCCAAACCTGTATTGATTTCTTTCTTGTGCTGAACACAAAAGAAGATATTTTGGAGAATCTGGGTAACCAAACAGTTGCTGGTCCACATTGACTTTGATAGTAGGAAAAAAATACTATGGAAGTCACTGTGGACCAGCAAATGTTTGGTTTTCCACATTCTTCAAAAGATCATTTATTTTTAGCAGATGAATGAAACTGAGGTTTAAAACAACTTTTCAGTGAGTAAATGATGGTATAAAATAACACTATTTTTATTTTTGGGTGAATTACACCCATAAAACACCAAACACAAAGAGAAAAATCACTTGCTACTCTTTACTGAAAACTTTAATACAGTTGCTTTAATAGGAATCAGTCTATATAGTGTTTTATTTTTATATTTGTTCATTCAATTTCTTGAATGCTCCTGCTAAATACACCTATTGTAGCCTACCTGAAAATAAAACAGTTTATTTTATTTGTATATTGTGTGTATTTGTAATGTGTATCTTTGTTCTCATTTTTAATAACAAAGATAAAATAATGACAAAGATTTTTATCTTCACCCACTTTGGCCTAAATATCGACCATCCTTTTTTATATTTTGTTACCTTAAAAGGCTGTCTTTATAATAGGGTAATTAGTTTGGCTGTAATGCTCAAACAACTTGCAAAATAGAAAAACTAACATGATAAAGAATCGTGATAAAATCGTGAATTGTGATATTTCTAAAAAAAAAAAAAAAAAATTGTGATATGATATTTTTGCCATATCGCCCACCCCTATAGCCAAGGGGGACCAAACCCAACGCCCAGCCCAATCCATCCACACCCAACCACCCACCCACCCCCGGGTCCACAATTGTGCCCTTATAACACCATTTTGCCCCTGCCCCTCCGGAGGCCTGTGATAAATAGAACATTTCTCATACAATTGATAGACATCTTTAAATAGAGCAGCTACACCTCCACCTCTCCTAACAGTTCTGCAGACACTCATAAAAGTAAAGTTAGTGTACATTTCAATTACACATTTAAATGTAAATACGGTGTTTTCATTTACTCAAATACCTGAAACAAGTGTTAAAAGACAGTTTTTTTTTTTTTTTTAACACAAAGCCCACAAACAATAAGACAACCACTATATAAGGCAATCGTATTTCCCTTTGTTGTGCTTTTCTAGTGCTGTCATGCAAGATGTCTACAAATGTTTAAACCAAACTTGAGCACTTCAGTATTTTGTATGCATGTCCTGCTGTGTCATATTTTCTAATGTTGCACCACTGTCTAAATATTTTTCAAGTGTTTAGATTTTCTCTTGTTTTAGGACTATTCTGGAGAAAACAGTGGGAAAAAATGGGTACACATCAATGAAACAACCTCATTTCTGTAGTTAATTTTTGTGATGTAAATTAAAAATGAAATGGTAGTTTGTAAACGTTACTCATTTTTGTAATGTAATTTATTTGTAAATGAGCCTGAGCACTTTCTGTACATTTTGTTATGCATATTCACATGTGTAAATAAAAGGTGTCACGGTGCACACAGCAGGGAGGAACACGCGAACGAGGAGATAACTCAAAATAATAGTCTTTAATGATGACATCAGGGCAAGGCTGACACACAGACAGGAACACCGGGGAGTAACGAGTAGACCAGACGACATCTAACTAAACAGGCAGGAACTAAATACACATGATAATTACTAAAACACAGCTGGACAAGACTTAACTAATAATCACACTGAACAAGGACAGGAACATGACCAAATATGGAAACAAGAGGCGGGAACACATGACACAAGACAGAGGACTGACAAAAGGGAAGTAATTGTGATGTACATTGATCATTTTTTTTAATGCAGCTTACAAAACATTCTTCTATACGTTTATTTTTTTGTCCTGTAAATACATTTTTTACACATTAAAACAAATTGTTCTATACATTACTGAAAGTAGTTTTTACAACTATTTACAACATAGCTTAGGTTTAACATCAGAAAAACAACATCATTTTAAGCCCAGCCCTGCCTCCATGTGTTCTGGGGTCTTCAGGAGGTGAATCTCTTGGTGAATGGCCAGCACCTCCTCAACGACTCGGAGGATAATGCAGTGGACAGTGGAACGAGGCATGTCAAACACTCTGGACACCACTCTGTATGATGTACCACTGGCCAGACAGAAAAGAAACACCAGGGTCTGGATTGTGGCACCCCATCCGTGTCATCGTTCACTTCTCAGAAGATCCAGCAGCACTGTCAGGGCCTCCCTGCTCAGCCCAAAACCATTAAAAACCTGTCCAGCGACGGCACAGTCAGCTTTATCCTGCAGTACAGGGGTCTGGTCTGATTTAGGGAAAGAAGGAAAAGAGAAATTGTTTAGAGCTATAACAAAGTAATTGGTAGAAGAAATATTGAGATACTTTAGTAAACTACTTTTAGTAACTTAGTACCACATTGGGGAAAATCTACTAGTCATATTTAAAACCTTAGCTAAAGGGATAGTTCAACCAAAAATTTTAATTCCAAACCTGGAACAACTTGAGGGTGAGTAAATGATTACAGAATTTTCATTTTTGGGTGAACTATCCTGCGAAGGCAGAGCGTCTCAAGCACTTAGAAGGGTCCTTCGTACACTCCGAAGTGCATGCACTCCAGTTTGGGACACAGCTAGAATGTGCAGGACCAGGAGCAGGATTGAAAACCACTGGATTAGACCTCTCCTTTTTCTGTAACTGACATAAAATACTGAACTTCTTACCAGTGTTAAAGGTGCAATATGAAATATTGACATCTTCTGGTTGAAATGGGTACTGAGGGGGACAGAAGTGACAAATATAGCCTAATCCTTTTGTCACAGCCATCTGCTGGAATGCCCATGACAGCCACTAGAGGCACTGCTCATGGATTATTGTCCATTGTTTGTTGGACTTCAGTTCCCATCACCCCTTGCTTTGATTATTGGTCAATTACCCTCAACTGAGTGTAGTTAAGGGATACTAAGTTCATCTGCATTTATAGCCTGTGGTTTGTCTTCTTTTGTTTCTTCAGTATTGCATTCTGTTACTTTGTGTTCTCTGTTTCTTGATTACCTTTTGTTTGTGTATTTGCCTGTTGCTCTGTTTGTTGTTGTTGTTGTTGTTTGTTTTAAATTTAAAAAAAATCATTTGATGTAAGTGCCTCACCGTAACCTTGAGCTTTGGTTTAAAAAGAAACACAGAGCATATATATGCATATACACAGTACATATGAAGAGCTCAGATGCAAAAGCCTCTTACTGCCATCTGAAATTTTGCTTGAATTCTGCATTTTATCAGATATATAGATAGATGCGTGTGTGCATGCTTGTGTACGTGTGTGTGAGAGAGAGAGAGACACGACCACAAAACCAGTCATAAGTGTCAATTTTTCGAAATTGAGATTTATACATCACCTGAAAGCTGAAACAATTGATGTATGGTTTGTTAGGATCAGACAATAATTGGTCGAGATACAACTATTTGAATATCTGGAATCTGAGGATGCAAAAAAGTCAAAATACTAAGAAATTTGTTTTTAAAGTTGTCCAAATGAAGTTCTTAGCAATGCATATTACTAATCAAAAAATAAGTTTTGATATATTTACAGTAGGAAATGTAAAAAATATATTCATGGAACATGATCTTTATTTAATATCTAATGATTTTTGGCATAAAAGAAAAATCAATCATTTTGAACCATACAATGTAATTTTGGCTACTGCTACAAATATACCCCAGCGACTTAAGACTGGTTTTGTGGACCAGGGTCACATATATATATATATATATATATATATATACCATTTTGCCACAAATGCTGTTGATGGAGCTCAAGTTGAACTAAATATTCTTTTAATAAAACAAGAATATGCGAAGGTCAAAACAAATGATCTCTACTCACCATAGACAGAAACGTTGAATGTTTTTGATGTTAGATTTGCTCCAGTTATTCCTAGTTGATAGAGTCCAGCGTGTTCAGTTGTGATGTTTGTGATGGTCAGAGATCCAGTTTGATTGTCCAGCTTCAGTCTGTCTCTGATTCTCTCATCAGTATCATCATATGTGGAGAAGATGTGCTTCTTTTTCTTCATTTTAGGTACAAGAGACTTTTAGGCTCCAAATTTCCACAGTATGTAGTCATCTTCATGTATTTCAGTAACATCAGTTTTTAAAGTGACAGAACCTCCCTCCATCACTGACACGGACTCACTAAACACACATGGTGAACAAACAGAGATTAAGGTAATTACAAAGGTAGGACATTTTAATGAAACAGCATCAATGTTTTTATTCCATTTCCTTTTTGACTGACTAGCAGAAATGTTCTTCATGCAGAAAAGTAAAGTCTTTAAACTACTGCTGTAAACTAACTTCTGCCATTACAAAGAGACTGAAGACTTTTCAGGAATGATTCCATTCACCTGTTGTTCAATTAATTATTATATTTAGTCTGTGTATATACACTCCCTAATTTGTTCAGTTCTTGTCTGGTCTGTCTGATAGTTGTTGTGTTTCGTGAGCTTCTCCTGGGTGTTTTGTGGATTATCGAATTAAAGACTGTTCCCTCGGACTCAGGGCCGTTTCTAGCCATTTTGATGCCATAGGCGAAATTTCTATTAGCAACCCCCCCCCCAAAAAAAAAAATTCCAATCCCAATATATATAATGTCTTTTTCAGACATCAGTTTCTTGTCCCATTCAAATTGGTTGTCATAGTAACGACACTAATTTTGTGGAAATTCAGCGCATTGAGAGTTCCACAAATCTGAATGCATAGGCTTATTTGTAAATTGACTGTTAAGATAAAACATTTTGGACAGTTTATTATATGTGATACCATTAGGCTACTGGATGCTCTATGTAACAATCCCTAGTTGCTAAGAAATTGTCATCACACATAAATTAATTTTATTACATTTGGATTTGGATATATGTTTAGATATTATCAACAGCTACTTTTTGACTTTATCTGTTTTTATTGTTCAATTGTTTTGTTTTTGTTGTGTCAGTTATTGCATTATTATTTCAGTCAAACCTATGAAACCCTTTGTTGCCCCAAACTACATAGGCCTATAAAAGCCTGATCCGTGACATAAAAGTAATCAGAATGCAGCTACCCAGACAGCAAGCAGTGTCGGCCCAGATCCGGCCCGTATGGATTTCACACGGGCCAGATGTGGGCTGGATTTGGGCTAAAACTATGTTGCTGTCTGGGGTTGTTCTTTTATTACTCATTGACGCGTGAACTTCCCCTTTAAATAACGTGACGCTCTGCCCTCTATATGTATGACGCTACTCCCTTTAATCGATTCAGCATTTCGACACTTCCGTCAAGATGTGTTAAATTTGACAAACCGGTTTAATAAAGTGTGTATTGATCTTGTGAATTAGCGAATTTTACTACACCAATATTTTTTAACTGGCTGAAAAAGTTTTATATGGGAATATTACACGACACACTGAACATTTAACAATGCACTGGTGCAAAAACGCACACGGCACACCTTTTAGACCAGTTTCACATGAAACATGATTTCTCGACTGCCACAAATACTGCCTAAACAAAATACTGATTTTGTGTACTTTTTATGTACCAATATTTTAAATTGGCCTTTGAACTTGAACGGCAAAGTCTTACCTTGCCAAAACACTGACAGAACCCATTGATTTGATGGCATTGTTGAGCGCTCCAAATCCAAATGCAAACTTTGCATGCAACAATCAGAGGCAGCATTGACAGCGCTCTGATCCAATGGCATACAGGCATCGTCGGAATGACAGTCCTCTAGCCTAATGATGTTGGGGGATCCAGTGGGGGTGCCAGTCATATTTCAGGGTGTCCGTACCACTCTTGATCACAACCCTGTAAAAATGTAGTGGCAGTACATGCGCTCATTGGCGCCCCTCCAGCTGGTGGCGCTCTAGGCGACCGCCTAGTTTGCCTATGCCTAGAAACGGTACTGCTCGCACTATTCGTCTTCATGCGCTTTGATGTTGCTGCTGCTGTTGTTACACTTTTACGAATGTTCTTTTTAAACAAGCACATAATCCAGCACGCAGTAAAACATTGGTTATTTACATTAAATATTCCAGGCCATGTAATACTTTGAAAATATAAAGACACATATGAAAAACAGCAACAATGTTTGCCGTCATGCAGTTCTTAAAGGGATACTCCACCCCAAAATGAAAATTTTGTCATTAATCATTTACCCCCATGTCATTCCAAACCCGTAAAAGCTTCATTCGTCTTCGGAACACAATTTAATATATTTTAGATGAAAACCGGGAGGCTTGTGGCTGTCCCATTGACTGCATAGTAAATTGCACTGTCAAGGTCCATAAAAGTATGAAAGATGTCGTCAAAACTGTCCATCTGCCATCAGACGTGCAATCTGAATTTTATGATGCGACTAGAACACTTTTTGTGTGCAACCCCCCCAAAATATCGACTTTATTCAACTTTTTCTGCTCCTCCGTGACACTTCCTGCAAGTGTGTTCATGAGTTCACTAGCAGAGCACGACGCAAGCACGCCTCAGATGACGCAGCACGTAACTGTTTTTGGACGTGGACTGTTTTGACTACGTTTTTCATACTTTTATGGACCTTGACAGTGCAATTTACTATGCAGTCAATGGGACAGCCACAAGCCTCCCGGTTTTCATCTAAATATATTAAATTGTGTTCCGAAGACGAATGAAGCTTTTACGGGTTTGGAACGACATGGGGGTAAGTGATTAATGACAAAATTTTCATTTTGGGGTGGAGTATCCCTTTAAGGAGTTTACGTTAAAGTAATGGAGCAACAGGATTAAATTGAATCAATCTTATAAATGTAAAGTAAGACCAGGTTCAAAGTGGTGATGGTTTAAATGCAAGTCTGCTTATTTTTAAACAAAATTTAAAGTTTGGTGCAACAAAAAGATTAGATATACTGTGATTTAATCTAGATTTAAGTTTAATTGTTGTGGTGCAGCACGTGCCAGTTTTTAAAATTTGTTTTAAAGTTCCTGCTGTAGAGGAAAATCAATGTATAAAGTTACATAATTTATTGAAAACAAAAATATATATTATTATTATTATTTTTTAATAATTTTAAATTATTGATATTTGAATTTTGACTCAAAAGAAGGTTTTGGCTTTGTGATCCTCCATGCAAAGCAAAAACGGAGACATTTTCATTTATAGTAGAGATGTCCATTATTTTCATGACCATTCCAGCTCTGAAAATTTCAATTAAAAATTCTGATCCATTTAAAGTTAGTTGATTTCACAAGATGCATGATTTGTTTGATACATTACAGCACATTAAAATAATCTAATTTGAAAAGTTCTCTGTCAGAAAAAAAAGGTACAAAAGCTGTCACTGAGGCCATACCCTTTCAAAATGTACACTTTTTTTACCTTATTTATCCCTAAAGGGTGCTGTTAGTGTTTTAAATGTATTTAGTACATATAGTGTACCGCCTAAGTGACTGTGGTCCCCATCAGCTAGGGGTGGGCGATATGGCAAAAATAATCTGTTCTTAATGGGTGAAAATATTTTTGTTTTTATTATTTAACATATTTTGTTAGGTATTGCCTGACTTTGTTAAATGACTAAAATTAGAAGAATATTCTGTGCATTGTGTATAAACTACATTTAATGGTAAAAGAGATCATAACTGTAGCAATTTAAAAATGTATTGTATATAATTATTTGATAGTCATTATTAGTAAATGGAAAAACCAAAGCACAAAGTTAAAAGTGTGTATGATCTCACAGTGCCAGTTTCACTGAAGTTGATCTTCTGCGCCAAACTGAAAGCTGCTGTGGTTTGATTTCTTCAGAAATGTGGTTTGATCTGTTAAATGGATAAACAGCTTGTAGGTGAGAATGGATATATTGAGGGCATGTATGTTTAGTTTGTAGGTAAAGAGTGTCTTCCTGTCCTGCTACTATGAAAAGCTTTTTAAGACCATTTAATCTACAAAAAAAAAAAAACGAGAGAGATGAGAACATGTTTGGAGTGAAGAAAACCAAACCATACATAGATTAGATGAGACAAAAATGGGACTGAAACACACTAAGCTAGACACAGGTGAAAGTAATGAGTAAATAAGGGACCATGGGGAATATTACGTTCCCGCCATGTCGTAATTACCGTAATTTCAAGATGAAAACATGTGACGTTCTACTCAGAGCTGAATTATGCGTTTCTATGGCAACACTATCAACATAAACTGGGAATGTTCTGAGAGCTACGACTTGCACCACGTCACCACCTGACCTCCACCAGCTTCATTTGTGACCCTGGACCACAAAACCAATCATACTGGTCAATTATTTTGTTTAGAAGCGCTCAGAACTCCTCATGCTGGTAACCCCTTGCTGGTCAGAACAGTGTAAAATCAGCGGAAACTCATGCATAATAACACCCTTTACAAAACAATTGCAAATATTTTGTTGAAGCTTTAATCTAGTAAATGCGATTAACAAATAATAATACCATGGAAAAAGTGCCTGTTTAATATGTGTTATTTTATTAAATTGTAGGCAAGTGTGTTGGAGCTCCAACTCCAAGAAGCAGGATTGAACACCCCTGCCCTAGATTGAACATTTATGTTTGATTTTTGGACAGCAGCACTGTTATGCTACTGAAAATTTGTTAGAAGCACTGCAGCATAGCAGCACTAACTTTTAGTAAGATTTTCCTCAAAACTGATGAAAACAAAAGAAAATATTACCAGTCATCAAACATAAATTGTAACTAATACATTGCATTTATTCTTAAAATTGACCCAGATGTTGACAGAAAAATATGTATATGACCTGTGAAAAAAGGTAGCAAGAATATTTCTTATTAGAAAGAAGCCTTGAGCTGGAAATAAGAAGATATTTTCATATTTAACAGTAATATTACTGTTTAATTTGAGATCTTTTTGTGAAACACCAGCAATATGGATTTAATATTTTGTAGTAAAGCAAAGGTTTTCTGTAGAGCAGAAGTCGACGGTTTTATGTGAGCAGGAATGGAAAAATCACTTTAACCACACGCAATTAACAGACACACTATATCCACACCTCAGACAAACTCACATACTGACATCAAACACAAACGTTCAGCAGATACATTCTTGTGAATACGCTTTTGTCAAACTGATAAAACCACATTTGTGTACACATGTAAATAAATTAATCAATGAGAACCCAGCAGGGTCTCCATTACTTTTGGTGAGTATTTGCACTATTTTTCTTTTTTTGTTGTTGTTGTTCATGATTTATATGCATTGTCTCTTTAAGACTTTGAGTGTCAAACATGAAAATACATATGATTTAGTTCATTTGTAAAAAAAAAAAAAGTCTTTGTATTACAAGGCAAATTCTTTTGAATTTTTTTTTTTTTTTTTTTTAATTAATCAGTCGTTATGTATCACACTTTAAACTCTTCAGGATGATTGATTTTCACCAAAACACCACTACAAACTCTTTCTCTAATGTTGTCGCAGGCCACACAGTTGGGTCTTGTAATTAGAAAAAAAACTGAAGTTTGATCATCTTCTCATTGTGATTGGTGCATAATCCACATGATCCTCCTCTTGAGCTTCTAAAATCACAATACACAAGATATAATAATAATGAGGTAAGTTTATCCTGATTGACTGAGATGTAATGTGATATATATATATATAGATTTTTTATTTTATTTTTTCCTAAGTTACAAGTGTTTCTTGCATTGAATGGTGATCTTATGGCTTTTATAAACATCTTATATTGTGCCACTGTGTATGTGTGTGATGGATCATTATACAGCGCACACATCTACAGTTGCTGAAATGATACAAAGACTCTTAACATAAATGAATAAACTGTCTTACCCATTTATGTGTGTTTCTTTTGTAGAACACTGGTGCTGCGTAAGTGATCTCTTCTTCATGAGTTTCAACTGCTTCGACAATAATAGATGCATTAAAATTCAGCTAACAATCTAGCAACAAAAGTCATCATTCATAGAGATTTAATTTGAGCTGCAGCTGCATCTTTACACATCGTCGCCTTGAAATTATAAGGTTCTATCTGCATTCTGAGCAATTTTGAGATATTGAGCTTCAAAGTTTTTGCATTCCATAGTCTTCTGTAGATAAAACCTTTTTCTAAAAAAAAGGCCCAAAATGTATACAGCTCATAAAAGAAACATTACATAATGTAAATAAGTTGTCAAATAATATGAATATGTGAATAACTCCATTTTGACAAAAAAATGTCAGCTAGAACCTTATAATTCCAAGGCGATGACATGTAAATTTTACATTTTACAATTCAATTTTATTTTTGAATTAATGCAGACTTGCATTGATGATTCACATTTCCAGTATTATGATGCAGTGTGAGAAATGAAGAATCTCTCTCTTTGTTCGCACGTGTGTCAGTGAAATGAATAAAGTGCTGCCCAATGTCACTAAATAGACGTGTATTTTTATATGAGTCAAAATAAATTTTTGCTTTATTTTCATTTTCAAACGATCTAGATGGTGTTAACTGCAAAAATATGAGAATAGTTTTGATTAAATTCTAATTAGGGCTATCCCTTGACGAAAATTATTAATTGTTACAATAATTGTTAAAGTCAGTCTGTAACACTTGCCTTCTTGATCAATTTTTCTATGTTTCCTGCAGAACCAGAAGATCCCGACTGCAGTGACAATCAACAGAGATCCAGCAGCAGCAGCAGAAACCAGCGCTATCAGAGAGACTGTTTGAGAAAGAGACTGTCCATCCAGCGCTGTAATGATAAAGACAGACGTAAATGCATCAGTCTGATTTTAAACAGAAGACAGATATCAACTCAGTAATTAAGCACACATATCAGTGCTGTCATACCTGAACAAGGTTGACAGAGTTGACTGATGTCCAGATGTGTGGTCTGGTTAGTGAATGAATTGTTGAGCACACAGCTGTAGGTGTTGTTATCCTGATATTCCACCTCCAGAGGTAGAGAGAGACTGATGCTGAGATCAGACACACTGATGCTGGACAATAAACTGTTTCCTTTGTACCAGGAGAGAGTCACATGACCCACATTCACCACTGAACACAACAATGAACAATTCTGCTGTGATGATGATGGTGAAGAACAATCTCTACTAACGACAGGAACAGGCAGGCGAGCTGGAAAACATGAGAGAATAAAGAGAAATCCAGGTAAATCTTGACAACAATTTTATATTCGGCTCAATGTGTTGAGTAAATGTTTAGTGTGTTGACAGTCAGTCAGTGTTTTCATCTCAAAAATAGAAAATGAATAAACATTTCAATATGTAAATAGTTTCAGAAATATTATAGCTCCAGTACTAGTTAAGCTCCATTGACAAGGAAGAAAATCATTTACTTTTGTCCCTAATGGTGTTTCAGTGAAATACTTACAATGAAGTCAGTGGGGCTCGTCCGTTAACGTTAAAATGCCATAGTAAAGACACAACACATTAACAATACAACTATATGAGTGTAAACAAAAATCACTCAAATATTTTATCCAATTGTCTAACTTTATTTTCAAGACATTTTAACTTTAAAGTTGTACTATAAATATAATTTAAACAGTTTATAGCTGAAATAATACACAAGGTTTAACAGAAGAGTTCATGAAAGTGCCTTGATTAAAAATGTAAGCTTTACATTTTTGCTATTAAGTCCTCAAAAAAAAAAAAAAAAGTGTATATATATATATATATATATATATATATATATATATATATATATATGATCTCTACTCACCATAGACAGAAACACTGAATGTTTTTGTTGACAGTTTCACTCCAGCTATCTCTAGTTCATAGAGTCCAGCATGTTCAGTTGTGATGTTTGTGATGGTCAGAGATCCAGTTTGATCGTCCAGCTTCAGTCTATCTCTGAATCTCCCATCAGTACTATTATATGTGGAGATGATTTGCTTCTTTTTCTTTATTTTAGCTATGAGAGACTTTTCAGCTCCAAATTTCCACAGTATGTCATCTTCTTCCTGTATTTCAGTAAGATCAGTGTTTAGAGTGATATAATCTCCCTCCATCACTGACACTGAATCACCAAACACACCTGAAGAACAAACAGATTTTACACAGATTCAAGTTTCTGATGGTTTACAAAGCTTGAAATCAGTTTTTAGTATGTGCACGTGAACTTGAAAACAGCATGAACAAAAAATGTTAGATATGAAACATATAAAAGTGAAAAGTGAATGCGAACAGACAGATGTTAAATGCACCACTTAATTTTAAACACAGATTAACAAATCAGAGATTATAATTATAAACTAATAAAACCAATAAAGTAATTATTAAACCTTTCATCTGTGGTTAATTCTGTCCGCCATGATAAATTCGTCATTGTGATTAAACAGCAACAATGTTGATATTCCATTTAATTTTTGACTGATAGCAGAATCGTTCTTTCTGATATAAGTAGCTCTTGCAAAAATGTCAACAGTCTTTAAACTGCTGCCGTAAACTGCTTGTCGCCACCGTTACAGAGAGACTGTTAGAATCAAGCAGACAGAGAAAACATTTAAATGTTTACGGATTGACTGAAAATATATAAAGTATAAATTAATGGAGTAAAATGGTATCATAATTTATTAAAAAAGAACTGATAATCACAATTAACAAACTACAACAACCCTGAGGTCCACTTTACAGTAGTTTAATGCCAAAGTGTTTTCTATCACAGGTATAATAATAATAATAATAATAATAATTTTTAGTATTATTACTTTCACAAATGTCAATTTTAAACAGGCACAACCCAACACACAGTAATATGTTATTTTCATACAAATTTTCCATTCTATTTAATGCATTAAAAACAAATATGCATTAACCTCAGATATGAAATCAAAGCAAACAGGGTTTCCAAAAATAGCAACAATGTATGCATTTATGCGACTTCATTAAGGAGTTTACTGTAAAATAATGGAGAGTCGGGATTAAATTTTATCTGTTTTAAATGTAAAGTAAAACCAGGATCAAAATGATGGTTTACATGTATGTCTGCTTATTTTTAAACAAAGTTTTAAGTTTGGTGCAATAATTGTTAAAGTGCAACACATATCCTTAATCTTTCAATTTATTTTAAAGTTCTCTGCTGTAGAGAAAAAATCAATGTATAAAGTTACATAATTTATTAAAAACAAATGCATTATTTCAATTATTGAAGACTGAAAGTGAATGTTTAATTGTGTTTGATATATTCAATATATGTTTTAAATAAATGAGACATTTAGATCAGTAGATGAAACAGGCTCACTGAATCTGTCTTTAAGGAACAATGTAATTTGAACAGTACTCTGTGAAGAAGAATGTTATACCCTATAACCTATAATAGGGTGTTACCTTTTTAAAATGTACACTTTTGTACCTTATTTATTGATAAAAGTTGCATATTAGTATCTTAAGTATCTTAAATATATATTTAGTACATAAAAGTGTACATATTAGCACTTTTTAAAACCGTATCACTTCAGTGACCGTTTTTCTACCTTTTTTTCTGATATTGTAGCAGCCACTGTGAAATTTTAAAATAAATAAATAAATCATATATATATATATATATATATATATATATATATATATATATTTATTTATATAACTTACCAATCAGACTCCACCAGCACAGAAAGATCAAAGCAAACATGTGAAACATTTTCTTCAATAGTTCAGTGTCTGATCTAATAAAACTATCCGCTGAAAACACTCAAGCTATATATGAAACCTCCTCAAAGAGTGTGACCCTCCTAGTTCACACGCTGCCCTTGCATACGTTCAACTGGCAGTTATTCAGAATTTATCTGTTCTTAATGGGTGATATATATTCTATATATTTATCATTTAACATATTTTTTTAAGGTAGTTGCCTGACTTTGTTACATGGCAAAACATAGAATAATATTCTGTATAAACTACATGTCATGGTAAAACAGAGCTATAACTGTAGTGATTTTAAAATTATTGTGTATATTTATTCAATTCTCAATTTCAATGTATGGAAAAACCAAAGTACGAAGTTAAAACCATGTATCATCTCGCAGTACCAGTTTTACTTAAGTTCAGCTTCTGAGTCGAACTGAAGGCTGCTGTGGTTTGATCTGTTGGATGGATGAACATCTATGTTAGAGTGGTTATTCAGAGCATGAGTGTTTAGATGGTAGGTGAAGAGTTTCTTTCTGTTCTGCTACTTACAGTTTTTTAATACTGTTCATAGCAGGAAAACAAGATGAGATATTGCATTTATTTGTATAAAAGTTGTATGACGTGGTTTCCTGAAGTAATTCCTTTATAGCTGGTCACAGGAGATTACATTTAAAACTTTATTTAAATTATTTATTGCAAATTTTGTCCAGTTTATTTTAACGGTTCATGGTAAACAACCACGGTGCAATGATTGTGACTTTCATGTGGCATCAGGCAACACCAGCCTCAACACCAGAGAGATGCCAAATAAACAAAACTTTATTTTCTTGAAACGGGAATATCTTCAGGGGCAGACAAGGCCAAAACAATAAACAAAACAAACTTATTTTAGCAGCTACCTTACCTCAAACGAAAATAAAGAAAACAAAAAACAGGTTAACTTCCCTACCTCCCTGAACCGTAACAAAGTGAAAAATGCATACAAATAAACTGGTGTCTAACCCCGTATGTCCCTTAATTTGACAAAGTGTATTTACAAGAACAATTACAAATGTATTTTGGCGAACACAAGTCATAATCAGGTCAAATATACAGGAGAGTCAGAAGTTGGGCTTACAATAACAAACACTGTTTCACTACACTCAAGATCTCTCTCTGGCACAACATTCTTTCACAATCAAAGGTTGACGAAACAAACAATGGTGGGGAAAACCACAATCAGAATGAAGGTGAAACACAATGCCACAAAATCAGTGAGACACGAGGGCAGAGGACGAGTGTTAGGGACAGTCCTTATATCAGGGTAACGGTGCGTTTCCACTACAGCTTCAAATCAGTGCCGCTGGAAACGCTACAACACCACTGCTTTGGGGTGTGTCAAATTTAGGGCAGAACACGTCTCTAAAAGCAATGTTTACACCCTGTTTGCATTTCATCTTTTCACAGCGATTGGTTGTTGCCCAGCATTTTTCAATCGATATTTGCATAAAGTCAAGAAATGGCCAACATTTTTGATGTTCTCAACCGCTCTCAGCACTTTCTCGGCGTTGCTTTCAATCCCGTAATGCCCCGTGCAAGCGTTTAAGATCAACTTCCATAGGAATGAATTGAAAACGCTCACTCCGCTGCACTCACTACATGCCAGTGGAAACACACCGTAAGGTGCTTAACAGGATGAGTCACAGCCTCCAACTAGTTAGAGGCCACACCCACCTGGAACACAAACATATCTATACACACGGACAGAGAGATCAAATACACACAAGGGGCCTGTACCATGATGGTAGATAAACAAATTCAGAGTTACAGGATTAGTTTCGAGTTGACAAAACCAAACCACTCCAATCCGGCTTTGTTGGTACCATGATGCTGATCATCAACTTTCTTTGTCAACTCAGGCTTTGATCCTGAGTTTGTGGAGCACGTGCACATGAATGTGTGACATCACTGGCAAACAGCTAATCATGAGCCTTGGTTAAAGGTTTTGCTAAAGGTTAAGAGATTGAAGGATATGATGGATTTACAATGAAAAAAGTACTTGTTCATGAAAAAGGACAAATAAAATAAATGATCTTGCTTTATCAGTGCAGTCACAAGTGAAACTTCTTAAGTTAGTTTATATAGTTGGAAATATACATATATTTATGTATATATGGATATATATGGATTAATAATAATATAAATCATATAATTATATAAATCATATAAAATAACTAAGTAATTATCATTAAAGCCAGACCATTTTTTTTTAGTACTAGTGACATTTAATTTGGAGCAAGAGAAACTGGGGAAGTGACTTTTTTGTGTCAGACGTGTCACTTTGCTCACATCCGATTGGTCCAGCTTCAGTTTGCGATCTCTAACTCAGTCAGCTTAACCGGAACGTTTGTTCAACTAGCTTCATGCAACAGGGCACAGGTGCCCATGTATATTTCCAAGGTGGGAAAACTATTTAGAAGTAGCACAGGCATGCGGAGTATGTCATGGATTGAGAAAAAAAAAATGCAATACTTTTCTGTGCTAATAAATTTTGATTTATGCTAATTAACTTCTTTAGGCCTGCAAAATGGAAATACTGTGTATTAGTGTTCATAGTACACTGAGGTGCAAACAGTACAAACACTAAATGTAAATAGGTTAAAACATGCTTAAACTATCCTTTTGATCTGCTCCCTACTACATATAATAATAATGACAGTTGCGCTGTTATTCACATGTCTGTTCACTGACCGCGTGTTGCACATTAAACACAAAACTTCAATCAGCAAGCTTCAATCAGACTGACTGCAACACATTTTCTTGCAACAATCATGAGTGGTCTTACCATTTTCATGTTTTTGTTTGCTGAATCAGTTCTGTCTTCCTCCTGTGCCTGGACTGCATTAACAATGATACAGGTGAGTTATAAACAACAGAGCTTGCATTCCTACTGTATATAGAATTATGATTCAAATGCATTATTTGTAATATTTAAATTCCTGACCTGTTTTTCTACATTTCCTGCAGTTGCAGCACATCCTAATTACAGCAACAATCAACAAACGTCCAGCAGCAGCAGAGAACCAGCACTCTCCTGGAGAATGAGAGTGTGAGAGAGTCTGGGGGAGCGGTCCTGTAATGGCTAAATATAGACAGTCAATTTGATTTTTGTGTCAGTCTACAACAAAAGAGATCAGGTAAGTAAATAACCACACATATCAGTGCTGCCATACCTGCACATGTGAGACAGAGTTTGCTGATGTCCAGATGTCTCTTCTGGTTGCTGATGGGATTGTTGAGCACACAGCTGTAGGTGTTTTTATCCTGATGTTCCACCTCCAGAGGTAGAGAGAGACTGATGCTGAGATCAGACACACTGATGCTGGACAATAAACTGTTTCCTTTTTGTGACTTTAGAGAGTCACATGAATCACATTGACTACTGAACACAGAAATTAACAAATTAATGATGATGAAGGACATTGTGAAGTGTTACTGCTGATAAGCTGGGTTAATATAATCAACAATCTTATTTTTGATTAAATGTGTTGAGTGTTTAGTGTGATGAGCAGTGATTGTGCTGGACATCTCAGATTACAACATAATTAGGCATTTCATTATGTAAATTAATGTTTTTGATGGGAGTTCAGCTCCACGAATCTGTAGTTGATTGAGTCCAGCATGTTCAGTTGTGATGTTTGTGATGGTCAGAGATCCAGTTTGATTGTCCAGCTTTAGTCTGTCTCTGAATCTCCCATAAGAAAAAGATCATATGTGTAGAAGATTCAGTTCTCAATGCTGATTTTAGCTATGAAAGACTTTTCTCTCATAGCTGAAGTTCTGCACCCTGCAGCCAGCCCTAGGATTCATTTTTGCCCACATCTTATCTTTCCTCCAGAGCCAGAGCCAAAACTCCCCTGTTCTGCCTCCTCTGCCAGGTCCTAGGAAGGGTGTTGCCTGTGGCCCGGATGGTGAAGCTCAACATCACTTGGGGTATTCTCCACATGTCCACTCTTTGATCTTGTAGGCCTCCTCTTCCATCATAATAACCTCTGAGATCACCAGGTTTCTCTTTTTTGTGGCTATGGTCTACAGCTTTGGAGGCATTCCACATCCAAGGTCAGTTTTGCCTGTCTGCAGCCACCCAAAGATCTCCTAATACTTCAGTCGGTTGATGGCCTGATCTACTACCTTTTTGCTGCATTCCACTTTGTCTAGAATGGACTTAAACCTTGGAGTTCTGGACGGTGGTGTCAGGTGAGTCTCTTAGCTTGAACAGGAGCTTCACCTTCTCTTGCTCATAGCTCAGGCAGACAGATTTCAAGGGAAGCTGCAAGGTGTTTCTTCCGATCAGTGTCATGTTGGAGAGGCATCGTGGGAGACCCAGCCATTTGCGTATATAGCTGTTGGTTCTGAAGTCCATCTTCTCAAATGCTGTCAAGGTGGTATCACACAGCTTCATGAACCACATCAGACATGATATAGGCTGAACTTGTAACATCAGACCTTGAACTTTCCTGGGAGAAAATTTGGTCATTATTGCTCAACCCATCCGTCAAATGAGGCATCACAGAGGTGACCATGTACTTGTCAGGTACCTTAAAATATACACTGGAAAAAAAAAAGTTGAGAACTTAAAAATTTAAGGCAACCAGCTTCAGCAGAGTTTTCTCAACTTATTTTTTGTAGGAAATTTGTGTTTTCAAAAAAACAAAAAACAAAAAACACTGTAGCTGGTTGCCTTAAACTTTTAAGTTTTCTCTTTTTTTTTTTTCTTTTTTTTTTTACAGTGTAGAGCCTTCTGAGACTTTGTACGGGTTGTTTTGTCAACAGTAGAATTATGTTGTCAGAGCACAGTTGAGCTCACAGTGCTGATGCTGTTTAACTGCTATTCTTCAAAAACACACCAGATGGTGCCATTTATCAGTTCAATCAGGGCTGTGCACATTTTGAGGGCCAGTGGCCCAATCCAAAAAAAGGGGCACTAAGTGAGTGGGTGCTTGCTAATACAAATTTTGCAGTTGTTACAAAAATACAATTAAAAGAGAAGACAGCAAACTCTGTAATAATTTCAGAAACTATATTTTGATATTTACAAGTACCTTTAACAGCAAAATCTTTTTTATTTGGTACTATGTCCTGAAACATCTTGATAACCTCACCTTTTATGATTGGGATGTCCTTTTCAATGTCCAGAAGCAGAAGATCAGAGAGTCATTCTTGTCCACATACACTGCGAAGCTTAGTTTTCACGAGCTTCAACTTTGAGAATGAGCGTTCAGCAGTGGCTGTTGAGACTGGTAGGGTTGCAAAGATTTTCAGCAGCTTAAAAAGTGTTGGAAACACAACATGGGCATCACACTCCTTGAATGTTTCCAAAATTGCATGGTAACTTTTTTGTGAGCATGTGTATGAAGAGTGGAACACTCTTAAGCTCAGTTCGCAGCTGTTCCTCCTCCTCTTGAAATCCGTAAAACTCACAGAGAGTATGGGCAGCGTTAAGTGCTTCAGCATTTGCAGTGTCTGTCCATTTTGATGGCTCAATCAAGCAACGCAGTGACATCACAATTCTGTCAGTGTTCCCTTTACCTTGAAATCGCCTGTGGAGTTCCTGAATCAGGGAATACAAAAAAAAGTGCAGTACATCTTTCCTCTGTAGTACTCCTCTAAAGTCTGTGGCTGATGGTCCTCTTAAACTTTGTAGGCACTTTTCGTCATCTTGCTTGCCCTGGATCTCTTCAGGCACATTGATCGCTCTTGTCTCTGCTTGAATGGTAGCATTGCGATATATTTCTTTGAATTCCTCTTCAGTTCTCAGTGTGTTCATTCTGCTCATGACACTATTTACAACAGTGCATGCTGCTGCCAAGTCCAGGTCTTACCGCTGAAGAGCACTTGAAGCAACTGCTGTTTCTATGAATATTGGAGCTGTTATCTCCAAGCAAAGAATAAATTCAAAGTTTATGATGTGCAACAGCATGTTTGCTTCCCCTGCAGCTGGATCAGGTGGCTCAGACTTTGTCAGATCTTCCAGGAATTGGACAACCGCAGGGAGGCATTTTCTGAGAGTCCTCAGGGCTGTTTCCCTGCAGCTCCATCAGGTGTCTGAGAGCTTCTGTAGCTCAAGGGCACTCTGGCCAGGATTCATTGCTTGCTGTGTTTGAACAAAAGCTGCATGTCGTTGGCAATAAAGGTGTAAAGTTTTTCAACTATGGTAAAAAAAAACTGAAAGTGTACGCTAGACTTTGCACTCTCCACTAATACAAGATTCAAGCAATGAGCATGGCAATGAGCATATAATGCCTTTTCATTTTTCTTTTGTATTCCGAACTGTAGTCCTTTGTAAGGCCTGCTCATGTTGGCTGCGCTGTCATAACCCTGGCCACGGATGTCCTCAACTTTCAGCTGGTTCTCCTTCAGCATGTTCATCACTAGGTTTTCAAGCTGTTCTCCTGTTGTTGACTGAACATCACAGAGCTGAATGAAGCGCTCCTTTATGGTCATGTCATGTACATAACGCACCACAAAGCACACCTGTTCAATGTGTGATACAGTGGTCTCATCAAGTAAAATGGAAAATATTTTACCCGTTTAACATAAATAGCCATTGCTCTAATTAGGTTATTTTGCATCCGTCATTTTGTTTTTCCTTGATGTTGTCAAGATGAAGCTTAAGAACACGCTCGTATTGACTAACCAACTCCACAAGCTCTAAGAAATTTCCTTTGTTCGAACTTGAGAGGTTTTCATTGTTGCCTCTGTATGCCATGCCTTGTTTCGCCAAGTACAATATAATATCAATCAGTCGGTAGATAATCTCCCTGTTATTTTGCCTTTCTCTTTCTTTGGCTGCTTGCATTTCAAAGTCAGCCTTCTCCAAAGCTGTATTTAATACCTTTCTTTTAAAGGCATTCCACCAAATCATGCCTAGCATGTGTGACTCTGTCCTGCTATGCTCCTTCATTTTCCCTTTAGCCTGCTTCCACAGACTTACCCCCACTGACTTTCAACCTGTCCTGCTCTTCCAACCAGGGGTGTTCTTCATACCACTGTCCCTGAAACGAACGTTTTTGTTCATTTTTTGGGAATGGCAAAATTGGACGACAGGGTCCTATTGCATTTTTAAATTCAGTAAAGGCAACATTGTAAGTTATATTTTTATTTCTTTACATGAGCAGGATCTGATGGATTTTGTAACTGAAGCAAAAACTCAGTCTTCTGGCTCTTTCTCCTTTGTGTCTGTGGCTGCCTCACTCTCCATATCTTCCTGTTCTACCTCTGTCTCTTCCCTCTCTGTCTCATTGTATTGCCTTTCTTTCTCAATCTGAACATTTTCTGTCTCTGGCTCAGTTCCAAGACCATCACCTTTACTTTGCTGAGATGACTCTGGGGCAGTTTCATCTTAATATAGAGAATGAATAACAAACCATTTACATTCATATTGTAAATACAGTTGTTAGTATTAGTGCTAATTAAATTTATGCTGTTGAAATTACTTTCAATTTTGATTCAAATGATTTAATGTCTATCTTTCTTTGTATCACACTCTAGCATATCCCTTCCAGTTTAACAGTCTTACCTGTACCTGTCTGATTTAGCTGATGCTCAGTGGGCTCTCCCTCACTCTCCGAGCCTGTTTCTGCCTCATCTTCAATGGAAGTTTAAGTATTAGACATTTAATTTAATATTATACACCATAAATCTATATTACCTCATTTAGAATATTTATATTACCTTTTTTAACTATGTATAGGCCTACTATTGACATGGTTTTAATAAAATAATGATGTGTTGTAGCCTAGATTACTAGTATCAACTAGGCCTAAGTGATTATAATGGGAAATATACTTAATTAGAAGACTTAAAGTGTGACAAACCGCTAAATATTCTATATGATGATTTACATGCTGGCTTGCTGGAGCTTTGAATGCATGTTTTCAATGTTGAACTGCCTTTAGCAGCCTCCCTTCGCTCTTTCTCTCTCTGTCTCTGTCTTCTTTTTTGTGAAGGCATAGTTTTTTTGTATTGTATTGTCTTTATGTTCATTATGTTCATCTCAGATGCATTATTTTCACTTGCTGAATGATAAACAGCTGAAAAAAAAAAAAAATCCCACAGACTTGCTGTTACAGAGAGCGCTTCCGTGGCTCCCTCTTCTGGCCATCAGAGGGCTCCATCACCAGAGTACTAATATCCTTTTGCACTACATTTCCCATCTACCCCGTACCTGGCACTAATTTATCACCCCCACCTGAACAGCATTATCTGGGCTATTTATAGCAGCTCTCTCCTGGGTTCATTGTGAAGTCTTGTTTTGCCTAGGTGGATATTATGGAGCGTTTGCGGTGCATCTTGGATTGTCTTTTGTTGTCACCTTGCCTGTCTAACGTTTTTTTTGATCGTCTTCTGCCTGCCTTCTGAACTTTTGCAACTGCTTTAGGATTTTTTGCTCTTGGACTGCTGCCTGCCCCAATCGCACGCCAGTTTAATGTTAATCCTACAGCCTGCTCTCCTGTATTGCCTTGTCTGTGTTCTGATCTCTGCCTGTACGACTAATTCTCAAATAAAACTGCACATGGATCTCAGCCATAGTGATGAATCGTTACACTTGCATTGAAAGGAGGGGCCTGAGCTTTATCTAGAAAACAGAATATCACAGAGACATAAGTATTGTTTTCACTACGGACATAACACTGGTAAACAAGCACATGAAGCACTACTATTATTGTTCCAAATGTGATGAGAAATAGCTCAAGTTGTTAAAAAAGTTTTTTTTTTATTGAACTTTGAAGAATTTGTTTCATGAACAGATCACAGAACAGATGATTTGAGACCTTTTTGTCAAACAGCAGCATTGATGAGTTCAGTTTTATGTAGTAAAGTATTTTCAGAATCAGAATCAGAAAGAGCTTTAATGCAAAGTATGCTTGCACATACAAGGAATTTGTTTTAAGTGTCATAAGCTTCCGGTTTACAGAGACAACAACAACACAGAGACAATAAAAATAAGATGAGAATAAAAAAAATACACATATGTAAATAAAAGAAAAAAAGAAAAACAATTTGAAAAATAAATAAATTGTATGTACAGTTGTGCTATAGATGATATAATGGAGTAGAATAGAAAGAGATGCAGGCTTGTACAGGATGGAGATGGCAGCAAATAAATATAAGGTTATTGCACATTGTTATTGCATGATGGGGGGGAACATTAACTGTTCATAAGGTGGATTGCCTGGGGGAAGAAACTGTTCTTGTGTCTGGCTGTCCTGGTATGTGGGGCTCTATAGAGCAGAAGTTGACAGTTTCGTATGAGCAAGCATGGGGTAAAAAAAAAACCTTCAACCATAGATACTGACACAGAAGTACTTTTCACACCTCAGATACACTCACAAACAGACATCAAACACAGACATCCAGCGGTAGGCACATTCTCATGCACAAGATGTTGGTCTATCAGCAGATCAAACCGCATTTTCTGTACACATGTAAATAATCGATACCACAGCAGAGTTTCCATTCTTTTGATGGGTAGTTTGCATCTACGTTTTGCACTTTTAACTTTAAGAGTAAAAAATTAAAATGCTCCATTGGGCTGTAAGAGTTACATAATGGTCCTTGAACTACAAGGTAAAGTCTTTAAGAAGTTTTAGGAGGCTATTTCATTAATCCATTGTTAATTATCATTCTTTAAACCCCTTTAAGATGATCCTGCTAGATGTGCTCTGTGATTTCCTGATGTAACATGTGGTGATTTTCACAATCTCAAAACTCAGTCTGAGTCTGAGGTCGTTGCAGGAGATTTATAGTGAAAATGATCACACAATCTGGGTTTTGTACTTAGAAAAACATTGGCGTTTGATCATCATCTCATCATGATTGGTGCATAATCCACATGATCGTCCTCTTTAACTTTCTGTAGAAAACAAGATATACTAATAAATGTGATATAATGTCATTATATAGTTGTTTTTTTTTCTTCTTCTTTTTTTTTCTAGGTAAAGTAAGGCTTTTATAAACATCTAATGGCGCTGATGTGGGTGAGATGTAATTGATAGATCATTATAATATGGAAGCCTATAATTTTGACTTAAACATCGTCAGTTCTAATTAGTGTGTTATCATTTTGAGTTTTTATATTATAAGTATGATTTTTAAAGTCATAATTTCAACTTTAATGTTATTATTGTCTCTTATGTCGTAATTTAAACTTTTTACGTGACAATTATAATTTATCAGAGCATTTTTTTTTCTCATGAGGTGGAAATGGACTTCCATTTTAGCAGACAAAAACACAAGCACATACTGATCTGATTCTCTACAAATGAACAATGAAATGTCTTACCGGTTCCTCTGTGTTTGCTCTGTTGAATGTCGGCTCAGTGTAAGATAACTCTTCGGCAGAAGTCTCAACTGTTTCAACAGTAATATGCATTAAAACAACTAAACTCAATCCTAGACAACTAGATCTGGTTCTTCACAGCATATGTGTTATTATTAGGGCTTTCAAACTTAAAGCAAAACATATTTAACACCACAGTTTTTATAAATGGCATTAACAAATTTAATTTGCCATTCGGCCAATAATGTTTTCCACACAAAATAAGTTTCTAACAGAGCATGTGTTTATCATAAAAATTTCAAAGGCATTATTTACACTTAAAATCAAACCCGTTGGGATGTTTAATAAAAGTAAAGTCATTTACATTCTTTGTAGTAAATCAGCATTTAGACTCATAGATTTTAATTTGAGCACCAGCTGCATCTTTTACACACGTATGATTATGTTAACAAAATGGAGATTAAAATGCAGAATCTGTTTGTATGTGAGCGAGACGAATAAAGAGTGACGTTCAGTATCATTATATACAAATAAACATGAATTCTGACATGAGTGTGATCTATAAAAATAGTCAAACACGATAACATTTCATATAAAGGATGTTAAATGAGAATAATTAAATGATAAAACAGAACAATCAGTTTACTAAAATATTTAGAGCATGTTTTCAGAGTATTATTTGTTATATTTAAACGCAGTAACACTTGCCTTCTTTGTCAATTTTTCTGCATTTCTTGCAGATCCAGAAGATCCCGACTGCAGCGACAATCACCAGTGATCCAACAGAGATCAGCGCTATCAGAGAGACAGACACTGGAAGATGTGAAGGAGAATAAAAGATAGACATGGTAGTGATTAAATCAGTCTGATCTACAACAGAATACAGAAATCAGGTCAATAAATAACCACATATATCAGTGCTGCTGTACCTGCACATGTGTTACAGAGTCGACTGATGTCCAGATGTGTGGTCTGGTTGCTGATGGGATTGTTGAGCACACAGCTGTAGGTGTTTTTATCCTGATATTCCACCTCCAGAGGTAGAGAGAGACTGATGCTGAGATCAGACACACTGATGCTGGACAATAAACGGTTTCCTTTGTACCAGGAGAGAGTCACATGACTCACATTCACCACTGAACACAACAATGAACAATTCTGCTGTGATGAAGATGATGAAGAACATTGTGAAGAGTTACTGCTGATGACAGGAAAAGGCAGGCGAGCTGAGAAAATATGAGAATAAACAAAAATATGAACACAACAATCAGTCTATTTTCAGTGTGGTGAACTGTAGTGAATCTGTGTAATAGATTCTGTGTTGAGTGAGTGTTTAGTGTGTTGATGATCACTGAATGTGTCTGTCAGTGGCTTGCTTGGACATATGCTGGCTATTCCTGCTCTATACTCACCATAGACAGAAACACTGAATGTTTGTGATGATTTTTTCGCTCCAGCTATCTCTAGTTGATAAACTCCAGCGTGTTGAGTTGTGATGTTTGTGATGGTCAGAGATCCAGTTTGATTGTCCAGCTTCAATCTGTCTCTGAATCTCCCGTCAGGACCATCATATGTGGAGAAGATTTGCTTCTTTTTCTTCATTTTAGCTATTTGAGACTTTTCAGCTCCAAATTTCCACAGTATGTCATCATCTTCATGTATTTCAGTAACATCAGTGTTTAAAGTGACAGAATCTCCCTCCATCACTGACACTGACTCACCAAACACACCTGATGAACAAACCAGATTTTACACAGATTATGGCCTTTGATGGTTTACAAATCCTGAAGTCAGCTGTAGATTTTACTGTTAATATGTGAACTTGAGAATATCCAGAAACACAAAACACAATGAATGGTGAGATCAATGAACAGACCACACATTTATGGTGAGTTGCACCAATAAGGATTCAATTCAATGTATGATCCTATAACTGTATATCACTGCCAAATGGACATTCCTTCGACAAAAATAAATGTGTAAAATATCAACTGTAAACGGTTGCGGTAAACTGTTAACTTCTATACTACCGTTACAGAGAGACTAAAAATTTTCAGTGCTTGAATTGCCTGGAAATATTTTACAGTATCAATTATGGCAGCTGGAATTTATGGAGAAATAAGAGCTTAATGCTACTATTCTTACTTATTATTACTATATTTAGTATTACTTTCACAAATGTCAGTTTTAAACAAGAACATGAGCCAACACACATTGAATTTTCACACTAAATATTCAAAGCTTTTTAAACAAAAAAGTCCAGATATGAACTCAAAGCAAATAGGGTTCCAAAAATAGCAACAACATATGCAGTCATGCGACTTCTTCCTTAACGAGTTTAATATAAAGTAGCAGGATTAAAGTTAATCTGTTTTAAATGTTTTATGGTTTATTTTTTTTAAATGTAAGTCCACGAATTTAAAGTTTAAAGTTTGGCGCAACAGATTTATTAGCTAAACTATGATTTAAGATTAATCCTTATGGTGCAAAACATGCTTAATTTTTAATTAGTTGTAAAGTTATCTCCTGTAGATAAAAAAAAACAAAAAAAAAAACTTTTAACTATATATATATAGGAATAAAAAAATGTGTTTGATATGATATTTGGCTGATATTTTAAAGCATTTTACATTTACATAAAACATTTACATTTACTGTAGAAATTTACATTATTTTCATGACCTTTCTAGATGCGGACATTTTCATTTAAAATTCTGAACAGAGACCTGAATTCGAAGTTAGTAGATTTCTCAATATTCACGATTCATCTGATACATAACAGCAGATGAAAATAATCACATTTGAACAGTAGCAGCAGCTTTATTATTCTGTAATGGGAAAAAAAAAAGAAAAAAGTTTAGAATAATAAAATGCCATAAAAATTATTTTAGAACTTACCGATCAGATTCCACCAGCAAAGACCAAAAACAAACATGTGAAACATATTCTTCAGTTGTTTAGTGTCTAATCTAATAAAACTACCTGCTCAACCAACAGCGGAACTGTTAATGTGTGAATCCTCCCCCGACAGAGTTACAGAGTTTGACCCTCCTAGTTCACACGCTGCATTTGCTTGATATACTATCATAGGTCATCTGGCTGTTATTAAATTTTTAACTGTTCTTACTGAGTGAAATATTTTTTAGCTTTTTAATTTTAGCTTGCTTTCTGTAAGTTACTGTACAAAAGCTGTCACTGGGGTGGCCCAATTTCAAAAGGTATCTTATTAACCCCTTAAGGCTGCATATTAGTATCGCAGATGTACATATAAGTGTGCATGTCACTACTAAAAGTACCTTTTGAAAAGGTACCACCCCAGTGACAGCTTCTGTACCATTTTGCTCCTTTTACATCCAATTACGATAACTTCACCTGTTACCAGCTCACCTACTTTATGTGGACTTTTTAAAAGAGTTTAATTTGGATATTGTATAACCTTTTCACTTTTATTTCACATCTGACCAACTCTTTTTTTTTTTTTACTTTTTTTTTTTTTTTTGGAGTGTGTTGCAGCTATCAAAATCAAAATGTGTTTATATTCACACTGGAAATCTTAAATGGAGGTGAAGTAGAACTAGTGAATCAGATTATTGACTCTATTTGCATTTTAACAAACGTCCCAACTTTTCTGGAATAGGGTTGTAAAGCCTAACTCTATGATTTTAAAATGATGTATATTTCAAACCACATATAAAACCGTCCGCTGCCTCACAGTACCTGTGTTACTAAAGTTAAGCTTCTGAGTCAAACTGAAAGTGGCTGCATTCGGTTTTCTACAGACATGTGGTTTGATCTGTTGGGTGGACAGACAGCTTGTTGGTGAGAGTTTGTGGTGCCCCATTTTATTCAGTGCCTGTATGTAGTTCGTAGATAAAGGGGCTTCTTCCTGTCCTACTAGCTTAAAACGCTTTAATTTAAAAACAACAACAAAACAAGATGAGCAACTGTTTGACACCAGTAGAAACAAGAACAAAATTATCATATTTAACTAGATGGGTAGATGGAGTAATGCAATTTTACTACAGGACGGCTGTAATATTAATGGCCAATTTGCATGGCATAAACAATCTCAGTAAAACTACCAGAACACGATTTATGCACCGCCATCACCTTCCTGACGTCATATGAATGACACATTGCTTCCTGTGCATACTACATTGCTTCCTGATATCACATGGAATATATGAAATATTGCTTATCAACAGGATCATTAGCCTATAATAACATATGACCACTATAAGTAATTATTAATTGTTCAACCAGACCTATATACAGTTTTCAACATTTGAAGTGGATCAAAACCTTTCATCAAAAAAAAAAAAAAAAAACATTCATGTCTTAGGACAACTTTGATGAACTTTTTTGATCCACTTTAAATGTTGACTACTAGATATATACACTACCAGTTAAAAGTTGTTGGACAGTAAGATGTTTAATGTTTTTTTTTTTTTTTAAGAAGTCTCTTTTACTCACCAAGCCTGTATTTATTTGATCCAAGATACAGCAAAATCAGTAACATTTTTAAATATTCTTACTATTTAAAATAACTTTTTCTATTTAAATATATATATATATATATATATATATATATTTATTTTATTTTTTATATATATATGTAGCATCTTCTCTTCTTTTCAAAACAGTTTTAAGACATCTGGGCATTGAGGTTCTGAGTTTCTGGAGTTTCGGTGTTGGAATTTGGTCCCATTCTTGTCTGATATAGGTTTCCAGCTGCTGAAGAGTTTGTGGTCGTCTTTGACATATTTTTCGTTTAATGATGTGCCAAATGTTCTCTATAGGTGAAAGATCTGGACTGCAGGCAGGCCAATTCAGCACCTGGACTCTTCTACTACGAAGCCATGCTGTTGTAATAGCTGCAGTATGTGGTTTCGCATTGTCCTGCTGAAATACACAAGACCTTCCCTAAAATAGACGTCGTCTGGAGGGGAGTATGTGTTGCTCAAAAACCTTTATAACCTTTTCAGCATTCATAGTGCCTTCCAAAACATGCAAGCTGCCCATCAGACATGCTGGCTTTTGAACTGAACGCTGATGACACGCAGTAAAGTCTCCATCCTCTTTAGCCCGGAGGACACGGTGTCTATGATTTCCAACTAGAATATCAAATTTGTACTCGTCTGACCAACACTTTTTCACTTTGAAACAGTCCATTTTAAATGAGCCTTGGCCCACAGGACACGACGGCACTTCTGGACCACGTTCACATTTTTGCATGATAGAGCTTTAGTTGGCATCTGCAGATGGCACAACGGATTGTGTTTACCGACAGTTGTTTCTGGAAGTATTCCTGAGCACATTTAGTATGTCAATGACAGAATCATGCCGATGAGTGATGGAGTGTCATCTGAGGGCCCGAAAACCGTGGGCATCCAACAAAGGTCTTCGACCTTGTCCCTTACGCACAGAGATTTGCAGTGATGGGCAGTAGCGTCGCTACAAGTAGTGACGCTAGTAGTTTAACTACATTTCTCAGTAGCGTGGTGGTAGCGTCACTGCTTTCTGAATCAAATAGCTTTTCGGTAGTTAAGCTCTTTTTTTGATCAAGTAGCACGGTAGCGTCAACAAAAGCTAACGTTACATTTTCCAAAGAAAGCATTCTGAAACTCAAGCTCAAATCAGAAATATAACAGCTGCGGGTTACTGATCCTGGTTCAGTAAGTGACGCCTCCGCCACTAAAGCTCGTAACGCCATTGGTTCCTCAAGCTGTCAGTCAAACCTCATTATTCCTCCCGCCTCTCTCGTCAATGAAGTGCGGCGCGAATTTTGGAGCATCTCAGCTTGTTTGCAGTCTGAAGGTAAATAAAGAACTGTTGATTGAATAAGTACAGCGGTTTCTTTACTCAAAAAACACTATTTATAAAGGCTAATGCTTTTTTTTTTTTTTTTTTTTTTTTTGTATTTGAGGAGCGGAAAAGAGTTTCTTAGTCTAGCATTTGTTGTCAAGTCACAACCAAATAGCTCGTGCGAAGCACTGAATCTTTCATAATATGATACTTTGGCCAAATAACAGAAAAAAAACGAACGCCCACGTAATGACAGAAAACTGGGGAAAATGGGACACGAGTCAGGAAAAAAAAAATGCTGGTCAAAAGCTTCGTATTTGAACTTGATTTTGGTAAAATGTTTATATTAATAGCTAATGACACATGCAACGATGCAAATAAACGTAGCCTATCTGTAGGCCTAAACATCTATATGGTAACACTATACAATACGATTTCATTAATGTTATCTAATGTATTATCTAACATGAGCATACAATGCATAAAATACATTAATTACAGTATTACATTAAAATACATGTATTACAGTATTTATTAATGTTTGTTAATGTTAGTTATTGAAAATGTTAAGTTATTGAAAATACAGTCATTCATTGGTAGTTCATGTTAGTTCACAGTGCATTAACAAATGTTAAAAAACTTTTGATTTTAATAATGCGTTAGTAAATGTTGAAATATGCAGAAATATTGTTCATTCTTAGTTCATGTACTAGTTAGCTAATGTTAACTACTGAGCCTTATTGTGAAGTGTTACCATTTATATAAATGTATCTGTATACAATAAAGCCACAATACCAACTACCAATAGGAGGTTTCCGGCTGACAGCAAAAATGTATTTTGCCTATGTCACAATATGAGGTAAATCCGGCCCTGTATTTGATACTGATTATGTTGCCAAATTGGTTTGGAACAGCTGTTGAATAAACAGTTAAACTGAACATGCCTGTCTATCTGCTTGACTGACAGTTTTATTGATCACTGAGAGAGCATTGACTTGGTATGATGTTGGTTCAATAGAATTTTATTATTATTTTTTTTAAATAGCTTGGATGTAGTAAACTACTTTTGCCATGTTGCCGTAGCTTAGCTTGCTACATTTCCCAGGGCTGTAGCTTTAGTGTAGTTAAGCTTCATTTAAAGAAGAGTAACTGTTAGCTTAGCTCACTACATTTTCCAAGTAGCTTGCCCAACACTGGAGATTTGTGCGTTGTTTTTAAAGTATTCCACAATCTTTTTACTCATTCTTTCACAGATTGGAGAGCCTCTGCCCATCTTTACTTCTGAGAGACTCTGCCTCTCTAAGACATCCCTTTTATGTTACAGACCTGATATCAATTAACTAAATTAGTTGCTAGATGTTCTCCCATCTGAATCTATTCAAAATTGCTTGCTTTTTCTTGCTTTTAGTTTTCATTTTATTCAAAAAAAAAAAAAAGAAAAAAACGTCCCAACATTTCCGTAATTCGGGTTGTATATAGTATATACAATATATGTTTGTTGTGGACTTAAATTCCTGTCACCCTTTTCACGGACTATCATGTCTCATTGCTTTCAGCTGTGTGTGATTTATCCATTTATCTCACCATCATGTTCTCTTAGCATTTGGTTGCTGTAGTACTGTGTCACACTGAGTGTTTTGCTGGAGTTTACTTTCTGGATGTGCTTATGCCTTTTGCCCTTTTTTTTGGATCTTTGTTCTGGACTTCATATTAAACTGTACTTGTATCTTTTATGTTGTCTTCAAGTATTCCGTGACAATACTTTAATAGCTATAATATGGTTTTTGAAATCTTTTTTTTTTTTTTTCTCAAGTGCCTCCATATTGTGGAAAACTACTTTTAAACAAGAATGGAATATTTATGTACATATTTATATCAGTAAAGTAAGACATACCAGTCTTATGGTTTTTAGCCAAACTATTCAGAAGCAAAAATATCTGTTTTTACATTTCTTGACCACTAGATGGCGATGTTCCGAAATTGATCATTTACTTTATCCTCAGCTCAGGTTATGATTGGTATGTACCAAGTTTGATGTGGAGATATAGCCTCATGTCCATTTTGGCACAATTTACATTAAATTCGTTGACATGTTTTATGAGAGTAGTTTGGCCTATTGTATATCTTTTAATAGTGTTTTGTCAGCGTGGTCTGAAGATGATCTGATATTGGTGAAAATCGGATGAAGTGTCTAGAACGAGTTTGAAAAAGAAAATTGCTCACTATTTGTCATGTCTTTGATATTTGATTATTTAATGTTTGTTTTAGATCTTGAGGAAGTGAACAAAGGAAGAAAGGACATAAGCCAACAAATCTGTCACCTGCCTAACTGTAAAAAAAAGTTTCACATGAGAGAATGAGATACTGAAGAGAAGCAAAACACGATGAAAGTGTTGAATTGATTACATTTTTTTTTATAATTCATATTTATTGCTTTTTTTTTCTGTTCATTTATTCTCTTTTATGAAGGTACCTGTAATTTGTACCTATAATTTATTTTTAACTTGTTTTTCATTTTGCTTAGAACTTCTAACTACTTTTTACCATTTTACTATTACAAAATATATTGACCTTTATTTGCTTCTCTTATTTTCTTGTGTTGCTTTGGTTATCTTGTATGTCAATAAAGAGATAAATCCAAGGTTTGATTTTAAAATCGGTGTGGACATAACAGCAGACAAACAAATTGTCAGATTAATATTATTGTTATAGGGACAATGTAGTAGTTACTGGACATTGGTAGAGACATGTCTCTAGCGTCCCTACTAAATTGTACTCCCTTGAAAATCATAACAAGTGATGATAATTATAATATAAGTCAGACATTGAAGTGAGTTATTTTTGTCACTCTTCTGTGAAAGATGTCATTCACTTGTTTTGGAAATATACCCACACAGAAAAGTTTGGGCAGATTTTTTACTGGTTTAAAGATGTTTTCTTTGTATTTTTTGTGTACTCAAAAGAGAATATAGGAAAATAGAAATTAATTTGTGTTTCCTGTTAGCCAGATTTCATTGCATAAACAAAAATATGGCTCTAAACATCGCTTTTCTATATTTAAAGTTGATCTAAACATTAACATGGAAACTATCCAAGTTTTGTTAATCCTAAAGCAGTCAAAACGGCATTTCTATATTCATCCTATGTGGTAGGTCCTCCTATGTATCCGCTTAAGGTGTAAATGTATTACTTTTTTTTTAAACCTGGCAACACATCCCTTACGAAAATTAACCATGGTTTTCCTACAAAAACGGGTTACTATTGAAGGAGTGGATGTCGATCTACAATGGCTTTCATAATAATATTAATTATAATATTTCTTGAATAATTATGAATCAAAGTTACATTTATATATGTTAGAAAATAAGTTGAATATGGCTTTAGTCTGCCTTTTCACTCTCTAAGAAGGTGCTCTCATTGTGTTTGTGTGTGTGTAGTTAACCATATTTGATAAGATTCAGGGCAGAACCCGGCAATCTTGAAGTACAGATAAGTGTTCTCTGCGAATGTGTGTGAGTGTCTGTCTGTGAAGATAGATGCGGAGAGAGAGCTCTAGGAGGAAATCGTCATTTGCCATCACCCTGATGTCCAGGGTAACAGATATACATCTCTGGAGAGACCTATTGCGTCTGACCTCTGATCACTTGTCACCACAATAAGCACTAGAAGTATAATTATAGAGTATAATTGCTGGTGTTTTGAACATGTACGTAGAGCGGCCTACAAACTCCATCGAGAGTGTTGATGAAACTGCAAACTATTTTCTTCAGTAAATGTTTCTTTAATTGATCACATCTCTGACTCCTGTCTTCATCCAATACATCTTGTCCTATAAATTCTCCTACACTATAGTTAAACCATGGAAACCACAAATTAAATATGGTTTTACTACACCAACCATGGTATTTGCAACACATGGTATTTGTAGTAAAACTGTGGTAATACAAAAAAAAACAAAAAAAACAAATGGTTACTACACTTTTTCCTAGATATATTTTTTTAGTGTTTGCTCATCTAAAATATGTCTTTAGGACGCTTCGTATCAGATGTCAAATAGACGTTTATTAGATGCCTTTAAGATGTTTAGGATTTGCAAATGCATGTAAAACTGACATCTTAAAGACATCTGTAAGATGTTTGTACACAGCAGATGCTTTCCAGATCAAGCCATCTTTAACAGACATCTTGCAGACGTGCGTGTGCTTTCTGGGTAGGAAATCACTTGAAAGCTCCAGTCATCTCATAAACTGAAGTGAATGTTCAGTTTATCAGTATATATTGTAATAAATATTTGAGAAATTATTGTTGTATCTGAGTGTATTGCTCTATGAGTGATAGTCAATGTAAAGATGTTTTAGAAGTTATTAAAAACCCACCAGATGGCGCCAATGAATACTATAAATAAAGTGATTTACTTATAAAGTGTAAATATGAGTCAAAATTGTCCTACTTACCTGCATGAGCAGGACAAAACCGCTAGTTTCAAGACCTAGTGTGTTAAAGAATCTTTAAAGGGTAAAACAAAGCATTCTGTGTTTAATTGAGCTTGTTTTTATTATTGTTATAATGCAATGCTATCCATATCCAATTTTATATTCATTTAACAAGGAGTAGACATAGATAGAGACAGAACACAGTGAAGGGTGAGATAAATTATAATACACCCTAAAGTTGATTTCCATGTGGCATTAGGTTAAAAAAAAGAAAAGAAAAAACAGATTAAATCTTAACAGAGAGACGAAAAACATCCTTGCAGAGAATAAATGTGAACTAAGACGTGTGAGTCAGGGGTCTGAATGAGCTCAAGCATTTATTTGAACATTGCTGATTTTTTCATGGCGATATTTGCATACACAGGTTCCTTTGATTTCTGCAAGGAAACACAAACTCAATCAGGACCAGTTAAAAAAACATTTATAAAAATAATAGAATTTTGCATCACATTCACTCAGAACGAATATTAACTTATTTTATAAGTTAACTTATTTTATAACTTATTAACTTATAATTTATAAGATCTTATTAAAGGTGGGGTATGCATTTTTTCAAAAACACTTTAGAAAAGGAGTCAGGCCGAGTACCAAAACAAACTTGTACATAATAATTTATCAATAATAATAGTATTTTGTTGATTTTGAGAAAGAAATACATCACTTTTCTGCATGATAATAATATAGCTTTGTGCAAATTAATTTGAGGAAATACTGTTAATATTTACAGGTGCAAACAGTAGTCTAAATAGCATAAAACATGCTTTTTTCCCCTACTGAAGGTATGATCAAGCCTGACCAGCCTATCTCTTCACTGACTGTCATATTACACACAACATTTCAATCATCGAGCTTTAATCAGGCTGCGACATCATCTTGCAACACAGTCATGAATGACCTTACCGTTTTTAGTGGTTTCGGTTTAGGCAGTGTTGAATGATTTTCGTATATCTCGTTGATCACGACTGCATTAACAGTAATCACAGTCACGTTAAAACAACAAAGCTTTCAATCTTATATTTAAATGTATGCCTTAAAAAAGATAAAAATTTCAACATAGGCATTAATTGCTTACACTTCTGACCTATTGTTCTACGTTTCCAGCAGAAACAATACATCACGAGGGCAGCTACAACCAACAGAGATCCAACAGCAGTAGAGATCAGCAATACGTACAATAAAGGCAGGCCCTGATCTGTAATGAACAAAATGCGCCATTAGAGTGACTGAATCTGTCCGTCTGATCTACAACGAAAACTATGAAACATCAGCTGAGTAAATCAACGTTAATATCAGCGCTGCTGTACCTGCACATTTCTGACAAAGATGAGTAACGTTGAGGTGTTGAGTCTGGTTGCTGATGGGATTGTTGAGCACACAGCTGTAGGTGTTGTTATCCTGATATTCCACCTCCAGAGGTAGAGAGAGACTGATGCTGAGATCAGACACACTGATGCTGGACAATAAACTGTTTCCTTTGTACCAGGAGAGAGTCACATGACCCACATTCACCACTGAACACAACAATGAACAGGATGGTGATGATGATGATGAACATTGCAAAGAGTTTCTGCTGATGACAGGAACAGGCAGATGAGCTGAAAACATAAGAATAGCCAAATATTTGGGTAAATCTAGTCAACAAACCTATTTTTGGTGTAGCGTGTTGACAGTCAGTGAGTATTTCTGTCAATTCAAAGTACAAAATGATGAAATAATTCAATAGTTATATTCTGGTTTCAGTAAATGCTACCAGTTAAACTCACTGGACAGAATCTGTTTCATTGAAGGTCATCACAAATGATTGCTACTCACCATAGACAGAAACATCGAATGTGTGTGATGACAGTTTCTCTCCAGTAATATCTAGTTTATAGAGTCCAGCATGTTGAGTTGTGATGTTTGTGATGGTCAGAAACCCAGTCTGATTGTCCAGCTTCAGTCTGTCTCTGAATCTCCCATCAGTACCATTAAATGTGGAGAAGATTTGCTGTGGTTTTTTAATTTTAGCTATGAGAGACTTTTCAGCTCCAAATTTCCACAGTATGTCGTCAGCTTGTTGTACTTCAGTAGCATTAGTTTTTAAAGTGACAGAATCTCCCTCCATCACTGACACTGATTCACCAAACACACCTGATGAACAGATTTTACACTGATTAAGGCCTCTGGTGGTCTACAAAGCCTGAAATCACCTGTAGTTTGTAACTAAATGTGAATTGAAAAACGTTCAGAACAGCAGAACATTCCGCTATCTACAGCACAACTTATGTCAACTATAACATGACAAATTAATCTTGATATTGTCAATGCCTTTGTATGTTATGTATGGGACATTTATATTAGTAGATAACCTGGTTACTACCGAAGTATTTTAAAAATAATTTTCCCGACAGGATGTGCATTTGTAAACCATGAAATTGAAGTTACCTTCACTAGCAATTTCCATTATTTTCCCTGACTGTTAACACCTGTGTAGAACGTTAATGATATTTAGCCAAAAACACATATTTACAACTTACCAATCAGATGCCACCAGCACAAACAGAACAAAACAAGCATGTGGAACATTTTCTTTAGTTGTTCAGTTGTGAAAAGTCTGATCTAAAACACTTGAGCTGTTCATCTGGTGTGAATCCTCCCACGTCAGCGTTTGACCCTCCTATAGTGGGTGAAATGCACAAGCTCTTTGCAAATTACATATGGTTATGTATAAACGCTTGTCTGACTCTTTTTAAGACTTAGTGATAGTAAACATTCTTTGTTCTATCATTTAACACTGAACATTTTCAAAAGAAGATGTTGGTAACCCAACAGTTGCTGGTAGCCATTGACTTCCATTGTATTTTGTCCATACTATGGGAGTCAATGGGGACCAGCAACTTTTGATTTACCAACATTCTTCAATATATATATATATATATATATATATATTGTGTTTAACAGAAGAAATAAGTTAATGCAGGTTTGGAACAAAATGATTTTTCATTTTTCAGTAAATTATTAGCCTACTTTAATACCATCTACTGTCTCACACTTGCAGCTCAACATCTGAGTCAAACTGAAACCTTCTGCGGTTGGTTGTATTTGGAAATGTGGTTTGATATGCTGGGTGAACAAGCAGCTTGTAGGTGAGAGTGACCATTTAGTGTGTGTGTGTGTGTGTGTTTAGTTTGTAGGTGAAGAGTTTATTCCTGTCCTGCTTTTTGTAAATCTCACAGCTGATGTCCCTCACACAACAGCTTTAGTGTCAAATAAAATATTGAATTCATCAAAAACTCACAGGTCTAGTTTGACTGTTTTGATGTATTCTGTATTTTATTAAATTTTTTGACTGTAACAAACTATCATGTGAGTTTTTAAGCAACAGCATTCATAAATAAGTTGAAATAAAAACATACATACTTGACAATTAATTAATTAATAACGTTTATGTACACAAATACTTGGTCCAAACAAGTATCACTTCTGAATCAGTTGTGTCATTTTTAAGTGAAGTTTGTGTTTTAGATCCTGTCTTCCTGTTCTTTATCTTTCCTGCTGCAGTTGACACCTCATACAATGAACAAGTAGGTCAACAGAATGGGGGCTGTTAGGTAAGGTATTTTCTATAGCCATGACATTAATAGGCTAAAGAAAGATGCTAATTGCAGTCAGAGTGTGTAGTTACAACATCCGCCAGCAGGTGCAAATGGGACAAAAGGAGATTGTATGTTCTCTCTCTCTAACCAACCCCGCTCAAGGTTTTTCCTCTTCTACAACTGGGTTAAAGGTCGTTAGGCCAGACTTGATGTCTTCTCTATCACTTTGTGTCACTGAAAGATTAATAAATAATAATTATGTTTTTTATAACAATTATAACGTTTTATTACAATGTATTATATTATTATAATGTTCTTGTTCTGCACTGTAAAAAAAAAAAAAAGAAAAAAAAGTTGAGCCAACTTAAAATTTTAAGGCAACCAGCTTCAGCAGATTTTTGAGTTTGCTCAACTTGTTTTTGTGGGAGATTCTCAATTTTTTGTTGTATAAACTTAAAACGACAAGTTGAGAAAACTCAAAAATCTGCTGAAGCTAGTTGTCTTAAAATTTTAAGTTGGCTGAACTTTTTTTTAATTTTTTTATTTTTTTTACAGTGTGCTTGCAGCTGGATATTATGTAATTCCACATGCTGAAAGAAAAACAGCTAAAACCAGCCTGCGCTGGTTGGCTGGTCTGGTTTAAGCTGGAAGTAGCTGGTTTTAGCTGGTTGTTCCAGCTGGTCTCCCAGCCTGACCAGCTAAAGAAGTGGCCAAAACCCCTCTAAAGCCAGCCTGATGACGAGCTAAAACCAGGCTAGTTGACCAACTAAAACCAGCCAACCAGCGCAGGCTGGTTTTAGCGGTTTTTTTTTTTTTCGTTTTTTTTCAGCAGGCTCACATTACTCGTTATCTCCGTTTATATTTACCTTGTTTTATTTTTACAATAACTAAAATAATAAACTACAATTTAAACTCAACAGTAATCTTAATTTTGTAGAATTTTAAAATTAGCCTACTGTAATGTTTATAATGCAGGTTTAAGCGTCTATACTACAGCAATCCCACAAGACATTTGGAAACACTTGTGTGATGATTAGTTCACTTTAGTATTTAGTGTTGCTTTAGTGAATGCACAGCAAAAGATCATGTTGTACTTTTCATAGTGCAGCCTATTTTCGTGTCGCAACCTGTTGGCTGCTCTGCTTAGTAAAGTGACCATGTGTGGGCTGGGCGGGAAAAGAAAAGAAAAGAAAAGGGAGCTAAGTCAAGTATTAACAAGTCTCAAAAGCTTGGGTCTAACTCATTCACAGCCCATAATGTAAATGCACACCAGTATATATTTATAGATATAGCTTGCTAGCACACCAATAACATTACCTCATATGTTTATTATAGGCCCTGGTGATTAGCAGAAATCGTGGTCACGTTAAGGCAATATTAATTATGAAGCACTTGTTTCATCTAATTCACTTGTCCATTCTGTGACAGACAACAAGAAGCAAAACACTACACAAAAACGAACTCCGTCGTCGAGTTTCTGCACGTTCAACTGGAGTGTAATGAGTGTGGACAGTACAGGCTGCGGATGGAATTCCGAGCGCTGCTGGGGAGAGAGAGAAATGGAAACCCCGGAGTGGATCTGGAGCCAGCAGACTCATCAATGCATTTAGCGCGGATTGAAATCCACGCCGATAGCATACAGTAGCCTTGGCAAGACTGGCACCTCTCGTGAACTTCCCTGAAGTGCGTAGGTTCATTTGGATCACAACTTTTGTAGGCTAGCTTCCATAGGGAGGCTCCTGGATTATTGCTTTCATTTTAACCTAAAAAGCTGTCAACTAAAAGTTGTGAAAATGAAGCTTCTCTTTTATTCGCTTGCAGTGATCTTGTTTTTACTCGACCACGGTAAGACCTTTATTTATTACAAGTTACGACCATTCTTCCGACCCCAATTTCTGTGACCGTAGGTAGGCTCTGTAGTGACAGATTATGGTTAAAGTGTAACGGTGTTAATAAAAGGAATCGAACGCAGCTGAAATGCAGCCCAGATCAGTTTCTTTTTCAGTGTGACCTTGTAGCCTAGAATCAGGACAGGACAATAACAACGTAGGCTACCATACCGTCAGTAAATGTTAATATATTTTACAACAGTGAATAAACTCACATGTGAATAACTCAAACATATAGGCTATGATTTCTCAAAATCTTCATAATGTCTAAACAAAGCATTCACAGCTATATTGTAGCAGTATTGTATTGTTTGGTTTATATTTCTGTTTCAGGTGCATCTGGTGTTGGATCAGATGAAGTGTCTGTGTCAGTGATGAAGGGAGATTCAGTCATTTTTCACACTGGTGTTGAAACAAACCAACAAGAAGATATTAAATGGTATTTCAGAAACACTCGCATTGCACAAATCAGAGGAGATCTCGGTTATATCTGTACAGATGTTAAGTGTAATAAAGGCACTGAAAGATTCAGAGGCAGGCTGAAATTGGACAATCAGACTGGATCTCTGACCATCATGAACATCACAAACACAGACTCTGGAGTTTATGAACTGAAGATCATCAGAAGCAGCAGCAGCAGTGAAAAAAACTTCAATGTTATTGTTAATAGTGAGTCATTAATGCATATTTTTTAAAATATTTTTTAGAATTAAGCTCAGATGGAGATGACAGCGTCTAATCATCTCTGACCAGCTGATAATTGTCTGTTCAAATGAGGATTTGAAACAAAATAAGTATGTAAAATGTGTTTATAAGCACAATGCATTATTTTTGTAATCAAAAATCAAGAAAAGTCTTGTTGCTTTCATCTTCACAGTTCTTTCATGTTATGGAGTTTGTTGTTATTTTCAGCAGAACGGCCCTTCAGGAGCTGTTGCTTTGTGTTTCAGCTGTTCCTAAACATGATGAAGTGAAGACAAACAAGGGAGAATCTGTCACTTTAGATTCTGGTGAAATGAGAAAACCAAATCATGTGATGGCTTGGTTTTTTAAAGACAGTCTCATCGCTCAAATTACTGGCAATCCCAATAAAACCTGTACAGCTGTTCAGTGTGAAGAGAGATTCAGAGACAGAGTAATGGTGAATCAGACTGGATCTCTGACCATCACAAACATCACAAACACAGACTCTGGAGTTTACGAACTGAAGATCATCATCAGCGACAGCAGCTTCAGCATCACCAGAGTGAAGACATTCAATGTTAATGTCACTGGTGAGTAGCCTATAATTTAGTTTTTTAAAAATATATATATATTTTATTTTTTTATTTTTTTGTGGACTGTTTAAAAAAGCAAGATTTGACTCTAATAACACTTTGACTAATGTTAGTCAAATGTAAACAAATATTTTCAGTCATTTTTCCTGTTAACATTGTTTTCTTGTTGAATAAAGTTTCCTGTTGAGTTCACAATGATGTGATGTTGTTTTAAATGCTGTTGCATTTATCAGTTAAAACAGTATCATACAACTGATGACCGAAGTAGAAAGGTGTAAATATCAGTCAAAGATATGGTTAAATACCGGATGGGTTATCGTTCACTCTCTTTTTCTCTTTAGCTGTTTCAAATTCAGGTCTGTCTTCAGGCGCTGTAGCAGGAATAAGTTGTGTTGTTCTGCTGGTGGTTGCGGCTGTAACTGCTGGTTTGATTTAAACTTCCCGTGGGAGATATAAGAGCACCACAGAATGTAAGTATTTCATACAGCTGATGATATACTGTGGGGAGAAACAACAGTAATACTTTACAATACTGGTGCATAAACATGCATTAAATAATGCTAAACTAATGCACAGATAATCATGAGTTAATTAAAGAACTAAACCATTTTATTAATTAAATGATTACTGCATCAGCAACTAATGAACATTCTATATGATTCATAGATTAAGTAATCAATAAATTGTTATTACTTAAATGTGTCATAATGTATTAATTCGCTAATAACATATTATATTAAATAATGAAGTAAATTAATATGTTAATTATCACATTGGGTCGAAGCCATGCCTTTCAACTTCCAATTGTCTGCTTTAAAATCGTTAGCTAATGATTTGCAAATGTATCATTATGTTACTGCTTTACTTGTTGAGGCACAGAACTATTAACTAATTGTTAAGTAATATGTCATTGTGGTTATGGATTTTGAATTAGTTAGTTAGTCATGCGCCTCAACAAGTAAAGTCACACCATAATGATACCTTTGCAAATCATTAGCTAATGATTAATTAACAACTGGAAGTTGAAATGCATGCTTCAACCCATTGTGGTAATTCACATAATGAATTTACACTATTAGTTAATATAATATGTTATTAGGTAATTAATACTTTATGACACATTTAACGAATAACAATCGATTGATTACTTAATCTATGAATCATATAGAATTAGTTATGTGCATTAGTGAAGCATGAATTAATGTATATTAGTGTCACAGTATTGTAAAGTGCTACCGAAACAACTTTAAAAGAACAGTGGTTCTTGTAATTAAATGTACACTATGAATACTGTTTTGTCATTTATGTTTAACACCACAGAAGCAGATGTTCACCAGTGATGCATTGTCAAAAATTTTCTTAACTCTCAAACTAAATAAAAGTTAAAAAAAAAAAAAAAAATCAAAGGGTTTTAATAGACAATGGCAATACAGCAGTTTTAGATGCGGTATTGATTTAAATCAATAGTTTAATTTTGTATTACTGGAATACACAGTTGATGACAGTTTGATGCAGTTATAGACACTGTTTTAAGTATTTTGGAAAAGTGTTTGTGTAACTGACACAACAATTACTTTTATCGTATGAATCTGTTTATTTTTTTATTTTTTTATCAGGGGAATGATGTTAATAAAGACATTGCTTTGGACACGGGAGGACGAGGCTGCCTACAAAAAAAACAATGTAAACATTTATAATTTTGATACTTTCAATGAAAAGGACGCTAAAGAGAATTAAGAAATGATGGAAAGAAGAGGATCCATTGAAACTCTTCAGAGTAATTGTGTCATGAGTCCAGGATTTCAATTTCAATTAATAATAATAATATTAATGAATTAAAGCATTTAGCCTTAGAGGTGCTGTATGTAAGTTTTTGACTCTACTAAAGCATAACAATACCATAATATGTTTGCAGATATTTAAAAAACATGCTAAGTTAACATACTTGTTTATCTGAAAAACAATGCTACAGTCAGTTATTCTCCTTTGAAAATGTGCATTCCGGGACGGTCCCAATGTTTATACTATCCATCATAAATTCTATGAGATAATGTTCAATACTATTTAGGGCAGATAGGGTGGATAATATGCACATTGGGACGCAGGCTCTGTCTTTGTTGTGGTTTGTGTAACCCGCCCACTGCCAGTTTACCCAATTGTATTTCAGCACCCCGGGTTGCCAGTTGGCAGAAAAAGCAGCATATTTAATTTCATCCATCGTCATGTGCGCTCATTTCTTTTGGTGATGTTAATCTGGCAACCTGTGTGTGCTTCAAGTCTCAGGAGGAGGGGCCGGGTGAAAAAAACCCTCTCCAATATATTGAATTTGGACTGTAATACCTAGTTCAACCGCTAATTGTCAATCCTACATACAGCACCTTTAAACAGTATATGAGCAATAATGTGAGAAACAAAACAACGCATCACTAGCAATAGATCAGTGATGTTTGATGTTTTTCAGGATATGTATTTATCAAAGCTGCTAAAGTGTTATACTGGAATAATGAGCGATCATCTCTTTCTTATCTTTTGCACAAAGAAATAATAATGAGCATTATGACAAAAAATGTTCAAAAACATGCTTATAGTGTTCTTCATGTTTCTAGGCTACTGGTTTTGACTGAAATTATTCCGTTACTAATGTAGCCACTAACACTAACTAGTTGGCTGGACAAGCTACTGTATAAATAGGTTTCATATGTCCCCCAAATACACTGTAACCAACACCAGCCTTAAGATGCCTGGAAATGAACTGATTTCTTTTTAAGATGGTGATATATTTTGCTGAGATGTTCAGTGCCTTTAACTGGAATACTGTGTTAAATGATTTTTCTATGGCATTATATTATGTTCCTTTTTCCTTGTTCTTCTTCTTCTTTTTAGGATTGGTCTTTTGTTTGAAGCTCATTTTATGTAAGATTTATATATATTAACCATGAATCAGTAAGAACTGGACACAAATGTTTGTTTTCCCAATCCTAAAGGTAGTAATCTGTTATTGTTTTGTCTCTTGCAATATGGCCGGTATATATTCTTTAGACATTTTCTTTTGTTTTCCTTAACCATCAGCCAAAGGATACAGTGCCTTGAAATAAAACCACACTATTTTATTTTCTGAAACAAGGAAAGGGGCTTGAAAGATCTTTGTATGTTTAAATGTTGGCTATAACGGCTGGAATCTGTGAGTCTATAAAATATTTTTGTGTTTGTTATCAGAAATAACCGTGGACTAAACTCTCATTGAAACTACTGTAGTAAAACTGATAATGTGGTAGACACCACTCAAAAAAAGAAATTAGAAACAATGTGAGAGACTATCTTACACTCTTTAACAAAGCGCCATATTAGAGTATGAACATTAACTACAGTAACTATTTTGGGGGAAAGAGTCTATGATAACTGTGGTCGGACAGAATGAATTACACTAATACTAGGGCCTGAGCAAAAACAACATTTCAGACATGGTTTATTCTGTATGAATATAAAACTTACTGATGGGGAAAATAAAGCTTTTAGAAACTTTGAATCAATTTCTTTGCAAAATGATTCACTATTTCGAAACGTTGGTGACACCTACTGGTCAGAATGGCGTAAATGCAGTGAAAACTCAGCCCAAACGTGCATAAAAACACCTTTACAAACCAATTGCAAATGTTTTATTGAAAATGTAATCTATTAAATAGCTGCTTCTTTTCTTTCTTCATTTTTGTTGTTTTTGACCAAAGAAACGCACAATAAATGTATTGGAATCTCCAACTTTATTGCATTTTATTTTCAATCTGTTCAAGAAACAAGGGTGTAAAAACCAATGATGTAAAAAGACAAACTCACACCTACACGCTGTTTTTTTGGCACATTTTCATGCACAGCATCCATCTTTGATTTCTTTAAGAAAACACAAGATAAAATAGGAACATGTGAAGGTGACAGTTTAATTGCAGACAAATTCCACTGTTGAACAGAAAAAAAACAAACAAACAAACAAAAACACACAAACACACACACACACACATATATATATATATATATATATATATAATTTCTTTAACTGAATGTCTGTGATTATTTCCCAGTCTAGGACTGTAGCATCAACACAGAAGCACAATTTACATCACAGCCTACATTCAATTCATATACATCACATGACTTTTTAAAGGTGCCATAGAATGCATTGATACAGTATTTTAAATTGTTCTCTGATATCTACATAGAATGTATGTGGCTTAGGTAAGGTCCATTTACAACCCTAAGAATCTACATCCCCTCCAGAAGTCTGAGATCTGCTAGTGAGTGATGCCTCGTGGTACCATCACAAAGAGGCTCAAAATCACTCTCCAGAACATTCTCGTTCACCATTCCTGGCTGGTGGAATGATCTTCCCACCCATATTCGGAGTGCTGGATCCCTGTCAATCTTCAAGCAACAGCTGAAAACTCATTTCTTTCAACACTACTTGACTTCACCTTACACATAAAAAAAAAAAACTATTTCTCCTTATTTATTCCTTCCCTTGCTAGCTTGTACTTATTTAAACAATGCCTGAGACTTGGTGTTACAAGCACTTCGTTTGTCGGATTGCCTCTTTAAGATGAATCACTTTATGTATTCCCCAATTGTAAGTCGCTTTGGATAAAAGCGTCTGCAAAATGACTAAATGTAAATGTAAATGTAACCCTAATATCTCTCCCTAGAATGAAACGGTCTGTTATTGGCTTATTTGGCAGTGTAATGAATAATAATGAGCTCTGCTCTGATTGGCTGTTTCACAGTGCTGCTCAATGTTGAGCTCTGCTCTGATTGGTTGTTTCACAGTATGGCTCATCAGCAAGAAGGAAACACAGGGAGGAAAATATATATTTAAATACTTTCTCTAGCAGGCCTGGTTCCTCCAGAGTGGGGCCACTAGGAGGAGAGAGCACTTGGTCTCCCTGACCCACCTGATGACCTGACAAATCAGGGCGATTGGGGGGAAAACTGACCAGATCTCTTGAACCGTTTGAGGGTGTAGTGCCCATTCACCCGGGGCTACCTTGCCTCTGGACAGCATGTCTGTGCCAAGGTTCAATCTGCCCAGCACATGAGTTCTTTCTGTGCCCAGAAAAGGAGGTGACGAGCCATCCTGTAAAAAGTGTGTGACCTTTTGCACTTCTTGTCGGAGAATGAGCGCTTTGTTGTCTGGAACAGAAGTTTGAATAACGCCTCTGAAGTGAGGTGGCCTGTGAGCGAACTGAAGCGAGTAACCTCGCTGAATTGTTTTCAAAACCCAACTTGACACTCCCGGAATGGCTGCCCAAGCGGTGAAATGGGAGGCGAGAGGGTTTATTTTTGCGAATGAGAGCTCGCCAAGAGAAGGCAGGGAACTTGCATTCACGTGAGCGTGTGAGAGAGTGTAAAGAGGAAATTTGCTTTTTATTGTATGTGGGTCCGCTATCACAGCAGTAAAACATTCGGGTACGCACTGCACCTGCAGGATGTGACCCGCTGGTACCGATACTTCATTGCTCAGAGGTGCTCGGAGGGATGGAGGATGACAGCATGCTGTTTTGTGGGGCATTCCGGCCGAGGCGAGAAAAGAGCCTCTCCTCTTTCTCTCTAGCGCATCTAGCTTAGACGGCTCGGGGTCCAGTGCAACTTGTGGGCGGGACCTTGACGCTTCGTAAAAGGGGAAGCGTTTCGTCGGCAAGGGGAAAGCCATCTTCTCAACGTCCTTGATCTCAGTAAGGTTAAACCAGAGGAGGCGCTCCAGCACCACCAAACTGGCCATGGTCTTGCCGATAACCTGTGCCATTGCTTTCGTGGCGCGCAGAACCAGGTCTGTTGCTGTGTGCAGCTCTTTAATAGCCTCCTGGTGTTATTGGCCAGACTCGTCCATACTGCGGAGAATCTTGGTTTAAAACACTTGGAGGATCACCACAGTACGCAGCACCAACCAGGCCTGACCGGCCGCTGCATTAGTCCTATTGGCGAGCGCCGAGGTGGTCCAAGAGATGTGCTGCATGGGCCTTTAATCCAAGGGCAGATGGCAGGCACAGATGAGCAACAACTGCTTCCTTCAGAGTGGGAGTTTGCTGTATCCCCTGTCGTCAGCACCGTCAGCGGTGGTGACTTATATTAGAACGATTGTCAATACGTTTTTTTGTGAAATTTGGAGTAAATCATTAATCTGTGGCTCGACCTCTTCATATTTAAGGAGAGTACTATAGATTCCAAAGTCAGACATTGCTTGTTATGATTTTCAAGGGCGTATAATTTAGTAGGGACACTAGTGACATGATATCTACCAATATCCAATGACTACTAAATTGTCCCTAGCAATATATTTGTATGAAACATGGTCTCAGCTTTAAAATTTTGTAATTTTTTTAAGAAATTCGAACAATAAATACCATTTTGTGGCTCTTTAATGTGTTGTGACAGATCACTGTATTGCCTCAGTTCAAGCGGTCTTTTCGGATTTACTTAATAACAAAATAAACATGAATGAACATCAGAACGTATTTTATTTTAACTGTGGAAAGACATCAATACACAACATTTTTCAAGTTTAAGTCCACCGAAGTTAATTTACTCTCCTGTCTGATTTCGTGGATTCGGCGTTATGATTAGTCAGATCGCCTGTCAATCAAGCTTTTTGCGAACAGTCAAATGACAATGGAACACGATGAGCCTTAAGAGACAAAGCCTTAAGGCCCATTCACAACAAGGACGATAACTATAAAGATAATGATAAAGATATGATTCTAAAGAATAGCAGAGTCCACACCACAGTTATAACAATAAAGGCACAGAACAACAATATTGTCTGAATCACTTTCAGAACGATTTTTTTCCAGCTGATGAATGATAAAAACATTGACACTCATTTCAAGTGGGAAATGAGCGTGAGCTTAGAATAAACAGATGATATTGTTCGCTGGTGTGGAGACTAATATAGTTATCTTTTTAGCTATCGTTCTTGGTGTGAACAGGGCTTTATTCTGTAAGCTGATGAGTTGATATATCCATAGATTTTTTAGAAGGATGCCAACGCTTTTTAGTTCGGGTGGAATCTGCGATCTCTGACCCAGTTCGTTTGCTTGCTTCCATGGCTGCAATACATTGTATTTACTGAAATCCTATTGGGTAAATTGGCAGTGGGCAGAATCACACGCAAAACAAAAAACAGACATTCCGAGGCACATTTCAAAGCAGAATAATTGGCAGTAACATTGTTTTTCAGATGAACAAGTGTGCTATCAAAGATATCAGTAAAATCAGTTGCTCTCCAATAACAATAAATTATCATCTCTCTAGCTGTTCCAGATCCAGATCTGTCTCTAGTTGCTGTATTTGACATATGTGCTGGTATTCTGTTGGCAGCTGTTATTGTGTGTTCCTGTTACAAAGGACCTAATAAGGCAGAAATTGTGAGTATTATAAACAGATGAAACAAGATGAAAATATAAGATTTATTGTTTGAAATTGATCTTTAAAAGATACAACAAAACATGTACATAAAAACACAAATAACTCCCAAATAAATAAAGTGTTTTATTAGATCATCATATTTGAAATCAACCCAAAATCAACACTCCCATTATTGCTCCGATCCCAAAACGCACAAACATGTGATGTCTCTTTATAATAGCTGAAGCGAAGCAAAAAATAAGCGAAGATGATGAATGAAAGACAAGGAAGAACAGAAAAATGAATTTACAGCACACAAAAGTGTAAACAAGCAAGAGTTGGTTGTTAGTCACCATACAGCACAACAGATCCAGACAAACATACATACACTTAGGCGCAAATACAAAAGGGGAGCTAAAGTGGATGAATGAAGCCATTAGAGAAATCAGAGAAAGCAGTTATGGAAAATGAGTCAAAGGGGTCTACCGCTTATACTAAACCTCTGTTTTGTTTAGTTAAATGTACTATACTTGTATTGCCTTGGTCGTTGAACAAGTGTCTGGATGCAGTCTCGGATGAAAGTTTGATGGTTTGGTGGTGTTGGAGTTCTTCAAGTTCTTCTGGGTTTGAAGGGTGATGAACTCCAAAAGATGTTATTCTGGCTCGGTGGTGATTTCCTAAGGAGAAATGGAGTGAGAGTCGCTCTGCCCACATTCCTTTGAACAATAAAACTAGTGTTATCAGATGGTTGTCTTTGGTTGCCATGGAACCAGAGGCCTGTTCTACCCTTTTGAGGTGTTAGTTGCATTTCGGGGGAAGGGTGCATAGACCCTCATAGTTGACCCTTTGGTTAGGTTAGGGGGCGTTAGAGCTTATTTGTTAAATATAACAAATAGTTGTGTGTCTGATTGGTCCAAATGCAACACTTGTGTAAGCAAAAGAAAATAAATAAATAAAATTTGAATGACTGCTGAGCTGTTTGAATCATGCAGATTCACATTTTATGTGAGATGGTGGAGCTAATCTTGCAAAGGTAAATTGTTAGTACAGTACATGACGCTCTATCATAGTATGCATACTGACTGCGGTATAGACACTTTAGATTGATGAAGTAAGCTACTGGTCAATGCAAAATCCTTTCTTTACTAGTTCAGTTTAGTCTTAGCTCTTAATTTAGCTCTCAGTTTGCAATTCAGTTCATACCCATACAACAAGATTAATTTCACTTTAACTAGTACACCTCCAGTATAAAACAGAAGAACAGATAACTCAATTTGCGTGTGAAAATGAAGCTTATTAATAATTTGCTCTCAGTGATCTTGTTTTTACTTGTCCATAGTAAGACATTTATTTGTTAAATCTCTCTTCTGATAAACGATAAAAATGAACAACGAACGTTTCATGTTTCTCTAATCGCTTTACATTCGACAGAATTGCATTTATATTTCTTTATTATTGCAGTTTTAACCTATTAATAAATGGAAGTGAATGTGTTCATGATGTTTGTTATGGTTTTAAATACTGAGGGTTTTAAATATGATCACGATCTATAGATAGTTTTGCAAAAACATCAATGAGCGTGAAGGAATGATGGCATGAACTGATGAAAATACCTTTAATACAACGGGAGTCACACAAAAACATATGTTAAATGAATAACAAGTACATGAAAACATGTTATTTACATGTGAGATTCAAAAAGACTTTTGATATTCATCTATGGAATGCTATGACTCCAATCACTGAATCTTTTGGTAATCTGATCATTTAACAACAACACTCCAAACAAAGAACACTGGAATGAAAGTTGTGACAGAGGGGTCCAAAGCTGAGAGGGGTATGTTTACGACTTTAAATTCACTTCTTTGATGTTGTAAAGTCTTGTTGTTTTCAATTGAAAGATCCCCCAGCAGCTGTTGGTTTCTGTATCAGGTGTTCCTGCTGTTGAAGTAAATCAAATGATGACGAAATTTGTGACTAAAGGAGAATCTGTTACTTTATGCAATAAATAAAAAATAAATAAATCAAATAAAAAATATGTGTGATAACATGGTATGTTATGTCTATTGTAAAGATGGTTATGGGAGATTAAGAGACAGACTGAAGCTGGATCATCAGACTGGATCTCTGACCATCATGAACACCAGAACCACCGACTCTGGAAATAAAACTAATCTGGAGGAAAGATCTCCAAGAGAGCAAATGACGCCACTATGCCCAAACCTCGCCCCTCTCCCACCAACCCAGTCTCACTCTCAACTCGTCACATATTGAAGCTTGGTCAGGACCGTTTTGGCGTCGCTTTTTGACGCTCAAGATACCTCTTTAGCGTCACTTTTCGACGTGAAGCGTCCTCCATTGTTTTCAGTTGTTTGTCTTAATTTAATGGTTTGCATGCATTTGTAAAAAATTGAAATAATTTCATATTTTTACTTTCATTGGAGCACCTAACCCCACCCCTACCCTAAACCTCTGAACAATATAAAACACACACAGGCAAATATAAGTGCAGTCACAGGTATTTATTGCAAGAACTGACCATAAACAAGCATTATAAAAACATTACAAACAAGTCGTTTTGCATTCCAAGTCCTCTGAAGCCATACGAAGTCTTTATGCGAAGAAGAGAGTAAAACAATTTTAATTGCTGAAAATGATCCTGCTCCGTGTGCTCACATCTCATTCAAAAAGATACTCCCGTCCCGTAGCATGACGCAATCAATCACGAGACACGCAATTTCACAACCAAAGCTGACGTAAGGCTTCTGGTGGCATTAGGCTTGTTTGAGATGCGCCTCGCCTCGCCTCACCTGAAATGTAAGTGAGCGTAGGCGGCTGCAGTGAGGGGAGGAGTGAAATAAGCGCAGTCAAGACTGACAGTTCTGACCTCTAGAATTGGAACAGACACCTACGAGATCAAAGGCAGATATCACGTTATTCTCACTCATATGCTGTGCTGCTGATAAACATGATATCATTTCAGTTTTGTTGCTTTTATATGAATATAAATATGATGAACAAGACACTTAAAGTGCTTGCTATTTAATTCCATACGAAAGGCGTATTTATCATCCATTTTTATTTTAATTGAAACGTATTTTAGAATTTTATAGAAAATATGACAACAATCACATCTCACACAGAGATCGCACTGTCATAGTGTTTGGGAATATTCATGCACAATTTAAATACATAATAGCATGAAATCAGATTAAAAAAAATAAAACATTTTAGAAGAGAACACAGCATCATGGTTGTCTGAACCAATGAGCATTAAGCTGTGTCATCACTTGGAATATTAATACTTTTTAAATAAATTATGACGGTAGTTGTATCTGCCTGCTATACCTTGTGTTATTGACAGATGGTAGGTTTAGGGGCAGGGGTTGGGTTATGTGCTCATAAATATGTAAATAATGTAATATAAATAAAACTGTTTTGACTGTTCACATTGAAAAATCACCCTCCTACATATATGCAATAGTGCAATGTTATTACCCAATATATCATTTAATTATGCCGATAAAATTCCCAGTATCGCGTCGGCATATTGACGCTAAGGGTTTCCTATTTAAAACAACAGAGGACCCTGCACATCGAAAAGTGACGCTAAAGGGGTACCTTGAGCATCAAAAAGCGACGCCAAAATGGTCCTGACCAAGCTTCGATATGTGACGAGTTGGGATGAGACTGTGTTGCAACCCTCAGCAGGCTTCACTGAAAGAATATCTTTATTTCACATATGTTATATCTTGTGACCCTGTTGTTTTTCCCCTTCGTATTTAGTATCGTTCTAAAGGTCTCCGTGCGATTGATTGAAAACTTTTGTAGAATTCTGTTCTGATGCTGAGGGGTGTGTCTCCCTCAGTGTGGGGTGAGATTGTTTCCTATCTCGGGCCAGCATTTCCAGCGGGACACGCCAACTCTGACACCAACTCCTGCTCTGCTTTTTTGGTTTACTGTCTTGGACAAGCTATCTTCCTGTGTCCTGTGCTTCCTGGACCTTGTTTCCTATGGAATTAGATTTGTGCCAAATAAAATGAATGTAATTTTTCAAGAAACGTATGAAAATATAAATTGAAACTGAATAAAATGTCTTTGAAACTAAAAAATAAATAAATTACAGGCAAAATCTTTGACCTCGTTTTTAATATACTGCATGTTTTGCAACTGTTTTCTCATCTTTCATTCGCTGATCTGTACTTACAAATGCACTTCCAGAGTTTTCATTTACGCTTCTAAAGTTTTCGTTTACGATTCTGAAGATTTCATTTACGCTTCTGAAGTTTTCGTTCGCCATTCTGGCACAAATCTCTTGTGGGGGCGGGGCTAACAGCGGTGTGTTCTCATTGGCTACTGAGTTTTTGATTGTCAGCTTCTTGACTTGGAAGTAAAGGTGTCAGTATTGTTGCGCCTGTGTGGATATGAGCATCTGTTAGCGGCTTCCTATTTCATTGTAATGATATAAAATGATATATAAAGATTTTTTATTATTATTTTAAAAGGTATTTTTCTGTTGCTACACTACATTGATGAGATGATTTCTTAGGAATAGCACAGATGAATGATATAATCATCATGATCATCAGTCATCTTCGTTATCAGGATACTCACGGTAAGTTGTCTTGATTTAGTCCAATCACAGGACCTGGTTATCTACACACAGTTACAGTCTTCAATTAGATCATATTTGCTTCGATTAGTTCATATTTTCACCCAGCACATAGAGTGTACAGTACTGAATTTACTGTATCTGACAATAACCAATGCTATTTCACAAGCGCGCTGTCAATCACTGCGCTGTCAACTTTAGCAAGGTAAGCCGTTTTACCATGCTTTTTCTGCGTCCAGATTTGACTGTAATAATAATGAAAAAATAGTCACTTCAGATGAACATTTCGGGGGGAAAAACAAACAAACTTTGACAAATAATGCCTAAATATATATTCAAATGCAAAACCTAATACATGCAAATAATTATGACTGAAAACAGATTCCAGCAACTAGGGTATACACAGTCATGATTATATAGGCCTATACAGAGCCATCTAATGGTTACACAGCGGTATTACAGATGATTAATGGTACATCATTTTGAGGTATTTTAGTACCAAGTTAATACTAATATATATTAAATAATTATATTGTGTATTTATTTGTTTGAAATATTTTAAGTTTGAAATGTGCCATGGGAGTTCAAAGCAGTTTGTACTGTTAGACTATAATACATGTCCTTTCTCAATTTCCAGGGAGCGGAGCAACTTTTCCATGAACTTCTGATGCTGACCCAGAGGATGTAGTGATAGTACCAGAGATCCACTGCCCTCATCAGACAAGAATCTTATCAGAATCAGACAAGACACATCACCTTTGAATGTCTGGGATTTTGATCTTTAGACACCTGATATTATGCAAATATTTGTATTTCTTTGGAGCTCTAGATAAAACAAACACTGTTCACAAGTACACAAGAGGTTGCACTTTATTCTTATTAGTCTATGCTGATCTTGGATTGGCATACCAACAGCATATGATTGTTAAGAGGATAGTTCAAAAATAAAAATATATATATATTTTTAATTTTACTCACCCTCATGCTGTCCCAAATGCATATTACTGTACTTTCTTTCTACTGGACAGGTAAACACAAGTTAAGATTTTTAGGCAAATAATTAATCTCTGTGAGTCCTAAAGATGCTTTAAAAACCACACACAGCGACCGTGACCGTAATCCATCTGACCTTAGTGGTTAAATCAGTATCTTTTGAAGTGAAACAACAGATAAGGAAAACACTAATAATATAAACTTTTGACTATTAATAATCGCTTCCACTCAACTGTCAAATGTGCATGGATTACAGTTCACTTGTGTTATGTGGATTCTCAGAGATGGATTATTTTCTTAAAAATCTTTGTGTCAAGAAAGAAAGTTATGTACATCTGGAATAGCATGAAGGCGAGTAAATGAAAGAATTTTCTTTTTTTGGCATGGACTATCCCTGTAAAGACTGATATTGCACTCCAGTACATTACATACTCATTCACTGTTTTGTAACTTATACTGTAACAGGAACTGTTGAAAGGATCATTGCAGTGTTTAAAACATATGAATTTTAAACATTCTGTATGTTATGTTCTTGTGCATTTTGTGTGGTAATGTAAATTATAATAATACTGTGCATTATGTATACTATGCAGTTAGTGTTTTGTGGATTCTGGTCTTCCCGCTCACAACATAATTGCATCCAAGACTTTCACTTTGATACTTGTGTATATGCTATAGTGACAATAAAGAATGTCAATTTATTTGAATAAATTCATATTTTAATTTACATTCATTCAACTGGTTTATAAAAGTCACACTTGAAAGAGTTGATTGTTAAAAATGTATTTCCAATTTTAAATGTTAGATGATGATGTTAACTAAATAAAATAACTAAACAAAATGATCAGCATGATAAAAACAATAGGCAGCAAGAACATTCTTTGTGTGGAATATGTAATAAAATAAGCTTGATTGCCTGGTTGGAGTGAGACTTTATTGATGTCTGAATATATAACAGAATAGTATTATATTTCAAATGTAACAGCTCAACCTAATTAGACCCTACAATGCAAAAGAATCAAGAGCAATAAACAAATATAATAAGAGAACACTGGACATTATACAATATTTCCAGTATTACAGTACTTTAATAATTAAACCTCAATATGACCTTTTTCTCTCGCGTTTTCTCGTACTCCTGAAAGCTTATGTTGACAGAGTAGTAGCAACAGATAAATACAGATTTAATTCAAAAACAAAACTCGTAACTTTATATCATTAAAATGAAATAGGAAGCCGCTAACAGACGCTTCCAGGTCAAGAAGCTGTCAATCAAAAACTCAGTAGCAAATGAGAACACACCGCTGTTAGCCCCGCCCCCACAAGAGATTTGTGCCAGAATGGTGAACGAAAACTTCAGAAGCGTAAATGAAATCTTCAGAATCGTAAACGAAAACTTCAGAATCGTAAATGAAATCTTCAGAATCGTAAACGAAAACTTCAGAATCGTAAATGAAATCTTCAGAATCGTAAACGAAAACTTCAGAATCGTAAATGAAATCTTCAGAATCGTAAACGAAAACTTCAGAAGCGTAAATGAAATCTTCAGAATCGTAAACGAAAACTTTAGAAGCGTAAATGAAAACTCTGGAAGTGCATTTGTAAGTACAGATCAGCGAATGAAAGATGAGAAAACAGTTGTAAAACATGCAGTATATTAAAAACGAGGTCAAAGATTTTGCCTTTAATTTATTTATTTTTTAGTTTCAAAGACATTTTATTCAGTTTCAGTTTAAATTTTCATTTTATTTGGCACAAATCTAATTCCATAGTTTCCTAGCTACCTTGTATTTCTCCCTGTCTTCTAAGATTGAATTGAGTGACTTTTTTGCATGTTAAATAAAGAAAGGTCCCGCTTTGCCATCATTATACTCCTGAATCCTTTTCTCTTTTTGACAGCATTGGAATCATGGAGGGAAGATATGAGGAAGTTTTGAATCTGCTCACTAATGAGTTCCCTGTGCAGTACAATAAAACTGAGCGACAAACTTTGATACAATTTGCTGCAAAGTTCAGAGTCACGGGTTAATGACAAAGTCAGTTTTGTGGCAGAAGTGCTTTGAATTCGGTATAATTTGAACACCACATTTGAATTTGGAATCTGATATAAATTAAGTATGGTTGCAGATGTCATGCTGTAATATGGGAAACAGAAAGAAGTAAAGACCAAGAAGGAATGCAATTCCACATCAGCCCCATTGGTGGTCACAGTGGGAAATAAAAAAAAAAATGCAGTGTGTGCCATGCTCATGCGTTGTTTACATGAAGCGGACGTGCGCACATGCATCGTGATACTCGCCTGGATGAGGAGGGGTAGAATTGTTGAATAAGTCGTTATTTGTTTTCTTTGTGCACAAAAAAAGTATTCTCGTACGGTTGAACAACTGATATCACATGGACTATTTTATCTATGTCCTTGCTACATTTCTGGACCTTGATCGTGGTAGTAACCTTGCTGTATGGGAGGGTCTGAGAGCTCTCACATTTCATCACATTGTGTTCCGAAGATGAACGAAGGTCTTACATGCTTGGAACAACATGAGTGTTGGTATTGTTTGGGTTTTACACTCTTTGAAAAAAACCCTCTTTAAACAGTGTAAAATATCACATAATTCAACTTAAAATCATCTCTGATTATAACTAGTTAGTAAAACAATAACTCAAATGCACATTCAATGGTCAATAAACAGCACAAAACAAGAAATACTTGTGCTTCTGTGAATATTGGCAGTGAAGTTAAGTGTGTGTTTAAAAATAACTCAGTTCAGTCCTACCAATGAAAGGTTTCCAAGGGAAATAAAATGTGTCTCCACTTGCTGAGAAAAATGCCTGTTTTGCGCTAAATGTCCACCTGTCACATTAATAGTAATCCTTTGCATCTTGCTGATGAAAGTTTCGTCTTTGGACAACTCAGTTCCTCTGGGTCAAGTAATACACCTCACCTGTTTGATCCAAAAAACAAAAAAAAGAGCCATGAACAACAACAGACAAACATTATATCTTTACAACATTACGAATTCAGCAGCCTGAATTCGTAACCTTAGTTCAGTTGAATCAATTTTCCCATCGTCTTCTGTCGGCTCAATCTCGGTATCGGTGAAATTACACCAGCAGTTACATATACATATTGTTTGAACAAAATTATTGCTAGGGACAATTTAGTAGTCACAGGATATTGGTAGCCAGCATCCCTACTAAATTCTATGCCCTTGGAGAAATCTCAATTGTTTTCACTTCAATTTTCATATTTGCAAGTAATCACACCAACATTCAAAGCCCAACAGATGGCGCCACTCAGTACAATAAATAAAAATGATGCCAGTAGAAAGGTGTAAATATGAGTCAAAATTGTCTGACCTGTGCCTGCTGGACAAGTAGAATCTTTAAAAGCTATTCTGTGTTTTAATTGAGTTTGTTTTTATTATTATTAGGCCTATATGGTTGAAAATGCAATATCCAATATCCAATATATTTATTTAACCAGGAGCAGACAGCGATAGATACAGAACTCAGTCAAGGGTGAGATAAATTTTAATAAAGTTGTAAATTTCCGTGAGTTATTAGCTAAAAAATAGAACATTTACATGAGTTCCTGATGCTATGATAACCACACAATTAAACTAAAACAGAGCAACAACATTTCAGACATGAAGAGAGTGTATGTGTAAAAACAGATGAAGTCTTTAATGTGACACAAGAGTGACAACAAAACAGAGATAGACGAAAAATATCCTGGCAGAGAATAAATGTGAACTAAATCGTGTGAGTCAGGGGTCCGTATGAGCTCTAAAATATATTTCATCATTGCTGATTATTTCTGCTGATATTTCCATACACAGGTTCCTTTGATTTCTGCAAGGAAACACAAACTCAATCAGGAACCCGCTGATGAGACAGTTAAAAAACATTTAAAAATAATAATATAATAGAATTTTGCTTCAAATTCATTCAGAATGAATATTAACTTGAGTCCAACCTTTACAAGTCCTTATTAAAGTTTCTGCAAAATAATTTCTTTGACTGATCGTGGTTTTAAAAATTGAACATTTTAATTGTTTGTAGCCTATACAAGGCTATTGTTTAATTATCGCTAACGTACTTGATGTGCATAGTTTTATCTGTAGGACAGCCTATATTTTCTATATTTTCACAAACATAAGAGAGGCTTCTCACTGCAGAGCCAATGGGTGGAGTCAGAGGTTGAGCTGAACTATGTTAAGCTCCACGCATTACGTCCAGAGAAGGGGTGCTGGATTTAGTTCTGCAGTGAGCACCACTTGCAAAATAATAAAAGTTATTAATAATGTGACACGGTGTTACATTATTAATAACTTTATTATTTTGCAAGTGGTGCTCACTGCAGAACTAAATCCAGCACCCTTCTGGACGTAATGCACTATTTGAGTGCAACCGTCATATCCTAAAAGGACATGGCTATTATATATATATATATATATATATATATATATATATATATATATATATATATATAGGGTGAATTCAGGTAATCTGGGACATTTTTGCAATTTTGACTTCTGCGATTTATTTCGATATCTATCTAACACATTAGATCAACACATTAGACTTTTCTGAAATCCCTAAGATGTTTTCTAACCACACCAGAAGAAATAATGTAGATATTATGCCCAGAGGAGACATGCCACACCTATTAAGTGTTTTTGTGCCCCCCAAAAAAATTCTGCCTGAATTTGATAATCTGGGACAGGTCACTTTATAATCTGGGACATATGTATTAGGCCTAAAAAAAGCCTATATTCACCATACTGTATGCATGCCAAACAGAATATCACCAGTAGCTCCCTTCATTCTACTCTCATTCCATTGGTTTAGCTTCTTCGTATTTCTCTTATTTCCCTCTCTCTCTCTTCCTCGCTCTTTCTATTGCCATCTCTTTTCCTGATGCTGTGGTGCCATTGCATTTTGTAATACATTTCATTGAGTTAATTAAAGGCCATGGATATTTTCATATTTTAGCTGACTTAATGACTGTGTGTGTGGGGTGTGTGTGTATGGGTGGGTGGGTGTGTGTGTGAACAGAACATTTTGAACTGGCCTGGGTGCAGATACCCCTCCTGCTCAGTGATTTGAACCGTTGTATATACTAAACTAACTGGGAATTTGGGAAATGAAATTAACGGTTTACTTCATCCTGATACCTTTGCTTACTATTGGAATACGTTTCCCAGATTCCGTCTCTGTAGCATCTCTCTAGCTAGCTGGTTTAGCTAGCTGCTACCTACTGTGAACTTGTGCTAACGTTATAACCTCCAGAATTAACACCCATTTCTCATTATGGCATATATTAACCCTTGTCATTAGATTTATAAAGTCCCTAAATGCATATTTCCCCCATTTGAAGACTGTCCCAGATTACCCAAAGCATGCTGTCCCACATTCTCAATCAAAAAAATATTTGAAAGAAAAAAAAAAAAACACATTTTCAACACTTTAATACATATTTTGTTGCTTGAATAGATCACAAACATAATTTCACAACAATTAGGAACATTGTCTTATTTATGACAGATTTATGTCCTTAACATTAATCTGGTCAGAATCCTATGTCATTGTCATGCAATTCCCAGGGGAGCTTCTTGATTGCCAAGTGCCCCGCCCCTTTCTGTGGAATCACCCCCATGAAGTCATTTGATTTGTGTCACATGACATCCATGCTAAAATTATAGTAAAAGTCCTGTTGACTAAATTTGATTAGAACAGGAAATAAACACACTGGAGTTTAGGTGTCCCAGATTACCCAAATTCACCCTATATAGCCTATGTATATATCGTTTTTCCGTTCCACTGCGTTACTTTTCCATTGTTTTTCAATGTTTTTTTTTTTTCATTGTTTTTGGTTTTGTTTATTCTCCGCCAAGTTGCTTTGCCAAGCACGCATGTAGAGTGTTGCCATGGCCACTTATTATAAGCATCTCTGTCTTATTTTCTTCAGTATTAACCTGGAGTGGGTACGGTCGATCATCACATCTGAACATAGCACTAAAAACTCTGTGGTAAATGAAAAGTGGACGAGCATAGGGCACAACGTTCTCATCTCTCCCCGACCACGGCAAACACGCAAGTGTACTGTTTAACCTGCAGTGGAGAGAAACTTACTTTCTTCCGGGAAACACAAAGGGTGGTGGAACATAGAAAGTAATGAGGGGAAAAGATGCAATGGATGCCAATTCCCTACACAGTTATATGATAGATAATAGAAAACTGCTTAGCAGCGCAGATGATTTTTTTTTTCAAGTGCTTGTGCCGCCCCCCACGTGTCATGAAAAAATGCCGCCCTGGGCGGCTGCCCGGTTCGCCCATGCCTAAAACCGCCACTGCTTGCCTAAAATAAAATCTATAGATATACTAAAACGGTTCAAGCATCCCACTAAACATTGGACGTCGGATAGACGTGCAGATCATGTCTATATTGGGTCCGTCGGTCCATGACCAATTCTGGACATCTATTCGACGTCCAAACTAGGTCCTCTATTTGGACGTCTAACCATGACCCAAATTGGACGTCAGATTGACGTTCGACATTTGACCTTTGAACTGGGTATTTTTTTGGACGTCATTTGGACGTCTAAGTGCAGGAAATTTACATGATTGTATGTAATATTTTTTTTATTTACAAATATCAACATTGTTGTTATCAACATGATTGATACATATGAATACAGATTTTTTTTAATAAACAGTCATGATTTATTATGTGTATGCCGAATAGGCCATGTTTTTTTTTTTTTACATTTTCCTGTTGAATCTAGCTGCTGAGCCAAACAAAACATAGGACTACAGTTATAGAAGTTAAGTAAAAATTATATATAAAATAAGTCTAAATTTGACGTTGAAAAGACGTCCACAAACGACCACATTTGGACTATAAATAGCCCTTACACGGAAGTCCCACGGACGTCAATATATGACGTGCTGTAGACGTCGAAAAAAGACGTCGCCTGGCGTTACAAAACAACCCCTTCAGTGGACCTAAATTGGACGTCCAAAAATAACATGGAAAAGACGTCACTCCGACGTCACATGGCGCAGTGGGATATAACAATGTTTAAACGTTAAACCTGCACTATAATAATAACATGTGCTAGCCTATATCCAAGTTTGTGTGGATAGTGGAAGCTAAAGCGCGCTCTGCAGGACATGGAGGCACCAGGGAAATCACTTGCATTTTTTCAGTGGAAACAACTTAAAATAGCCTACGCCGTCAATTTTTTATTTATTTTTTTTCTGATAAAGGTAAGAGTAATACATCATTCGGAACTGTAAAGGGTCTACTTTTATTTCTGTGCACTCACAATATCAACAAAAGGTTGTGCTTTTATTAAACAAAGAAAACAAACATGATGCGCTTTCTGCCGTCTCGTCTTGAACAGGAGCGCTTCACAAAAACGAACCGAAGCTGAGCGAATACATGCCTCACAGACATCATAAATGTATCTATAGAAAGCTTTAAATTATCATGTAACGAAAACAAAAATCGAAAACAAACTTTTATTATAATCTTAATCATAATCAATAAAGATGCATTTCTCTCTAAAGGCGCGTCTAATGAGAAGACGGCGAGTCAGGATCAGCAACTTCATCCTTGCAACACGGACTCAGAAAACATAGTTTATTAAATAATTCAAATATGTCCTTACTATTTCCCGCGGACACATTCATGGTCATGTTTGCTGGGGCTTTGCGGCAAGCTTTAGCCTATTGCGTGCATTTGAACGCAGAACTCTTCAGCTGCGCTGAAGTCACTTGCTCTCGCTGCTGCTGCGGGACACTAAACACCGTCGAGCCGCTCTCAGTCGCGGCAGCACGGTCTCGGCTAATACGGGACGGTTGGCAACCCTACCCACTGCGCCATGTGACGTCGGAGTGACGTCTTTTCCATGTTATTTTTGGACGTCCAATTTAGGTCCACTGAAGGGGTTGTTTTGTAACGCCAGGCGACGTCTTTTTCGGCGTCTACAGCACGTCATATATTGGCGTCCGTGGGACTTCCGTGTAAGGGCTATTTATAGTCCAAATGTGGTCGTTGTGGACGTCTTTTCAACGTCAAATTTAGACTTATTTTATATATAATTTTTACTTAACTTCTATAACTGTAGTCCTATGTTTTGTTTGGCTCAGCAGCTAGATTCAACAGGAAAATGTAAAAAAAAAAAAACATGGCCTATTCGGCATACACATAATAAATCATGACTGTTTATTAAAAAAAATCTGTATTCATATGTATCAATCATGTTGATAACAACAATGTTGATATTTGTAAATAAAAAAAATATTACATACAATCATGTAAATTTCCTGCACTTAGACGTCCAAATGACGTCCAAAAATACCAGTTCAAAGGTCAAATGTCGAACGTCAATCTGACGTCCAATTTGGGTCATGGTTAGACGTCCAAATAGAGGACCTAGTTTGGACGTCGAATAGATGTCCAGAATTGGTCATGGACCGACGGACCCAATATAGACATGATCTGCACGTCTATCCGACGTCCAATGTTTAGTGGGTACTTATACGTATTTAAGGTTTCTCTGTGAATCAGGAAAATCTGAAAGTGAACGAACCGGCGCGCGGAGGGTTAACGCCGCTGCATTCAATTTTATATTTAGATGGTAAATTTAGATTTCAAATTCAATATTGATTTTAGAACTGTTGAAATTATTTAGTGTATGTAACGCAAGTACTTGTAATTAAATTACCTAAAAATGAACAGTAATCCCTTACTTAGTAACGCATTACACCCAACACTGGTGGTAAGTGAAGCTTACTGTAAGTTAGAGCCGATCCTCCCTATATGCTGAATACACAAGCTGCGTAGGGCCCCCGAAACACCAGGGGCCCCCTTGCTCTCAAAGATATTTTAATTTTAGTTTTGTTTTTGAGTTTGGCCAGTGGTTATTAAACCCCCCCACCCCACCCCCAGCAACAAAGTTTTGTGTAGGGCCTCCAGAAGTCTATCGGCACTGACAATAAATAATAATTTATCAATAATAATAATAGCCTTAAAAACTACAACACCGAGTGATCTAGCCTTATGCAAATTAATTTGAGGAAATGCTGTACATGTTAATATTTATAGGTGCAAACAGTAGTGTAAATAGAATAAAAGCATGATGTTTTCGAACTGGTCCCTACTGAAGGTAATATGATCAAGCCTGACCACCCTATCTGTTCACTGTCTGTCATATTACACACAAAACTTCAATCATCAAGCTTTAATCAGGCTGCAACAACATCTTGCAACACAGTCATGAATAATCTTACCTTTTTTCGTGGTTTCGGTTTAGACAGTGTTGAATGATTTTCGTATATCACGTTGATCACGTCTGCATTAACAGTAATCACAGTCACGTTAAAACAAGCTTTCAATCTTATATTGAAATGTGTGCCTTAAAAGAGATAATTATTTCAACATGGGCATTAATTGCTTGCTTTTCTGACCTATTTTTCTGTGTATCCAGCAGTACCTCACGACTGCAGCTACAATCAACAGAGATCCAGCAGCAACAGAAATCAGCACTATGTACAATAAAGGTAGACCCTGATCTGTAATGAACAAAATGCGCCATTAGAGTGACTGAATCTGTCCGTCTGATCTACAACGAAAACTATGAAACATCAGCTGAGTAAATCAACGTTAATATCAGCGCTGCTGTACCTGCACATGTCTGACAAAGATGAGTAACGTTGAGGTGTTGAGTCTGGCTGCTGATGGGATTGTTGAGCACACAGCTGTAGGTGTTGTTATCCTGATATTCCACCTCCAGGGGTAGAGAGAGACTGATGCTGAGATCAGACACACTGATGCTGGACAATAAACTGTTTCCTTTGTACCAGGAGAGAGTCACATGACCCACATTCACCACTGAACACAACAATGAACAATTCTGCTGTGATGAAGATGATGAAGAAGAACATTGTGAAGAGTTTCTGCTGATGACAGGAACAGACAGACAAGCTGGAAACAAGAGAGAATAAAGGTAAATCTGCGTAAATCTAGGCAACAATCCTATTTTTGGTGTAGTCATTGAGTGTTTCTGTCATTTCAATCTTCAATAGTTATTATAGGAATATTCTGGTTTCAGTAAAAGCTACCAGTTAAACTCAGTTGACAGAATTTGTAGCATTGAAGCCTAAGGTCATCACAAATGATTTCTACTCACCATAGACAGAAACACTGAATGTTTGTGATGACAGTTTCTCTCCAGTAATATCTAGTTTATAGAGTCCAGCATGTTGAGTTGTGATGTTTGTGATGGTCAGAGATCCAGTCTGATTGTCCAGCTTCAGTCTGTCTCTGAATCTCCCATCAGGACCATTAAATGTGGAGAAGATTTGCTGTTGTTTTTTCATTTTAGCTATAAGATACTTCTCAGCTCCAAATTCCCACAGTATGTCGTCAGCTTGTTGTACTTCAGTAGCATCAGTGTTTAAAGTGACAGAATCTCCCTCCATCACTGACACTGATTCACCAAACACACCTGATGAACAGATTTTACACAGATTAAGGCCTCTGGTGGTTTACAAACCTTGAAATCAGCTGTAGTTTGTAAATAAATGTGAATCGAAAAATTCTAAACATTCAGCTATCTAGAACACAATGTATAAAGCTAAAAATTTGTTTAATAAATCAATCTAGATATTGTTATAACCTCTGTATTTTGTATATGGGACATTTAGATCAGTAGATAAACTGGTTACTAAGTATTTTTTAAATAATTTTTAGACAGGATTTGCATTTGTAAACCTTGAAACTGAAGTTACATTCACTATATCAATTTCCATTATTTTCCATGACATCGGTGAAGATTTTTACTGATATTAAGGCAAAAAAAACAACAACAACAAAAAAAAACATATACTTATAACTTACCAATCAAGTGCCACCAACACAAACAAAAGAAAACAAACACGTGAAACATTTTCTTCAGTTGTGAAAAGTCTGATCTAAAACACTTAAGCTGTTCATCTGGTGTGTAAATCCTCCCACGTCAGCGTTTGACCCTCCTACAGTGGGTGGAATGCACAAGCACTTTTCTTTTGATTTTGCACATAATGGTTATAAATAAATGCTTGACTGGCTCTTTTTAAGACTATATGATAGTAAAGATTCTTTGTTCTATCATTTAACACTGAACATTTTCAAAAGATGATATTTTAAAGAATGTTGGTAACCAAACAGTTGCTGGTAGCCATTGACTTCCATAATAATATTTTTTGTTTTGTTTGTTTTTTACTATGGGAGTCAATGGGGAACAGCAACTATTGGGTTTCTAAACTTCTTCTTCTTCAAAAAAAAAAAAAAATTATATATATATATATTTATTTTGGGTGAGCTATCCTTTTAATACTGTCTGCCATCTCACGGACTAGCAGCTCACCGTATGAGTCAGACTGAAACCTGTGGTAAGTTTTCTTTAGAAATGTGGTTTGGTCTGTTGGATGGACAGACCATTTAGTGTATGCATGTTTAGTTTGTAGGTGAAGAGTTTATTCCTTTTCTGCTTTTTATAAATCTCACAGCTGTTACCCTCACAAAACATGTCATAATAAAATGTTGAATCTTTCATAAACAGTCAAATTAGAGACACAGGACTAGTTTGACTGTTTTTGATGGATTCAGTGTTTTTTTTGTATTTGTATTTGTATTTTTTTTTTTGACTGTAACTAACAATCTAGACTTATCTATCATGTGTCTTTGATAACATTCACAGACTAACAGCTAAACAAAACACTGCAATACACAAGACATTTCCCTGGCTGCCATAAGCAATTAATGACAGAAAGGCAATGTAGTGCATTCAAATCCAACAGCAGCATTCATAAATAAGTTGAAATGAAAACATAAATGCTTAGAATGACAATTAATAAATAACTTGATATGCACACAAATGCTTGGTCCAAACAGAGCTGGCTGTCACTTCTTCCTCTGAATCAGTTGTGTCATTTTTAAATGAAGTGCTTCTTTTCTATTTTAGATCATATCTTCCTGTTTTTTTTTCGTCTTTACTGCTGCAGTTGGCATGTCAGATACCAGATACCGGAACAAGTAGGGGAACATAATGTTTTTTTTTTTATTTGTATATGTATTCTCTCTCTCTCTCTCTCTCTCTCTATATATATATATATATATATATATATATATATATTAGGGGTGTCAACGTTAACGCGTTAACGCATGCGATTAATCAAAACAATTTTACGCGTTAATATTTTTTTAACACAGATTAATCATTTGATAAGGTTTGACCCCAACTTCATGTGATTTTCTTGAGACTGAATGTGTACATCTGAAATGCTAATTTGTGCAGCGACATAAAAGGCTATAAATAGCATATTTTAACAACAGTAAACGACCAAATTCCACATGTGATCGCAAAAGGAAGTTATTACAAACACTCGATGGTGGTTTGAAGTGAGTTCTGAGTAAAAGTGTACTATTAATATCATAAATTGTCTTATGTAGTATGATGCTAATGTTAGCTCTGATGCACCTGCAGAACAGGTCCAATTCTTCTTCATAATGCATTTTGTCACAATACTTGACGTATGGTCGCAAGAAATGTTTTGTTGTATTTATTTAGAAATACTTTTGATAATAGTTGGGTAAATGTATACTGGGATTGAAGCGATGTGGCTTGGTAAACGTTTTATTGCCAGTTTAAAGGCTGATAATGGCTGAATAAAAACAAAAGAATAATGATAAAAGAATAATAAGGATTATAAGAGCTGATAAAATGTAAAAACTGTAACTTGAATGCAATGTAAGTCGCTTTGGATAAAAGCGTCTGCTAAATGCATAAATGTTAATGTTAAATGTTAAATGTTAATTATGTCTCATACCTGGTGGAAGTGTGTTTCCTTAAACTAGTTTGTCATGCATTTCTTTTTCAACACATTTACAGGTAAATTCTAACATTTAAAATTTGCGATTAATCATGATTCATCACAGTCCATGACTGTGATTAACGCGATTAAATTTTTTAATCGATTGACAGCACTAATATATATATATATATATATATATATATATATATATATACAGTATAAGTAAATAAATAAATAAATATATTTATTTATTTTAATTTTTTATTTTAGCCATGACATTAATAAAGAAAGACCCCCTTTGTTGCTGTTGATATGTCCGACAAGCCATGGTGCTTTCACAACACGCATCATGATCTCACGCAGTGAAAAATAAATCACGGAGCAAAGAGGAAACTGCCAACTCACTGACAGACAAGATAAAGCAGGTTACTTTAGGTATGAAACAAAGTCTCCGCTTTCAAATTTAGTCATTTTTTAAAGAAATTTGAACAATAAATACCATTTTGTGGCTCCACGAATCTACATTACCTCCAGAAGTCTGAGATCTACCAGTGAGCGATGCCTTGTGGTACCATCACAGAGACGAACAAAATCACTTTCCAGAACATTTTCATTCACTGTTCCTGGCTGTTGAAATGATCTTCCCACCCCTTTCCAGAAAGCTGATTCCCTGACAACTTCATCCTAAAAAAAAAACAAAAAAAAACACCTTTGTCTCTTTACTTAATCCCCAGTCTAGCTTGTACTTATTTGAACAATGCCTGAAACTTGGTATTATGAGCACTTCCTGTGTCTATTTACATCTTTAAGATGAATCGTTTGACATATTCCCCAATTGTAAATCGCTTTAGATAAAAGCATCTGCTAAATGAATAAATCTAAATGTAAATATATTTCATGTGTTGTGAAAGATCGCTGCAACGCCTTAATTGCGGAAAGATGGCAAAACACACAATTTTTCAAGTTCAGGTCCACCAACACTAATCTACTCTCCTGTCTGGTTTGTTTGTCAGACAAAAATGGCAGATTTGGCATTATGATTGGTCAGATCGCCTGTCAATCAAACTCACACAGAAGAGTCAATTGCAGTCAGAGTGTGCAGTTACAAAATCTACCACCAGGTGCAAATGGGACAAGACTGTAACTGATGATTTCATTTTTTTTTTCATTTATTTTATTTAATCAGGGACAATGCACATTAATAGTACATGCAATATTTAAAATGCGATACATAGATTTAGCCAACACTGGCTAATTTTCATCCGTAGTCCCTTTTGGCAGGTTGATGTTAAGGACAGGAAGAAAATATAAACAAAGAATATTAATACACAAAATTAAGAACAAAGAGAAATTATGAAACCAGAAGGAAAAAATCAACTAAGAATATTGAAACACAAAATTACAGACTACGATACCATATCCATAAATCACTATAAATTATTTATTTTTCCTTGGCTCAAGGTTTCCCCCCTTCTTCTACAACAGGGTAAAGATTGTTAGGCCAGAGTCCAGACTCAAGGTCTTTCTCTACCACTGTGTGTGTCAGTGAAAGATTAATGTTTAGGCTACATGATAATGTTATTGTTCTGCTTTCAGGTGGAACTTGAATGTGTATTGTAATTTCACAAGACTCTCACATTACTCGTTCCGCCCCCTTGTTTTATTTTTAAAATGACTAAAATAATAAACTTCCTTTTAAACTCAACAATAGTCTTCATTTTTTGGAGTATTAAAATCAAGAAAGGGGCTTACTGTAGCTACTGTACTGTTTATACTGCGTGTTTAAGCCTCTTTCTATTATAAAGACATTTGCAAGAGCTTGTTTGATGTGATTAGTTCAACTCAGTATTTAATGCTGCTTTGTTAGTGTGTGTATTGGAAAAGATCATAATAAATAGGTTTATAGTGTATTTTCCTGCTGCAACCTGTTGGCTGCTGACCTCACGGGTAAAAGAAAAGAAAAGAAATGGAAAAACTCAATCATCAAAGTGAGCTAAGTCAAGTATCAACAAGTCTCAAAAAGCTTGCATCGAGCTATCATTCACAGCCCAAGGAAAATAAACACCAGAATTTAGCTTACTAGCACACCAATACCTCAGATTTTAGGCAGAAATCGTGATCACATTAATGTAAGATTCATTATGAAGCTTCCTCTAGTTTGCTTGTCCATCTTGTGACAGACAAAAAAAAGCAAAACGCTACGAAGTAGGCCACAAAGTTCACTACCTATAGTTCTGCACATTCACCACCACAGACTGGAATGTAAAATTATATCCTGGGGGTGCGCTGGAGAAATGGAAACTCTGGAGTGGATCTGGAGCAGCAGAGTCAGAGCCGGCCCAAGGCATAAGAGAACGGTTGCTTAGGGCCCCCAAGAGTAGCCTACATGAAATGACAGTTTATTTTATTTTATTTTATTTTAATTCATGATATATTAGTTATAGTTTTTAACCGATTGCCATGACTAATTATAATATATTAAGAAGTCTTTGCTTGTGTTTTGATGTTCAAACATGAACATGGTCTGATCTGATCAGGGGTCAACTGATCCCAAAAGCAACTATGGTCGCAATTTCTGTCTTAGTTAACTATGGTTTTGAGAAACACACCCCTTATTTGTGCCACAAAACCCCCATATTGAATTTGTCCCCCCTCCACCCCCAAACGCGATCGATTTTAACCTTTTGACGTGCCACGCTTTGGCTGGCGCTGAGCCAGAGAAAGACGGGCTCAGTGCCTTTCATATTTCATAACTGTTCGGTGTTTATTTTAGATTTCAAATTTAAATACTTTTTTTTTTTCTGAAATTAATCGCGATTAATCCCACCTAACATTAAAGTTTTTCAATATACTTTTATATTGCAATAATTTCACATTCAATCCTCAAATTAATGTACAAACAACATATTTTTAATATTTGTTTAATGGCATCTTTTTTATGACTGAAGGCCAGTTTCACTGATACCAATTAATACTGATTTCCATGAGATACAGAAGAGCACAACAGCTTTACTGTGGGAAGACAAAACATTAAATGAACAATGATTCTTATAATTATGTTCTTAATGTAGGGTGTAACATAAATGTACACTGAGTATTATTTTGTCTTTTATTTTTACTGCTAGAGAAGCAAACATTCACCAGTGATGTGTTGTCAAAAATGGTCACAACTCCCAAATAAACTAAATAGGAATTTTAAAATAATAAATAAATACATAAATAAAATAATATATATATATATATATTAGGAGAATAATGTAAAGACATTGCTTTGAGGGACACAGGACATCCTTAAATCAGTCTCAGGCCGAGGCTGCATAAAAAACTGTGTAACATAATTTATAATTTTGATACTTTCATTGAAAGGGACACTAAAGAGAATTCGGAAAAAAAAAATGGAGAGAAGAGGATCTGCTGAAACTGTCTTCAGAGTAATTGTGTCAAATTTAAATTTAAAAACTGATTTTTTAGAATATTTTTATGAATTAAAACATTTAGCCTTAAACAATATATAAACAATAACGGAAGAAACAAAACAACACGTCACTAGGAATAGATTAGCAAGTGCTTATGTTTTTCAGTATATGCATTTCAAAGCTGCTGAAGTCTTCTAGACAGGAATAATGAGCAATTATCTCTTTATTATCTTTTGCACAAAGACATAATAATGCGAATCCGTTATAACATAAATTGCTTTGTCTTGCCTGTTCACATTCTCTTACAACTGAGACAATGACTGCGTTTTCCACAATTACCTCACCAACAAGAGCATTATACAAAAATTTCACTCTCACACAGTCTTATAGTGGAGGACACAAGTGCTCTTCATAGACTGCACTACTGATACTCTACATGTTTCTACTGTTTTTGACTGAAATGATCATGTTACTAATGTGTATGGCTTAGCCACTAACACTAACCCAGGTTGGACCAGCTCTGAATAGCATGGCTTTTTATATGTCCACCAGCTGGAACAAAAACCAGCCTTGAAGATGCCTGGAAGTTCACGGATTTATTTTGAAGTTGATAAACTTTGCTGAGAGTATTTATGATGTTCAGTGCCTGTAACTGGATGCTGTGTTAAATCATGTTTCTCAGCTGATATGTAATGCAAATTTTTGTCCCTTGTTTTTTTTTTTTTTTTTTGTCTGGAGCTCATTTTAAATGTGTAAATAGCCTCAGGATTATGTATGTCAGGTAAATATTTCTTAATCATGTATGCAAGATTTTTTTTTTTTTTAACCATAAATCAGTCAGAACTGGACACAAATGTTTGTTTTCTCAATGCTAAAGGTGGTAAGCTGTTATTATTGTGTTCCTTGCAATACGGCCAGAATATTTTTAGACATTTTATTTTCTGTTCTCCTCAACCATCAGCCAAAGGGGAAAAAAGTGCCTTGAATAAACACTATTTTCATTTCTGAAACAAGGAAGTGAGCTTGAAAGATCTTTGTATGTGAAATTAAAACATATGATTCATTCATAATGGCTGGAATCTGTGTGTCTATAAAATATGTTTGCCTGTGTTATCAGAAATGATCATGGATATGCTCTCATTGAATCGTTGAGTTAAGAATTATTTCAACAGTGATACACTAAACTTTCACCAACAGTTACAGCGATTGTTACTGTAGTAAACTGATAATGTGATAGACACCACTCAAGAAAGAAATTTGAAAAAATGTCATACATTCTTTAACGAAGGCACCAGTGTGATTTTAACATTAACTGCATAAATATTTTTGGTGAAATAGCCTATGATAATTGTGGTCAGACAGAATTAATAACACTAAGCAAATACAACATTTAAGAAATGATTTATTCCGTGTGAATAAAACTTACTGATGGGGAAAACAAAGCTTTTCGAAACGTTGAATCAACTGAATCAATTGCTTTGCAAAATGATTCACTATTTCGAAGTGCTCGAAACGTCACATGCTGGTGCCTACTGGCCAGAATGTTGTAACCGCAGTGAAAGCTCAGACCAAACGTGCATAAAAACACCTTTGCAACTCAACTGCAAACGTCTTATTGAAAATGTAACCTATTAAATAGTAATTTCCTTTTCTTTCTTAATTTTTATTGTTTTTGACCAAAGAAACGTACAAGAAATGGATTAGAATATCCAACTTTATTTTCAAAGGTATGAACATTGCATCTTATTTTCAATCTGTTCAAGAAACAAGGGCGTAAAACCAATGATCTAAAAATAAGACAAACTCACACCTACACACTGTTTTTTGGGAACATTTTCATGCACAGCATCCATCTTTGATTTCTGTAACAAAACACAAACTCAATCAGGAACCTGCAAATGTGACAGTTTAAAGCTAATTTAATTTTGCTTCAAAATTACTCAGAGTGGAAATTAATTGCTCCACTATGTTGAACATAAAAAAAAAAAAAAGTTTTCTTTCATAATTTCTTTAACTGAATGTTTAGCTAAATGTCTGTGATTATTTCCCAGTGTAGAACTGTAGCACCAACACAGACGCACACAAAGAGCAGCTCAAGGAAATGACATCACAGCCTACATTAAAGTCATATGCATCGCATTACTTTTTAAACAGTTGAATGAGCAAACAGATGCACAGCTGTGAGAGTTTGAAACTTAGCAGATTTGGGGCTTTATTAAGGCATTAATATAAAATTTAATTATTTTCTTTACCAACTCGTCAGCTGCAATAACATTAAAGGTGTAAGTTCTGAAGGTTTGTCATGACAGCTTTTGCATTGAGAACGGTACAGTGCAACTACAAAGATATTTAAATATTAAAATAGGGTTCTCCTGGAAAAAGTTTGGGATCCTCTGCAGTAGACCACTATAAACTGGCAGTGATCTAGCCATCAAATAATGACACACCACAAGCCTTGCTTTTCATAGCACAGGTTGAGCTTGATAGAGCAAAACACGTCATGGTTTTAAAAGTTTTAAATGATTATATGTATTTTATTAAATGATTTAATGTTTGGACTAGGCTGTATCAGCGGAAATTGGTAACTCAAATGAATGAAGTCGCTTATCGCTATGTGAATGAACTTGCTGTGTGTTAAAGGGATAGTTCACCCAAAAATTAAAATTCTGTCATTAATTACTCACCCTCATGTCGTTCCAAACCCGTAAGACCTTCGTTCGTCTTGAACACTAATTAAGATGTTTTGTTCAAATCCAAGAGCTTTCTGAACCTCAATAGACAGCAATGCAACTGAAAAGTTCAAGGCCCAGAAAGATAGTAAGGACATTGTTAAAATAGTCCATGTGACATCAGTGGTTCAACCGTAATGTTAAATAAAGTTATTATTTTTTGTTTTCTTTGTGCACAAAACAGGTCACAGGTCATCAGGTCACACTGATGACACATGGACTATTTTAACAATGTCTTTACTACCTTTCTGGGCCTTGAACATGGTAGTTGCTTTGCTGTCTATTCAGGGTCAGAAAGCTCTCGGATTTCATCAAAAATATCTTAATTTGTGTTCCAAAGACGAACAAAGGTCTTACAGGTTTTAAACGACATGAGGGTGAGTAATTAATGACAGAATTTTCATTTTTGGGTGAACTATCCCTTTAAGAGAGAACATACATTGTTGTTTACAAACAGATTCACATCTTGCACTTTAGAACGCTGGGCCAAATGCCATCCTTCCGCAGTGTTCAGGTGCTCACGTATAGCCTATTTCCAAGTTGGTTAAACTATTTTTTTCTGTGTGTGTGGTAAATAAAATAGCGCAATTAGAGAAGGAGGAGCAACGTGTCTACATAGCCATTGTTGCAAATCAGCTTTAGTCAGACTAACTGACTGCAATAAAAAATAAAAATGTAAAGTTTGGTGTGTGTAAGTGCTACTGAAGTGGAGATTAATGGCTCAGTGTAGGAGAAAAAACTCATTTTGAGAAAACGGCCTTTAAAAATATGTATTGTAATTGAAATCTATTGACACAAATAGATAAAGTGCTATAAAAGAAACACTTAACAGTGTCTTTTGGATGTTTTCGTTCTACTAGTCTGAAAAACACTTTATGAAAACCAAAAGCCCAAAATCTCAAAATTGACAGGTGCATAAAAAAACAGTGTTTTTGCCTGTAGTGTCTCCCCTTAAAATAATAAATAAATACATAAATAAAATAATATATATATATATCAGACCAAACGTGCATAAAAACACCTTTGCAACTCAACTGCAAACGTCTTATTGAAAATGTAACCTATTAAATAGTAATTTCCTTTTCTTTCTTAATTTTTATTGTTTTTGACCAAAGAAACGTACAAGAAATGGATTAGAATATCCAACTTTATTTTCAAAGGTATGAACATTGCATCTTATTTTCAATCTGTTCAAGAAACAAGGGCGTAAAACCAATGATCTAAAAATAAGACAAACTCACACCTACACACTGTTTTTTGGGAACATTTTCATGCACAGCATCCATCTTTTATTTCTGTAACAAAACACAAACTCAATCAGGAACCTGCAAATGTGACAGTTTAAAGCTAATTTAATTTTGCTTCAAAATTACTCAGAGTGGAAATTAATTGCTCCACTATGTTGAACATAAAAAAAAAAAAAAAAGTTTTCTTTCATAATTTCTTTAACTGAATGTTTAGCTAAATGTCTGTGATTATTTCCCAGTGTAGAACTGTAGCACCAACACAGACGCACACAAAGAGCAGCTCAAGGAAATGACATCACAGCCTACATTAAAGTCATATGCATCGCATTACTTTTTAAACAGTTGAATGAGCAAACAGATGCACAGCTGTGAGAGTTTGAAACTTAGCAGATTTGGGGCTTTATTAAGGCAGAGGAACAGAAATATAAAATTTAATTATTTTCTTTACCAACTCGTCAGCTGCAATAACATTAAAGGTGTAAGTTCTGAAGGTTTGTCATGACAGCTTTTGCATTGAGAACGGTACAGTGCAACTACAAAGATATTTAAATATTAAAATAGGGTTCTCCTGGAAAAAGTTTGGGATCCTCTGCACTAGACCACTATAAACTGGCAGTGATCTAGCCATCAAATAATGACACACCACAAACATCCGGTGTAGAAATAGCCTTGCTTTTCATAGCACAGGTTGAGCTTGATAGAGCAAAACACGTCATGGTTTTAAAAGTTTTAAATGATTATATGTATTTTATTAAATGATTTAATGTTTGGACTAGGCTGTATCAGCGGAAATTGGTAACTCAAATGAATGAAGTCGCTTATCGCTATGTGAATGAACTTGCTGTGTGTTAAAGGGATAGTTCACCCAAAAATTAAAATTCTGTCATTAATTACTCACCCTCATGTCGTTCCAAACCCGTAAGACCTTCGTTCGTCTTTGGAACACTAATTAAGATGTTTTGTTCAAATCCAAGAGCTTTCTGAACCTCAATAGACAGCAATGCAACTGAAAAGTTCAAGGCCCAGAAAGATAGTAAGGACATTGTTAAAATAGTCCATGTGACATCAGTGGTTCAACCGTAATGTTAAATAAAGTTATTATTTTTTGTTTTCTTTGTGCACAAAACAGGTCACAGGTCATCAGGTCACACTGATGACACATGGACTATTTTAACAATGTCTTTACTACCTTTCTGGGCCTTGAACATGGTAGTTGCTTTGCTGTCTATTCAGGGTCAGAAAGCTCTCGGATTTCATCAAAAATATCTTAATTTGTGTTCCAAAGACGAACAAAGGTCTTACAGGTTTTAAACGACATGAGGGTGAGTAATTAATGACAGAATTTTCATTTTTGGGTGAACTATCCCTTTAAGAGAGAACATACATTGTTGTTTACAAACAGATTCACATCTTGCACTTTAGAACGCTGGGCCAAATGCCATCCTTCCGCAGTGTTCAGGTGCTCACGTATAGCCTATTTCCAAGTTGGTTAAACTATTTTTTTCTGTGTGTGTGGTAAATAAAATAGCGCAATTAGAGAAGGAGGAGCAACGTGTCTACATAGCCATTGTTGCAAATCAGCTTTAGTCAGACTAACTGACTGCAACTCAATCATGAATGATCTTACCATGTTTTGTATTGTTGGTTTACACAATTCTGAATCCGTTTTGTCTTCCTCCTGTGTCGTGACTACATGAACAATAATTCAGATGAGTTAAACGCAACAGAGCTTACATATGTAGAATTCTGTATATCGGATTCAAATGCATTAATTGTAGTTAATAATTGAATTCCTAACCTCTTTTTCTACAATTCTTGCAGAGGCAGTACATCCCGACTGCAGCAACAAACAACAACAGAGATCCAGCAGCAGTAGCAACAGCACAGATCAACACTATCCGACAGAGTGAGACTGGAGGATGTGGAGAATAATGTGAAACAGTCTGTGGTAGCAGCACCGTAACGGCTAAAGAGAGACGGTCATTAGTGTGAGAAATGTGTTGGTCTACCACAAAAGAGATCAGGTCAGTAAATGAACACACATATCAGTGCTGCCATATCTGAACATGTGAGTGTTTATTGTGATAATAAGTAGTGATTGTGTCTGTCATCTCAAGCTATAACATAATTAGGCATTTCATTATGTAAATAAAATAAGCACAGGACAAAAATGACATTTCTACTCACCATAGACAGAAGCACTGAATTTTTTTGATGATGTTATAGCTCTCCTTATCTTTACTTTATAGTGTCCAGCATGTTGAGTTGTGATGTTTGTGATGGTCAGAGATCCAGTTTGATTGTCCAGCTTCAGTCTGTCTCTGAATCTCCCATCAGGACTATCAGATGTGGAGAAGATTCCATAAGCTCTGTTGATTTTAGCTATCAGAGACTTTCCAGCTCCATATTTCCACAATATGTCATCACCTTCACGTATTTCAATAAGATCAGTGTTTAGAGTGACTGATTCTCCCTCCATCACTGGCACTGTCTCACCAAACACACCTGATGAACAAACATATTTTACACAGATTAATACTCTTGTTGGTTTAGAGAGCCTGAAATCAGTTTGTAACCTTTAATTACAGCTTGAAAGTACACGCTTAAATCTTCTAGGATCTTATTACTCTGAAATGTGAATAAATGACAGAAATATGTTTACAACTTACTGATCAGATGCCAACAGCACAAACAGAACAAAATGTGAAACATTTTCAGCTGTTCAGTGAAAAGTCTGATCTAATAAGACTATCAATGAAAGCACAACTGATCTTAACAAGCACAACAGAACTAATGTGAATCCTCCCCCGACAGAGTTTGACCCTCCCTAATGCAAACTCACATGCGCATATGAATGTTATATATATATGTAATATCAAAACTACATGTCATGGTAAAACAGAGCCTTGTGATTTAAAAAGGTCGTATGCATTCATTCAGGACTCAGTTATAGCTGATGGGGAAAAGTACAGAGTTAAAATAGTGTATGATCTCACAGTACCAGTTTACTGACGTTCATCGTCTGAGTCAAACTGAAACCTGCTGTGGTTTGATTTCTTGAGAAATGTGGTTTGATCTGTTGGGTGGACAAGCAGCTTGTACATGCAAATGGGCATTCATAGTTTGTACGTGAAGAGTTTCCTCCTGTTCTGCTACCATGAACAGCTTAATACAGACACTTGAGGAGAAACTGTATTTGACACAGAGACAGAAAAACAATAGAAACACAATGATCATATTTAACACTTCTTTTTACAAGTTTTTTTTTTTTTTTAGAACTGGACAATCAGACTGAATCTCTGACCATCACAAACAGACTTTATCAACTAGAGAATCATAAAGAGCGTTATGAAGTATAAAATAGTCATCCACTGCATTTTCCTTTTAGAAATGTTACTGTAAAATACAATTTCAATCCAGATCAATGCTGTCTTTGCCAAAACTGGCTTTGAGACCAGCACAGCCTTTCTAAGTTGGGTGCAATTATTAAAATGTGATTTTCTGCTTTGGACACTAGAGAGCGTTGATGTGCTTGTGTAACATCTGCCCAAGTATCCAGGAGAGCTTATTATGTGCGGTACTGTAAATAACATTTTGCAAAAGAATAAAACAACACTAAATGAATGACAAAGGAGCATATTTAAGGTTGAAATGTATATTTAATTGTAGCATCAGAACGAGTCAGACAAAACTAAGATTCGATCAGGACATCGAAACATGAGGAGCTGAAATTCCAGGAGAACAGGACAACGTCAGAAGATTCCTATCTCCGACTTCTGGAGCAAGCCTAACCAACAAGCCTCTTTCACAGAACAGCTCGCAACATTAAGACAAAAGAACATTTATTGATAAGTCCAACGCAGGAAGGAGATCGTCAAATTTGGGGTAAATAGTCAAGATTAATGGTCAAAGAGATGGCCATCACATGTGTTCCACAAGAGAAATCACAAGCTTCTTTAGATTGACTTTTCCCCCACACATACAAGACAAAGGCTGAGACTGAAATTCCTTTGTCCAAAGAACATGTCTTTTGGTCTCCACAGAACTATACAGAGACTTTCTTTTTCATATGCACGTAAAATCATCCTAAAAGGACATTTCTAGGCATAACACTATATTATGTATGTAACCCACACATTAGATTATCATGTTTTAAGCACATATTATGTGTCTTTTTAATAACTATTGAATGACTTTAAGGTTTATTCGTGTTTGGTATGTATGAGCTTGACAATTCTAGCTTGAAACGTTTCTTCCAACTGATTCTTTGTCAAATGTATCATATTCTGGTTATAGAAATCACATCCGAAATTATACTTTGCAAGAGTGTGTAAAATTCAGACCATGTGACTGATAACATGCTGATTTATCATGGAAGGAACAACCCTAGCTAAGATAATAGTCTATCTAATTGGTCAAGACACCAGATGGGATGTGTCCAAAAGCCGAGTTTAAAACCTCAGGACACCATCAAATCTGCCCCTTCTTCCCTTCTCCTCTTCTTCTTCTCGTCACCGCGTTTTGACGCTGTTTTAGCGCTCTTTGAGCGTGCTCTGGCCTACAGGCCAGTTGCTACTTAACACCACGATGAGAGGAAAAACCACCTAGTCTCGTTACTCATTTTATTCTTTTACTTTAGTTTCTTTTCTTTCCGTTGAGTCTCGTGTTCAAAAGTTAAGTTTGCCGCAAAGTCCAGCTCCGACTGCACCCGCTTCAAACTTCAACCAGCAACTGACTCCGCATCCTCAGCCAACGCCCAACCATTGGCTTCCCAAGACATCACTTCAAAGACTACTGAACTTCCAGCCAATCACCAACTCGGGAAAACCCTTTCCTGCAACGACGACGAAGACAGAAGGGAATCCCTGTAACACAAGGCAACGCAAGTAAAACAACTCCAGATTCTAACTGAACTGGTGCATTTAATATAAATTTTAGCCTCATTGAGAAACTCAATGCGAGGGTTAATTACGTGATTGATGGTTTGTTCAGGTCTATGCAATAGCACATATTGCTATAAACTTGGGATTTCACATTCTCATTCTCTAAACTCATCCTTTCTCTCTTTCTGCAACGTGTGAATGTGTGAATGCGTGTGTTCATGTTAGATTAGTTTGTCTTAGGTAATTAGTAAGTCTTATTTATATTCAAAAGAGAAGTATCTTGTGTTTTGTGCTTACAAGTTAATGTCTTAATCTGCCAATCTTGTTACTGTGCTTATTAATAGTGTGTTCACTATATTTTGGATTTTAATATCCAGTGCAGAGTTGATGTTATACGGCTCGTTCAGTGAATCGCTGCCGACTCAGTGATCAGCCGCAGAACAGTGATTCTGTTCAAGTTACCTATAAAATCATAAATGATTCCCTTTGAGCTAAATTAAAATTATATTTATGTATCAAACCCTACATAATAATGAACACTAGGTACATTTCCATATGATAAACTAAAAATAGAACATTTTGTGTATGCTCTACTGATAAACCACTAAATGAAAACAAAATTTCTGCCATCACAATAACACTAAAAGATACGACACAAAGAGTGAACACCAAACTGATACATCCTAATGCGAACCGAACCAAAAGTGACCTGTTCATCGTTTTTTGGGAACATTTTCATACACAGCCTCCTCCTTCGATTTCTGAAAGGAAACACAGTTAATATAAGATCTTTCTCTGAATAACCTTGTTACTCTCTTAATAACACCTTATTAGTCCGAATCTTAATCTACAAATACTGATTTGCTTTGTTTTGAAAGACTACTACAGAACAGATGTTAACATGGAGCAGCAAGTGGAAATGACATCAATCATGACTTTTTAAGTAGTTAAATCATCAAACAGAGTGAGTTCTGAAGGTTTGCCATTTCACACAAAGGCAACAGCGAAGTTGAAGTTGCAGCACGTCTACAAAGAAACCAATGACTGCTAAAGCTGCATTTGAGCTCAGAGCAATGAAGAACCGCAGAGCAGCTGCAGCTCGACAACAGAATTCGGCACATATATAACATGAGTAAAAACTTTGTGTCCTACTTTCTTTCCAGTGAAAATCTAATAGTATAAAACATGCCCCTTAAAAAGCGTAACGAATGTAATTTATTCGCATGTGTTGGTTTTCATTGGCTCTCTTATCTAAGCAGATGTCTTTGCATTAAAAAAAGACTCTACATTGTTTCAAAATAAATCCACAAATTGCTCAAAAAGTGCTGTGTCAAATGTCAGCATGCCGAGTTGTTTCAGCATAGTTCTAAGCATATTTGAGATTAAATAGTTGAGAAAACTATTTTTGGTGGTATTTTTTTAAAGCGCAATTTTGTGTTTTGCACCACTGTTGGTAGAATGTCACTTGGCTTGTGTATGACCAAAGTAAAAATAGAAAAGTCAGAATATTAGTGACAGAAGGTCATAGTTTACTATTATTTTAGGGAAAAACATGGGATGAATGCTAATGGTGCTTTAGATAACATTATAATGTTAAACGTATAATGTATAATTATTTATCAATGATAAAATATTATTAAAAAACGTTTTCTATGTGCTAATTGATTTTTTTTTCTGCAAAATGAAAATAGACACACGAGGTGCAAACAATACACAAATTTAGTGAATCTACTGTAGCATTTACTTAAACTATCCTTTTTTGTTAGTCCCTACTAAAGGTAATAATGATGACAGTTGAGTTTATAAACCACCCACGTCTGTTCGCTGACCGTCTGATGCTGCAAACTTCAAACACACTAACTGACTGCAACAACTTGCAACATCTTACCTTTTGTCGTGTTTTTGGTTTACGCAATGCTGAATCACTTCTGTCTTCCTTCTGTCTCTGGACTGCATTAATGGTAACCACAGATGTGTTAAAACAAGAACGTTTTCAATATTTGCATCTTAAAAAGATCAGTATCATAATTGCTTGCACTCCTGACCTGTTTTTCTACTTTCCTTGCAGATGCAGAAGATCCCAATGACTGCAGCTACAATCAACAGAAAACCAGAGGCAGCAGCTGAGATCACCAATATGTTAGGTAAAAGCAGGCCTTCATCGGAAATGGACAAAATGAGCCAATATTGTGAGTGAATCTGTCAATCAACACTGTATAACCGAGAATAAATCAATATTAATATCACCATACCTGCACATGTGTGACAGAGTTGTTTGATGTCCGCGTGTCTCGTCTGGTTGCTGATGGGATTGTTGAGCACACAGCTGTAGGTGTTTTTATCCTGATATTCCACCTCCAGAGGTAGAGAGAGACTGATGCTGAGATCAGACACACTGATGCTGGACAATAAACTGTTTCCTTTGTACCAGGAGAGAGTCACATGACCCACATTCACCACTGAACACAACAATGAACAATTCTGCTGTGATGATGAAGATGAAGAACATTGTGAAGAGTTACTGCTGATGACAGGAACCGGCAGACGAGCTGAAAACATCAGATAATAGAGAGAAATATGGATACAGCTAATGCACAATGTAATTTTTGGTGTATTGTAATCTATGGTTCATCACTCCAAAGTATTGACTCCCAATATGCTTTGCTTTTGTCAAACCCTGGCATATTCTAGACAGGTTTTTTTTTTTTTCTTATTTTATTAAATTTTTTGTGCATGGACTTAAGCAGTGGCTTCCTTCATAGACAACAATATGCGTTGTATGGGGTCATGGGAAACACTCATCCCAGTTTGACTTTGCAAACCAAATTTGACTTTTGCGACAGTATTCAAACTTATTAGCAGTGCTTTATTCATTTTCTTAATATTTTTTGTGCACAGAATTTATTTTCGTTCCCAGCTCTCTTGACATTTCTTTTTCACGTATAGTGCCATTTTGTCATCATTATATGGGAGTGGATTTTCTCTTTTAAATACCACTCTTAATTGTCAATTATTCTTTGGCCACATGTGTGATGTTTGATTAGATTCATCTGCTGGTGAATTCATGTTAATTATAATTTTATTTTGTAAAATTCATTGCGGTGTACTAATTTTTGCACCCTGATTTTATATTACTTTGTTAGAATAGTTCCAATTTTGCCATATTAATTTAAAAGCAAGATGGATGTTTTCTGAGAAATCTGTTGGGGTGCACTCATTTATCCTGTGCACTGTATGCCTCGCCATTTGTTTTCTTATAAAAAACATTTTTTAAAGTAGGTTAACATGAAATGCTTACAATGGAAGTCAATGGGGTCAATCTGTAAACACTAAAATACTGTTTGGGCACGGAGTAAAGTTAAATTCTTATTTTGTAAATAGCTTTACAGCTCAAATAATCCACTGATTTTGACATAAGATAATTGTTTTTGTCAAATCATAAGCTTAACACTTTTCTACATTAATGTCTTAAAAAAAACAAATTCATTGACTTTCACTGTAAGCGCTTCACTTGATTTGTTTTTTTGTTTTTTTTTCTTGATGAGTCAAAATTATTTTTGTGGTAATCATGCCACAATTGCTGTGGATTAAGCTTAATTTTTACTCAACCAATGATTTTTTTTTATTTTTATAAAACAATAATATGCCAATGCTCAAGCAAATTATGTGTCTACTCACCATAGACAGAAACGCTGAATGTTTTTAATGGTCCTTTCGCTCCATTTACTTCATAGAGTCCAGCATGTTGAGTTGTGATGTTTGTGATGGTCAGAGATCCAGTTTTACTGTCCAGCTTCAGTCTGCCTCTGAATCTCCCATCGGGAACATCCTCATATGTAAAGAAGTGTCTATATTTTGCACTGATTTCAGCAATAATGTACTTTTTACCTCCATATTTCCACAGAATACTGTCGTCTTCATGTATTTCAGTAAGATCGGTGTATAGAGTGACAGAATCTCCTTCGGTCACTGACACTGAACCACCAAGCACACCTTATAAACAGAATTGGTTTAGAAAGCCCAGGATCAGTTTGTAACTTTTTAACAGCAGCAAAGACATCAAACTAAATAAAAAGTGCATATATGAAAAGACAGATTTGTGTGAATCAGTAATTTAATCTTTAACATGTTTTATCTGCTTGTAGAGTTAAATAAAAATGTCGAGTTGCATACAGTTAATTACCGCTAATTCTGCTGGACACTCTCAATAGTTGCATAGCAGGCTTACTGAAAAGAGACCTGAATCTAAAGTAGAACTTGCAACAATATGTGTGAATTTGCAAATGCAGATCCTCTAATTATTTCGAACAGAATCGTTTTCCATCTTATTTTTTCTCTGAAATGGAAATAAATGAAGTCTAAAACTGCGTTTATAACTTACCAATCAGACAACACAAACAGAACAAAAGGAGCACGTGAAACATTTTCTTCAGCTGTTCAGCTAAAACTCTGATCTAATAAGACTATCTGCTGATAACACTGAAGCTGGTGTGTGAATCCTCCCCCGACAGAGTTTGACCACCCTACTAGTTAACACGCACACTAGTTCATGCATTTTATATATATATATTCTAATACATGTTATTCTGGCTTATAAGACTTAAATTTAATGGTCAAAAACATTTGGAAAACATTTATTAAAAGAATTAACATTGATGGTTTCTGAAAGGTAGCATTTGACTGTGGCAAATATGAACAAGTAGAAAATTGGATTAGTCAACCTAAATTTAATGATAAAATAAATCTAATGGATCATTAAGTTATTATCCCTTTCAAAAGCTAGGCCTTTGAACCTAAATAGGCCATATTAGTACCTCAAAGTTACGTATTGGTACGAAAGGTTGTACATATTAATACATACATGGTTAGTATTAGAACAAGGGTAACATCCGTGTGACAGCTTTTGTACCTTTTTTGGGTTTTTTTGAGAGTGCGATGTGAGGCATGAGCAGCTCAGTTTCTGGGTCAGACTGAAACCTGCTGCGGTCGGTTTGAATCTGATGTGAACTGTTGGGTAGACATTTAGCTTGTGCATTTAAACGGCCATTTGTTTAATGTATGTTCTGTTTTTAGGGGTTTTTCTTTTCCTGCTGTCATGAACCTGCTGTCTGATTTCCCTCCTGTAGAGCAACTTTACAGTCAAATAAAATGAATCCATTAAAGATATCATTTGAAAAACTGTCAAGAAACACGTCTGTTCACGAAGGTAGCATTCGTTGATTTAATAAGAATGTTTCATGTAAAATCAGATATTAAATCTTTTTTAGCACTTATTCCGCTAGATTTCAATAAAACCACAATATTATCAATTTTATTTAGTATCATTCTAAATGTGTAGACTTGTAATTAAGTAGAGATGTCTAATATAATAGTTTATTACTCAAGTGCAGTAAAAGATGTAATGAATAACACAAGAATTGCTCACTAATTCATTCAGTGACCCATTCTGCTGGTTACAAAGTTACACCTATAGGTGGTCTCAAATGATCGTCTCATGTGTGAATCAGTACTTTGTCACCCTGAACTCTCACAACCAGGGCTCTCAAGTTATAGCGAAAGTTTGGAGTGAGATTAGGGGAGGGGCCACGCAACGGGAGGAGTCACTCAAGGGGGAGGGGCAAATCAAAGGGGAGGAGCAACTCAAATATTTGCAGCACCCAAGTTTTTGCTAGCGGTTCCATTTTACCTATTGTTCATAATTGACCAGCACAAATAGAAGTTATAACATTCGGTAAATCTGATGAAAGACAAATTCATTCTAATAAAATAAAAAGATTTATGTATTTAAAAATACAAATGTATCAAAAATAAAAATAAATTTTGCCTCAAACAAGCCAACTGAACAGCAGTACTCAATGTATATACTATACACATATACATTACAGTACTTACCCTGAGCATGTATGTCAAACTGTGTGTGTGTGTGTTTAAGAGAGAGAACACATTTCAGCTTATGTTTCTTTTTTTCTGTTGTAAATGTTTGTTGCACATTTTGATGCCTGATGACAGGTGTAGAGGACTCCCACATAAAGCACTGTCATGATAATAGCGTTCCATCCAGAGCCAAACTGTTTCTAGTTTTGGTTTTGTTCAAACCCACCATGGAAAACCCACTGCATCTGAATTTGAATTTGGGGAAGCCTCAGTGCTTTACATGGGAGCCCCCTACCCCTGTCATCAAGATGTGCAACAAACACAACAGAAAAAAAAATTAATAAGCTGAAATGTGTTCTCTCTCTCTCTCTCTTTCTCACACACACACACACACAGAGCTTGACATACATGTTCAGGACAAGTTCTGTAATCCTACTGTGTGTGTACAGTATGTACATTGAGCACTGCTGTTCTGGCATGTTTGGGGCCAAATTTATTTGTATTTTTGATCCTTTTTTAAATATGTAAAACAATTTATTTTATTTGGATGAATTTGTCTGTCTTTTATCAGATTCATCAACTGTTATAATATCTCTAGTACTTTCCTTTCAGTAAGCCAAAGCTAAGTTAAAGCTTCTGGTTGCAAAGCAGTTGAAGAGTTTTTATTTATTTATTTATTTTGACTGCATTAATAATACTTTAGCGCGAATTTGGCTATATTCCCCAAGATCAGCTCTCACTATCTTTTCACAGGCAAGTGAAAATGAAGGGGTTACCTACAGCATTCATCGGATCTTTCTCTTTCAATTTACACTCCATGTGCGCTCGCATCCATGTTTCTGAGTAACGAACCCGCTTGTGGCAGAATCGCGTACTTTAAACGGAAACAACAACATCCTAATTTCTGATTGGCTGGTAGGTGGCATTTAGGTGGCGCCGAATGCGTGAGACTTGAGAGCCCTGCGCAACTTTCCTCTGAGGCTGCATTTAAAGAGGTCATTGTCAGGAGTCCGGGACCTGCGTTTCTCCCTCTCACCACCAGAGGTCACTATCTCCCGGATTCAATTCCCCAAACTCCACTCACCTCATTATTGAGTCATTTGCCCCAGTTGTTTTCCTGATTGCTTTCCCTATTTAGGCTTCCTGTGTTTTCTGTTTGGGGCTCATTTGTCTCACTTTTGTGCCAGGTAATGCCTGTGATTTCTGTCTGCCACGTGCCCCGTGCCCCGTGCATGTCTTGTTTTCAGTGGTTGTGTTTGCTCTGGCTTTTTCCCCTTCGGGGTGGTTTCATTTGTGTTTTGGTTTATTTTGTGATTTGTAAATAAAGGAAACACCATTTGCCAGCATTCTAGTCTCCGTCTCTCCCGTCCTGTGACAGACATGACATGGATTTTTACAAATTATTATTTTAATGTTCTTTGAGGTTTACTTACTGTATAATGTTCAAGTGTTTTGCACAAAAAACCAACAACAAAAAATAAATGAATAAATATGTGGAAAAAATGATTATTTTTAACCCTCATCCTGAACCTCTCTCTAAAATGACCTGTTTTTAAGGGGTGGGTCCTTTAAGGCTTCTTTTCAGTAATCAGCCACCGTCCGGTGGGGCCAAGCCACTAATCTGAACTGCAGCTGTGGGGAACCAGAAACCACGCAGCACATTGTCAACAAGTTTCCGCTGACTCATTTCAACGGCGGACTCGAGACTCTACACCTGGCTGAACAAGATGCTGTTCTGTGGCTGGGCACGCAATGCAAACGCTAAGAAGAAGAAGAAGCCACTGTTATGATTGGCTAACGTCATTGCATAGGAAAGAGTATCAACGCCCCCTCGCTATTGCATGTGTGTTTTGACAACATAAAATAAAACGGCCAGTTCCAGACAAAGCAATATGAAATCATTTACTTACGTTTGATGCAGTCAGATCTAGTACCGCTTCATCTTTCAACAAATGTTTCTTTGTGAACTCTCCATGACACTGTGCCTTGTTTACAAAACAAAATGCTCCGATCAGTCCTCTGACATGATCCGGGGTGCCATTAAAAATTAATAATCCACTTGTTCCCTACACTAGGATCCTTCTGATATTTGTACAAAGACACGAACGAGCTGTTAAATGCGTCAAAGCCAAAGTTCTCCGTTCATTCCATCTGTGCAATTGATGACAGACACAAGTGCGTGAACAGTGTCAGAAAGCGAATGTGCATCTGTATACTGTATCCTGTGTAGACAAGATAGCAGCAGTGATTTTAATTTCTGTTTGATTTTGACGCGACGTGACACTCGCTTTCAGCGTAATCAAGTGTCAGCCATTAGCGGCTGAATGTCAGTGGGTGGGGCCTATGGTGAGAAGAAGACTATTTGTCGATGTCTTGCTCTTAAGGCGTTTTTTATGCAAATGACTGCGCCCAGGTGACATCACTTTGCCCCTCGAATCCAAAACAAGCCGTTTTTGGAGCTTGATTAAATAAATGCTTTGTTAATAATGAGGAGGATGTTTTAAGCTATGAAACTTGCAGGAAGTTTTAATGGTACAAAGACCTCTTATATGCCAAAAGATCAAGGTAAATTTGATTTCTCATGTCATGACCTCTTTAAGCCCACTTTTATATGCCCTCCCTTCATCTCATTAACTTGGATGTATGTCATTGCTGACTTTACTGGCCATTACTGGCAGAGACAATTATGTACTAAAAATGGAAACATTTATTCCATTGGGTTTTTGAAAAGGTTTGCGTACAGATGACAACATTGTCAGAATGATCCCTGTTCACACGGATCGGCAAAAATGACTAAAAACTCTGTTTTATCCTGCCAGGCCAGTGGATGGTGATGTCACTTTGTAAAGAAACACTATGCTCCTTTAGACTGAACATGTAATACACATGGGCATAACGTCACTGTTTTCACAAATTCATGTTTTCATACTTTACACAGATATGATGACGGTATCCCAAAACTTGCACTTTAAAACCTGTTTTGAAAAGTTTGCTTTTTTTTAGGCCTCCAACATGCCATTGTTGTGTAAGTGAACAGCCTTTGTGCATACAAAGTTTTCTGTTATTATTTGTATAAAACAGTGTCATGTTAATGCAACCCTCTGAAACCTAAAATGACATGTGGGACACCCTATGGTCTTGTGGACTTAACAGACATGTGTCATGGTGCCCATTGTAAGTCCACAAGAGCAACTGCTCATAAAGTGTCATTTGGGCCAAGGCCTAGTTTGTCTCTCATGGCCTTTATTAGTCAGGTAAGGCCTCTGTTAATCGTCACACATTTCAAATTTTCACCGTGTGACAAATGACAATACAATTATTGCCAAGGGTTAGTGTAGATATAGTGGTACAATAACACTGCACTATAGCATCCACTCATTCAAATAATCCATTCAATCTGGCAAACAAAGAACAAGAATTAAGGAGCTCAGATTTCATTTTTTATGTGTGCACCAAAAAATAAAAGCTGTTTATTTTTTAAACCCATTTCAAAAAGAATAAGCTCGCTGAGATGTTTGGTGGAAGCTTATAATATCACATATGCAGTTCATAAAGGCATAAAGGAAATAATGCATTATCCCTACAGTTAAATCATGAAATAAAATTTAACCCTATAACATTTTATAAACTATTTTATACTAGACTGTAGTGTTTTATCATGAAAAACAGTTAACAGCATTGACTGTGTGCATCTACAACAGCAAGTTATAGGCTTGTATATCTTTTGATTATGCCATGGTGCCGCTGCGCGTCGGGTGGTTCTTCGCCTCCACGTCGTGCATTCAAATCGTTTAATGCACAGCTAGCCGTTGATTATCCCTTACATATTCATTGATTATTATGGTGAATGCGATCGAGATGGCTGACGCGTCAACATATATGGAGCAGTCGAATAGGGGGAATCTAGTACATATATCTATGGTCTGCTCGTCTCTCCCATAGGTCTCTCCACGGAAGAGAGGGGCGGAGTCAGCAGAGCTCACTAGCATTTAAAGCAACATGGACTAGAACAGCATGCTGAAAACAGAGCTGACAGGGTAAAGAAGGTGTTTTTTATACTACCATTGAGAAATTTTAACCAAAGTATGTTATAGACATTTCATTAAGACCCTAAAGAATCATATCAACTTGTATAAAATGGACATATGATGACCCCTTTAGAAAGGACCAAAGACTGACATCTGATCTTTTTCACAACTGCTACTTTAAATTGAAATATGACCATTTACTCTTTAATACAGACACATTGAAACACAATAAGCATATTTAACCACTCAAACAGTGAACACTTGAGTAGTTGCTGTAGTTTTAAATCAAAAACCTGTTTGCACGCTCTGCTTGTTATTTATGAAGACATTAATTGTGACTTTGTCTGGATAAAAAAGAGTGTTTGTAAATGGATGTATCAAATTAAGATGTGTTTCAAATCTCTTTATAGAGTTTTTATAATGTATTAAAATCTGTTTTTCTGCACAGTTGTCTGTCTGCACCTTTAACAGTGACTTCACTGTTTGCGTTGAATTAATGGAACTTATTCTTGCTTTACATCAAGGTTACAAGTGAATTCTGTAACTTCACTGTGTGTCCACATTATCCTGTGTATTGCAGGATTGATAACTTTACACATCTATGAACAAAAAAGTGACTTTATTTAAAACTATTATCGGTAGATATTGTAGATATCGTTCCGATCAAAATCCATGTGAAATTAACCCATATTAAAAAATAAAGAAAATAAAAAATAAAGAAAACATTATGTATATAGCACCACTCTTTTGACTAGCCTAAGCCCTGCCCCACACTTCTGTGACCGCTGGTGCTGAGATTCTGCAGCTGGATAATACTACTAGTATAGATAGTTTGGGACTTTGAGTGGTCAGTGCTCTGGCACAGCTAAACAGCTTAGGCTAGAGGATAAGTTTATGTAACTGGTCTCAGATTCTGTCTACAACGCCTGCGCCTTGCCTTATGAATGACAGTGTCTTAAGAGCTAGTCTGTTCAACTAGCAGTTAGCCAAGGGGCAATCAGTCTTATTTTTTTGGATTCAACTTCGACTAATCTAAGTTTTAATCTAAGTTTATGTAAACACATTTAAAAAAAAAAAAAAAAACATTAAAAAAAAGGGAAAAAAAATTATATGACTAAACTTTTAACTTTTAAGACCTTTTATGCAACTGGCCCCTGGACTTATTTTCGGAAACGTGGTGAAATTATGTACCATGTTTTTCTGACAATGTGCCTTTTGCTCTTGCGTGGTAAGACATTTATTGATATCACATATTTGCTATATTAGCCCTGTTTCTGGGTGGCTGGTATTTCATGTTGCGACACCATTACAAAATCCAATCACGTATTATGAATCTTGTTTAATATTAAACAGAAATAGACAAACAGGAGAATCATACCCCAACAGTGCAACAAATGTATTTATTTATTTTTTACACTTTTATTTAAAGATACAGTGAAGAGAAGAACAGAGAGAATAGGATCAAACTCACTGAAAGCAAAATTGTGCTTCAAAATGATTAGCAATTAAGAAACAAAGTAACTTTACCAGTAATAGATCAGCAAGCGCATGATGTTCATCAGTATGTCTAGGTTTATTAAAGCTGAGATGGAGATCTGTGGCGTTAAAGTTGAACATCCATTACAGATGTTTTCTACATCTCTGTTTGTGAAGCATGTTTAGTGTGATGTAATTAATATGTTTTCTTGATCTGTTTATGATTATTAACACTATGTGTTAGAGATGATCTGCCTTCACTTGAATGTTCATTTATTTTGACATAGATGGGTCAATGTGATTTCACCAAGTGCAACATGTTCCTGAATCAACATCCTTGTTGATCCTGGAACAACATTCCAAGCAACCAATCAGAATTGAGGGATAACTTTACAGGAAATGTCAGTTTTAGCCTTACAACCAGAGTTAGGTGCTTCTACACCCTTGTTATTCAACTATCATTTCCTTCCGATTTTAGGGATACATTATGGGTAGGGTTAGGTTTAGGGGTAGGGATTGGGTTAGGTCTATGTTTTTGGATAATAATGTTGATCCGGGATCACCAAAAGATGTTGATCCAGGAACATGTCTTACTTGGCAAAATCACGGCGACCAGGATTTAGGTATATTTATAAGTGCATCATGACAGATTTTTGTCATGTAAATGTTTTGTCACATCAGAGTTAAAATCTGCCAAATATAAATCATTAAGAGCTGGACATGATGATTTTGTTTCATTAACACTAATTTTCCAGTATTTTAATAAACTGGTGAAATATTGTAAAAGATCTGTGCATATGAAGTTTCTTTCTGAAACAAGCGACAATAATATGTATGCATGTTCATGTGATAACATTAAAAACACTAATAACTTAATTCTTTGATGTTATAAATGTTGAATTCCAAGTAATGTCACGCTCTAATACAGTATGCATACTGTTTGTGGTGTGCATACTTTATGTATTAATGAAATATCAGCCAATTTATAACAAGAGCACACTGTGTGGATGCTGTTCTTGCAAATAATAACAATAGGCTAATAATAATAATAAAACATTATGAAAGGAGTCAAAAGATGTTGAAAATGTGTTATAATGTATTGTTCCAATAGAGAAACTAATTTAAGTATTTTTTTTAAACAATGTATCTACCCCAGTGGTCTCAAACTCAATTCCTGGAGGGCCACAGCTCTGCACAGTTTAACCTCTTAATCAAACACACCTGATTCAGCTAATTAAGGTCTTCAGGATTACTAGAAACCTCCAAGCAGGTGTGAGTTGGAGCTAAACTATACAGAGCTATGGCCCTCCAGGAATTGAGTTTGAGACCACTGATCTAGCCCTTGTAGACATTGTGGTCCACACTCCATACCAGTTGGTGGCGGTAATGCACCAGTGCTTTGTTTGCCAACCGTATAAACCAATAAACCCTAGAAGAAGAAGTGGAAACATGACTAACGCGGTTAGTTTCACTTCTGAGGGTGTGTATATATAAAAGGAAACAACATGACAGCTTTGCAGACCAACGCAAAATAAATAAATCTCCTAGCAGACGAATCGCAACGGATGCTAGTGCAAGCGTGTGTTATAACAACTGAGTGGGTCATGTACTGTCACTACACACGTGTATAATTTTTTTTAGCATGAAATCCTCAACACATTTGATGCTCTTTATTTGACTGAAAGAAAGCTTTGTGTGACGCCATAAACTAGCGCCGTTGTGTCATTTTTCTTAGTAGCTAATGAAGGCACTAAGGCAGGTGTATTTATCAGTGTGTCAGCTTTACTGCAAAAAGTTTCAGTCCTGTGCTCCAGCCAGGAATGATTCCTCATCCTGTGTTGCTGAGGAGAGGTGTGTGCTGCTATATAAAGTGACCAGACTTATGGTTTTCACCTGCTGGACGATGAATCAGGTGAAAAGTCCCTCAGACACACATTTGAACGAGGGACCTGAGACCAGAATATGACAGAGACTGTCTTTTGATCAGTAAACAACCACCCACTCAGAGCACACTATAGGTAGGCCTACTAAAATCTGCCAGAACAGTAACCACGTGTTTGCTAATGCTTTTTTTTTTTTTCTATTTAAAAAAAAAAAAAAAGTGGTTTGTATCATTAGTTGGAAAACACTCCTTCACCCCATCACTCATGTTTTGTTCCCTGATCTTCAGGCGGTGTTAATGAGCTGGAACTGGAGCAATATCTTGAGCAGTCCACATATTTGTGTCTGTTACCATTGGAAACTTAAGGTGAGATTTTCTATCTGATTATGATCATATGCTGCATTCACGCCATGTCGTAGTTACCGTAATTTCGAGATGACAACACGTGACTTTCTAGATTGTTGTTAGTTTCTCATTAAAGCTGATGCAAACAAAATAAATTATTAATCACCATCAAATAATAAATTGTAAATCATACATTGTATTACTCTTAAAATGACCCAGACACTGGCAGATAAAAACCTTCATAAGAAAAAAAAAAATAGGGTTCAAGAATAGTTTTGCTTAGAAATAATTGAAACTACTGAAATTACATTCTCAGAAAAAAAGGTACAAGCTCTCGCTGGTGTATTACCTTTTTGCCCATTTAGGTACTACTATGCACTATTAAGGGGTAAAAGGTGTACTTTTTGAAAAGATACTCCACATGACAACTGTTGTACCTTTATTTCCGAGAGTGTAGTACTGCTTAACTGCAGGGTTCAAGATCATCAAGCACACAAAGTATATAATATTTCACTTTTTGATTTGAGAACTTTTTGTCCAAAATCAGTAGTAATAAGTTTAGTATTTTGTAGTAGAGTGGCTTCCCTGTAGAGCAGAAGACAACGGTTTCATGTGAGCATAAATTAAAACATCCTTGCAATGACATGTGGATGGCACAGACTGACACCTCAGACACACTCGCACCGTCACACTATTGACACCTCAGATACACTCGCACGGCACACGCTTACACAAACAATATTGACACCTCAGTCACACACTTGCACAGATACACACTCAAACAGACACTACTGACACCTAAGACACACACCAACAAACTGCCATCGAATGCAAGCATCCAGCAGTAAACACATTCTCACGCACAAGCTGTTTTTTCTACCCAACATATCAAACCGCATTTCTGTACAGATGTATATGATCAATACCACAGCAGAGTTCACTTTGTCACCTTTAGACGACTAGTTTGCATCTATGTTTTGCAAACATGGAAATGCTGCAATGAAATGCTCAACCATAGACTGAGAGTCTGAAGGCGTTGCAGGAGGTTCCCAATGAAAATGATCAAACAATAAGTGTCTTGTATTTAGAACAGCATCAAAGTTTAATCATCTTCTGATTTTGATTGGTGCATATTCCACATGACTCTCCTCTTCAGCTTTCTGTAAAAAAAAAAAAAAGCATAACACAAGATATAATAATAATAATATTTTTTTTAATATATATATATATATATAGTAACGAGTCTTTTATAAACATGTGCTGTGGTTGTGTGTGAAGTTTGTTCGATAGATCATTATGCTATGAAAGCTCATTACCGCCACTAGGCCTGTCGCAATAATCAATATATCGAGTTATCGGAAAATATATGTAAAGAGCAGACACTGACAGGTGAAAAGAAGGCATCATTTGAGGCCTTATAGTGTTTTCCTTACAACTCCAGACTGTGCTATTGAAGAACAAGCCCAAACAGAATCAAAACTGCAATTCACTGTTCTGGTGCATATGTAAATGTAACAACGCAAAATAGTGCTCTCTATCAGCTAAGCGTTAAGGGGGTTTCACAAGGGAGAGAATGTATTTTTGCATTCCACTTGTGCTGTTTTTTTTTTCCATTGTAAACATGCACTAGAGATATGTTTTTTGCAGCATCTTGTGCTTGCATTATTATGCTGTTATATTATCATTATATATTCAGTGGCATAAAATGACAATAATATAATTTATCATAATTATTTCTGGGACAATACTGTATATCACCCAACAAAAAGTAGTTATAATGACAGGCCAAACCACCACAGAAGAAAAAATAAATAAATAAAGTTTTGGTAAATCATTAAAAAAAAAAAAATCTAAATTAAATTACCAGTCAAAAGTATGAGATTAAAGATTCCAAATTATAACATAAATCAGATTATGATATACTCAAGGTCAAAATTACTATATCATAATTTCAACATTTTAAGTTATAAATTTGAACCTTTCAATCACATTATTTAAACTTGGTATGTGATTTGATATTTTCAGCTTTTTAAATTATGACTTTTTAATCTCAAAATTTCAATGTAGTATGTCATAATTTTGACTTGTTGTTAAAATTATGATTTAACAGCATGTTTAATTCTTAAGTGGTGGAAATGGATTTAAATATTTACAGACAAAATCAAAAGCACACACTGATCTACATCAGGCTCACTGATGAAATTATACAAATACTCAGCAAATTAACAATAAATTGCCTTACCGATTTATGTGTGTTTCTTCTGTAGAATGTTGTCTCAGCGTAAGTGATCTCTACTTCACAAGTCTCAGCTGTTTGAAAAATTATAAATGCATTAAAACCACAAAATTAAATCCTAACTAGATTAGGTTCATCACAACAAATGAGTTATTAGGGCTTTCAAAGTTAACACCAAAGTAACACTCAAAGCTTGTAAAAAGGCATTAACAAATTTAATTTCGCCATTAGGCCATTAACTTTTTCCACATACAAAAAGCTCTTAACCCTTGTGTGGTGTTCGGGTCTGTGGGACCCATTTTCACATTTTGCCAAAATAAAAATTATACGATTAATTATTTTTTCAAACTCGTACTCATTGGCCTTGCCTCATTTTCTATGAAGAACGTTTATCAGAACAAATTTTCAGTGAACACACACTGTACACCCCCCGTACACAGTTATATTACATACACGATGTTCAGGTCCACTGGACCCGGGGCTAATGAAAGAGTGTAAATTTTAGGTCCTGTGTACCTTCACTCTGTCCTCCTACTTAATACGTATATGTGTGTGTATGTGCATGTGTGTGAGAGAGAGAGAGTCTGTGAGAGTGGAGTGTAAATGTGAGTTTTGTGTTTCTGCCCCTGCCGTTCCCGCACAAGGTTGTAGCACTTTAATTCATAATTCATTCATTTCATATATTACTTCTTTAAAAGGATAAGATAACACTTGCCTTCTTTATCAATTTTTCTATGTTTACTGCAGAGGCAGAAGATCACGACTACTGCTACAATCAACAGCGATCCAGAAGAGATCAGCACTATCAAAGAGACTGGAGGAACTGAAGGAGAGTAAAAGAGAGACGGTCATTAATGTAAGTGAATGTGTACATAAACACCTATATCAGTGCTGGCATACCTGCACATGTCTGACAGAGATTGATGTCCAGATGTGTGGTCTGGTTGCTGATGGGATTGTTGAGCACACAGCTGTAGGTGTTGTTATCCTGATATTCCACCTCCAGAGGTAGAGAGAGACTGATGCTGAGATCAGACACACTGATGCTGGACAATAAACTGTTTCCTTTGTACCAGGAGAGAGTCACATGACCCACATTCACCACTGAACACACCATTGAACAATTTGATGATGATGATGAACATTGTAAAGAGTTATTGCTTATGACAGGAACAGGCAGACGAGCTGAGAAAACATGAGAGAATAAAAAGGAATATGAACACAGTAATTAGCTTATTTTCAGTTTTGTGAATTGTAATTAATTGGTGTAATACATTTTGTGTTGAGTGATGTTTAGTGTGTTGATGGTCGCTGAATGTCATCTCAAACTAACAGAATAAGTGAATGTTTGGACAAATGATGTCTCTACTCACCATAGACAGAAACACTGAATGTTTTTATTCTGTGATTTCTTCCACTTATCTCTAGTTCATAAACTCCAGTGTGTTGAGTTGTGATGTTTGTGATGGTCAGAGATCTAGTTTGATTGTCCAGCTTCAGTCTGTCTCTGAATCTCTCATCAGTACTGTTATATGTGATGAAGATTTGGTTCTTTTTTTTAAATTTACCTACTTGAGATTTTTTAGCTCCATATTTACACAGTATGTAGTCGTCTTCATGTATTTCAGTATCATCAATGTATAAAGTGACAGAATCTCCCTCCATCACTGACACTGATTCACCAAACACACCTGGAGAATATAAACAGATTAAAGCCTCTGATGGTTTACAAAGCCTGAAATCAGCTTCATTTACATGTAAAGTTGAGAACAGCAGCAGAAATACAAAACAAAATGTAAAATATAAAATGTCTTCATAAACTGCTTCTGTAAACTGCTACCATTACAGAGCGACTATTAGAATCAAGCAGACAGAGAAAACACTAAAGAACGGCTTACGGATTGCTTGGAAATGTATTTACGGTCGCAAATAATAGAGTAATATGGCAACAAAATTTATGAAAAAAGGACAGATAACCACACATAACAAACTGTAACTTAATACAACTGTGTTTTCTACCACATGAATTATTATTATTATCTATTTCACAAATGTCCAACACACAGTAATTGTGTATTCACACAAATATTATATTTAATGGATTAAACACATAAATGCATTAACTCCGAATATAAACTCAAAGCAAATAGCTTTCCAAAAACAGCAACAACTTTTCCAGTCATGCGACTTTAAGGAGTTTAATGTAAAGAAACAGGGTTAAAATTCAATAATTTTAAATGCTAAGTAACACTGGGTTCATAATAATGGTTTAAATGTAAGTCTGCTTATTTTAAAGTTTGGTTCAAGAGAATTATTAGATAAACATTGATTTAGTCTAGATTTAGCCTTTATTGTTTTTGGTGCAACAGCTTTAATCTATAATTTGTTTTAAAGTATAGAGGGCAATGGTATAGAGGACAGTGTTTAAAGTTTCATAACTTATTGACAATGAATACATGATAATTTTTGCAGACTGAAAGTACAGTTTTAATAGTGATGGATTATAATAGTGCTTATATATATCAGAGGTGGGTAGTAACGAGTTACATTTACTTCGTTACATTTACTTGAGTACATTTTTTGGGTAACTAATACTTTTAGAGTATATTTAAAAATGGGTACTTTTACTCTTACTCAAGTACATTTTTAGTGAAAAAACGGTACTTTTACTTCGTTACTGTGGGCGACGCTCCTCTCGTTATTTTATCTTAATGCAATACAAGTTAAAAATCCTTCAATTTATTCCAAGCGCGCCGTCTACTTTTTTCTGGGCAATGAACGATGCCCGTTCGCGAATGATTCATTATTTTGAGTCAATTCTGTTCGAAGGCTTGATCAAACCAGTTGGCAAACCAGTGAATCGGTTCGCGGATCAGTTTGAATGATTCGTTCAGTTCCCTGCCGCACGCGCTGAGTCGTCTGAAGCGGTTCTCACTCAGAGTTGTAACATCAAGAGCGCTGAAGACGTGGCTTTGGATCAACAATCAGTTGAAAGCAAAGGCTATGGTTTGCTAGCTATGAAGATCTTTATTAGACGAACATCGCGTGTGCTGTCGGTTCCACAGGTATAGATTCGATTACAATACACGATACCACTATGACATTACCAGTTCGTTGTACATGTACCTTACACATTAAATACAACATATAATTTATTCATTAAATAAGCTGTCACAGAATATGAAATAAACACCCGCCAAACCCGTGTTAGTTCCAGGAGGAATGCCTTGCCTAGACACAATTAATATTGATATTTTCACAATATTTACGCTTGCAGAAATAAAGGCTACATTTGTTTACATTTTGCAGAACAGACGGAAGAAGTGCATTTGTTTCGTTATGTTCAGATGTTCTGTAGCTGTCATGTGAGGAGTTTTCACTCTTCTCCGTGTCAGAGGTTATATACATATATACATTTATTATACATAATTAATATACTTTAAAATTATTTAATTTAATTCAGTGATGCAAATCAGAATTGTTATCAGCTGTTACTCCAGTTTTCAGAGTCATATGATCCTTCAGAAATTATTCAAATATATTGATTTATTACCAGTTGTTGAAAAAACAGCATATGGTGGTTAGGTATGTTTTGAAGCTGGGATGCTGGTTTATGCTGGTCCTTTGCTGGTTTAAGATGGTCCTTTGCTGGTCTTAAGCTGGTCGGACCAGCACATGACCAGCATAAACCAGCAAAGGACCAGCTTAAATCAGCTCAAACCAGCATCCCATGCTTCAAAACATACCTTACCAGCATATGCTGTTTTTTTCAAAAGAGAACAGTTTTGCTGCTTAATATTTTTTGGAACCTGTGACATTTTGTTCAGGATTCTTTTATGAATAGAAAGCTAAAAAAGAACAGCATTGATAATAAATCAGGCTGATAAAATTCTGATTTGCATCACTGAGAAAAAAAAAAAAGCATTAAAAGTATTTTAAACCGTGTTTTAAGCAGTGTGTGTATGTATATATTTGTGTGTGTATATATATATATGTATGTATATATACATTTTATCTAAATATCTATATATCTAAATAAAAATAGACTATATTCAGTATATGATCCAAAGTAACTAGTAACTAACTACTTGAGTAGTTTTTTTTATCCGATACTTTTTTACTCTTACTCAAGTAACTATTCAGACTATTACTTTTACTTGAGTAAATATTTCTTAAAGTACTTTTACTTTTACTTGAGTACAGTTTTTGGGTACTCTACCCACCTCTGATATATATATATATATATATATATATATATTTTTTTTTTTTTTTTTTTTTTTAATAAATGAGTCATTTAGATCATTATGTCACTGGATAGTCTCCTATGCACTATAAGGTTCCTGCATATTTTAACTAGTGAATTACCATGACATTTGTGGATGTTTATGGTCACTTGCAGAAGTATTTTTAAAGAAAGAAATGCATTTTTGGAATTTAGAATTTTAGAAATGTATTTTTAAAAGGACAAAAAAGGCCTGATATTTGAAAGCAGCTCAATTGAAAGTTTACACTTTCTGAACATTTACCTGGAAATTTCAGTGTAAACTTCTTAACCCCAAAAGAGACCTGAATTCAAAGTTATTAGATCTTGTATTATATTCGTACAATATTAATAATTCATTTGGTAAATAACAGCAGGTGAAAATAATCGAATTCTGATTTACTCTAAAAAATAAAAAAACATAAAAATGTGAAGAAAAAAAAAACTTACCAGTGAGACTCCAGCAGCACAAACAGAACATAAGAAACACGTGAAACATTTTCTTCAGCAGTTTAGCATCTGATCTAACAGCAGAACTGTTGAAGTGTTCTGTGACTCCTCCCACAACAGAGTTTGACCCTCCTAGTTTACACATAGCATTTGCATATGATATAATGTTATAGTTCATCTAGCCCTTAAGATTTTAACTGTTCTTAACGGATTAAAAAAGTATTTGTTTTTATTAAAATGTTAGGAGTTCATATTAATACCTTAAAGGTACATATTAAGTCAAGTCATCTTTATTTATGTAGCGCTTTTTACTATACAGATTGTTTCAAAGCAGCTTTACAATGATAACAGGAAAATTATACATCATTGTTCATCTTAATTAGTTGATTCAGTTAAGTTGTAAAAATCATTGGTTATTAATTTAGTTAATTTCATCAATACAGCAGCTCTGGAGAAAATGGTGATGTCGTCGTCCAGCTCAGTTCAGGTCTCATACAATAATGTCAGTGCAGTCAGATCAATAATAATGTTGAATATTAAGTGTCCCCAACTTACAATAATATGTTGTCCGGTCTCATTTGTGCAAAGTGGATTAATTACCTGTTTTCCAGCGATTATCTCCAGCGTGTCTTCCCTTCTGTCTGCAAACCTATGGGAAAGTATTACCTTCAAGCTCACCACGGAAGAACGAGGTGTGTGCATCCAATATATACATCCACCTGCAAAAAGGAAAGTTCTGTTATAGAGCCATATTCACTCAACTCAGCCTATTTGAACTGAATACTCACCAGTTAGGCCCATCTGTGCCCAGGCTGGTTCAATAACTATTATTGACATTAATTTTGTCAATCACTTCCTTGAAGTCTTTGTCAAGCCCATAGGAGACTTCTGTTGGTGATCAATTATATCATCTTTGCCAAGGAAAAATGTCTATTAATGATTGAGTTCAGAACTCTTGCTGCTGCCATCTGCTGGTATGCGTACTGGCTCCTCACTGCCTACTGGCAGGGACTTAAATCCATGTTGCGGCTGCATCTTCAATGATTCCATCGGCTTCAAACAGTTCATCCAGCTCTCCATCAGTGTCACCAATCGTATGCAGTCATGTTTGGAATACTACCAGGGCCAGCAATCCTCCCAATACCATCGGCACTAGTTCACTAGTGCTCCAGTACCAGGGTATGATCCAATGCAACAGAAAAAAAATGTGAAAGAACTGTATGCGTTTCCATGTGGGACCTGTCCAACTATGCATTGGCCTACTGCACTCCAAACCCATCCATCTCCTGGTTCTGGAGTATTCCACTGCTGATGTGTGTGGTGAGGGGGGCGTGGTTCAGCGAAGTCTGCAGCGGGCGAGAGCATCGGGGGCGAGAGGTGAGTAGTAGGTCAAGTGCAAAATGATGAACACCTATGTCTGATTGCAGTAATTGGCTTGGAGAGACCAGATAAAAGAGCGACTGATGAACATGGAAGTCAGAGAGAAACGGGACGGAGACTTGTGTTAGAGAAGTTCCGATACCCTTTTTTCCTTCCCGATACCTAGGCTCAGGGTATCGGCCAATACCGAGTACTGATCCGATGCCTGGGTGTAGGGCTGGGCGATAATTCGATAACGATAATTATCGCGATATAATTTTTCCTCAATAAAACGATATGAAGAGGTCAATAAATGTTCGATATAATGTTTATGTGCCAAAAGCGGAACGAAACAGAGCGCCTCATTTGAATCGCTCAAAACGGACCTTTTATCTGCGGCGTGGCGCGAGCTCACTAGAGATGCGTTTACTCACGGATGAGACGGTCACGCGAGCAGTAAACAGCGCTGTGAGATCGAAGCGATTGCATTCAGCGATGAACACACATTATTCTGTGATTTAAACTAGTTTAGAGCCAAACAGGAGAAACACAGTGTGCAACAAGACAATCAGAAGGCTTTCAAGTCTACACATCGCCATCATTTACCATGGATTTACTGTAATAACACCAAAGTCTCTTTAAGTATTCAATAGTCTTTGCTAACACTCACTGCACCATGGTATTGTGGCAGAAATGTGGGATATTCACACTGAATTTTATTACAGGACTAATGGTGTAAAATTATATTATGTATTTGTGATTAAGCTATAGCATGTGTGCATTATACTGAATGTTTTTAGACTACTGTTTTTCATACAGGCTACCTGTTTTTTTACCATGGTATTGAGGTGTTATATGTGTGGTTTTAACTGTGTTTATCATGATTTAAATGTATGCTACTATGGGAGACCAATGCTTAATAAAAAATAAATAAATAAAAAACTTGGTCAGAATAAATTTAACCATATAAAACTGAGGTTACTACAATTTGTACAGATGTTACTGATTTTGATAATGAACAAAAAATTACCTCTGCATCCTAATTCGAGCTACTATCAAATGTGAATTTCTAAGAGACAAAAAAAGTGATTATTATTATTAATATTATCAGGCAAACCAAACCTGTTTCTTGATTTGAAACAATATCACTCATTAGAACATGCAGCACCTAAGAAATTAATTTTTCTAGTTAGATATTTATTTTGTTAAGGAAAATTATTGGTCTGGTTTCTACAACTTTCACTTTGGAGCAAAATTCTGGCTTTAAACTTGAAAGAAATAAAGATTTGACATTTATCGTGATAATTATCGATATCGACTGATATGAAAAAAATTATCGTGATAATTGTTTTGGCCATATCGCCCAGCCCTGCCTGGGTGTGTATCTGGTAATACAGCTGTATGTACTACTAGACCAGTATGAATTGATACAATTATTTTATGGTGTGCTTCACCATAGATAGATAGATAGATAGATATACGTTGTCAGCGTTCGCTTGAACTGATTTGCTAAAATCAAACCAGGGACGATAATAGGTGAGCGCCAGCCAATGAAATTGTCGTTTGCGCATTAGCTCCGCCTACTACTGGATAACCCGGCAGTTTTTAAAAGCTGAAGAATTCCAAAGGAACTCCGTTATTTTGACAGGAAAATACAAAAAAGAATATAATTTACATACCATGCAGAATTGACGCGCTACATGTAAGACTCTCTCGCTCCCTCTCCCTCTCTCTCTCTCTCTCTCTCTCTTTGCATGTGAGGAAAAAAGCAAAGCGACGGCGTACGGTACTAGAGCTTACGGTACGTCAAATACAGGTGCACTGCGCATCCATTCAGATGATCTGAAAAATAGCACAGAACGCTTGACGGAGAGTGAAACTCTGAAGCGCTCAGTCAGTGTTCAGAGAGTGGCAATATATCTGTGCTAAACTTATACATAGCCTCCAACTCACACACTGGCGAGTAAAATCTGAGCATTTATTAGCCAGTGGCTAATATTATACACTATTTAGTCACCCAGGGTGAAGATTTAGTCACATACGCAAGTGATTTACTGGTAATGTGCTACCACGTTTGTATTTATTCTTCGCTGCTCTAAATAGTGGTTGCTTGTGGCAACAGCACAACTTCCTGTGTTTGCATTCTGAGCAGCGAAGCTAGCACGCATAACTATAGGTCTTGTTTAAAAATGGTATCGGATCGGTACATGGGTTCAAGTACTCACCGATACCGATGCCAGAATTATTTGTGGTATCGGTGGAATTTCCAATACTAGTATCGGAATCGGAGCAACGCTAACTTGTGTGCACTGACTGGTATAGGAACTGGAGAAATCCTAGGAACTGCGTAATTGTGGGAGCTGAGATTTTGGTGAAATGCACCGAGAGGGCGACCTTTGTTTTGTGATTTTGAGTTATTGAATAAACCACACGAGTCTTCTTAGGCCAACCTTGTCCTCTTCCTTCCTTACTCTGGACCTTGCTACAATGTGATTTTAGGGCACCCGTGGTTAGTGCAATGCAATGCTGTCATCTCTTGGAAAACTGGTGAAGTCCTGAAGTGGGGTGATGATTGCTTCCATGGATGATTTCCTCAAGTTCCTCAACCTATCTCTCGTCCACACCAGATTCTCCCTGTCTCTATCGAGAGTCCAGTAGAGAAGGAATCTGTAGATATCCCAGTCTGCTACGCCCCCTTCAGTGATGTATTCTGCCATAAGAAGACTTCAGAGTTGCCTCCACATCGGCCATGGGATTGTGTCATCGATCTGATATCAGGTCAGGCAGTGCCCCACGTTGTAGAAGAGGCTTTACAACAAGGCTACATCCACCCTTCGATGTCCCCTGCTGTTTCGAGGTTTGTCTTTGTGTCAAAGAAGGACAGAGGCTTGCAGCCATTTATCGATTATTGTGCCTCAACAAAGTAACTGTGAAGTTAAGATATCCACTTCCCCTTGTGCCAGCCACATTAGAACACCTCTAATGTGGTTACATTAGACACATTAGAGTCACCATTTTCAGCAACTTAGACCTCTGCAGTGCCTATAAACTCATCTGGATACGTGAGGTGGACGAGTGGAAGACAGCTTTTGTGACCCCTTCTGGCCACTATGTATATCTCGTCATGCCTTATAGATTGGTCAGCGCTCCCTCCATATTCCAGTATTTCATGCATGAGGTGCTCCGGAAGTTCCTCCATCAGTTTTTGCTCATCTACATTGATGATATCCTCATCTACTCCCGAAGTATGGCCGAACATCACCAGCATGTTGCCGAGGTCATGGAATGCCTGAGAGAGTTCCATCTGTTCTTGATAGCTGAAAAAATGCTCCTTCAATCAGTCTTCAGTGCAGTTCCTTGGTTATAATATCAGCAAATGTGGTATCCAGATGGACGAAAGGGAAGGTTGAAGCCATACAAAACTGGCCCACACCTACCACCATCAAAGAACTCCAAAACATTTTGGGATTTGCTCATTTCTACCGGTGGTTCATCCGGAAATACATCTCCATCACCAATCCATTTACCAGTCTGCTCAAAAACAAGCCCAAGTGTTTGTCCTGGACTCAACCTGCCACAGAAGCCTTCCAAACCTTCACCAATGCACTGCTCCTCATTCACTCTGACACCAGCAAACCTTTCATCGTGGAAGTGGATGCATCAACCACCAGGGTAGGAGTGGTGCTATCTCAGCAATAGGGGAACCCATCCATCCATGCAGCTTCTTCTCTAAGAAACTCACCCCAGTAGAGAGGAACTATGACATCGGCAACAGAGAACTCCTAGCTATCAAGCTTGCACTCGAGGAGTGGAGGAGTTGTTTGGAGGGTGCACAACAGCCTTTTACCGTGCTGAGTGATCATAGGAATCTAGAATACTTAAAGGGCACCTATTATGCAAAATCCACTTTTACAAGGTATTTGGACATAAATGTGTATTGGCAGTGTGTGAACACAACCACCCTACAATGATACAAATCCACCCACTCCTTATTTTTTTAATCTCCATTAAACCAAAGCAGCCTCATTAGACATGCCATTTTGATTCTCTACAGTTTATGATGTCACAAACTGTATTGCCCCAGCCATGGCCTCTGAGTGACAGTCCAGCAATAGTAATAGTATCCACCCTCAGCGAATTGTTTAGCTCCATGCTCTAGCAAATGCAATGTTGAAGTAATATTTGAACATGACACAACAGTACCCCTCACATAAATGTCATGTCGTTATAGTTCTTGGGTAACGTTTTAACTGTATTTGTGTGTATGTCATTTCATTAAATCAAACAGCGAACGTTATCGCAGTATTTGAGTGTATGTGTGTTGCTCATTCGTCATTGCAAATAGGCCATGAAAACTCTACAAGTATATAAATTTATTAAATTACCATTCCGAGATGTCCTGGCTCATTCTCATAGGTGTTTCTTCATCTGTGAAGTCTCTCCTTCATCTGTGTCTGACTCCGGTTCATACATGTATGGCAAGTTCTTTCGCTGTCAGTCATGTTGTTTCTGTTAACTGTTTATTGATGTAGGTATGCAAAGCAGAGATTTATACGCTACACCCTCTTCTGAAGACGGGGCGGGAATATGCAGCTCATTTGCATTTAAAGCAATACACACCAAAATAGCTATTTTTTAGACAGGCCCCAAAAATGACATTTTCAACATGTTATAATAAATGATCTGTCTGGTATTTTGAGTTGAAACTTCACAGACACATTCTGGGGACACCTAAGACCAATATTACATCTTGTAAAAAGGGGCATAATAGGTGCCCTTTAAGAGAAGCAGAGATTAAATCCATGTCAAGCTAGAGGGGCTCTGTTATTTACCCTTTTCAATTTCTCCATTTCATATCGCCCAGGTACCAAAAATGTCAAGGCTGATGCCCTTTCTTGTCTTCAGAAGAGATTACTGAAGGACCTGAGCCCATCCTACCCTCCAGCCTAATCGCGAGTCCCATCCAATGGTCATGTAAACTGACCACCTCCTCAAGTACTTCCATCTGCTGCCCATTCCAAACCGCCCATGGTCACACTTATGAGTGGACTTCATCATGGGCCTGCTCCCTTCTAAAGGTAACACATGCATTCTAGATGTAATTGATCATTTTTCCAAATCATGTTGTCTGCTTCCTCTCAAAGGAATTCTCACTGCAATGGAAACTGCTGAATTACTCTTCAATCATGTCTTTAGGTACTTCGGAATCCAAGATCAGGTTTCCCGGTTTATTTACATATCAAAAGCTTTCATCACCCTCCTAGGTGTGACTGTAGGTCTCTTCTCAAGATACTATGCCCAGTCGAACGGGCAGACGGAGAGAAAGATCCAGGGGATTGGAAATTTCCTATGAATCTTCTGCCACGGCCACCAGATCTCTTGAAACCAGTTCCTGGGCTGGGCTGAGTATGAGCAGAACTACTCATGTGCATACTCGGTTGCCAGCTTTCTCTGTTCTGGTGGTCTGGGGGATCATCGGTTGTCCCATCGGTCAACTACTGGTTCCGAGTTTGAGAGGGTCTGGGATGCAGCTGGATGTCTGGCAAATGAAGACCCCAACTTTCCCGCCTGGACAGAAGGTTTGGTTTTTAGTTTTGCTCCATTCCTCATTCCATGTTTTAATCCTTAAACCTTATCAACCTTAAACCTTATCAACCACCTGCTTCTGTCCCTACCGAGCCTGGCCCAGCAGAGCAGCCTTTTGTTGATCCTGAAAGACGGTGACATGTAAAGAGTGAGAGAATTCCTGGAGTACCTAGTTGAACTAGGGTTCACTCATTAGGACTGCTACAAAAGCACACACCATTCTGCTCAGTGTGTAATTTTTCTCAGTCTACATTCCATAACATCTAAAGTAGGGCTGTCTTTAACGATTATTTTGCTAATTGAGTAATCGTTCGATTATTTGAACGATTAATTAAGTAATCGGATAATTATAATTGTTGTTGTTTTTTTGTGATAATAAAAAAGAGACCTAAAAGTGGAACACTAGCATTTAAAATTACTTAAAATACATATATAATAGAAATGAGGCAATAATAATCAGATCAAATAAAGTATCAAAAGCAAGTAATCATATGGTTTTATTAAACAAAACTGTTATAATATACATTATGCATTATAACAAATGACTGCAGAGGGCGCCAATGGCCTTTTTACTTTACTGCACAATCTAATCTTTGTCTAATATTGGCAACATAACATTTAATTCAAATGTCCACTTAATCTTTAATATTTCGCCATTTCTTTACGACAGAATGCTACAGCCACTGTAATTTCTTGAATATGTGGACATCAAAACGTGTAAACTCAGAGTGAGGGTATGAGCATTTGTTTTGAAATTGTGATTAACAGTTTAGAAAGATATTGATGTATTCTTCTGTGTTTGTGTATGTTTATAAATGATTACTTTACAAATCCGATAAAATGGTGCACATTGTGTTCCCAGATGAACGTTATAATAAACCCAAGCTCACATCAATATGCAGAAAAGGAGTTTGAGACGCACCGCACATAAATGATAGCAGTTTGTGTGGAGCAGCATTTACTGTCAATAGAGCCGCAATAGCTATTCTATTCAGAATAGCTTTATGCTTTATGATTTTTAAAATCATGCAGCCTTAGAAAATGCATAGATGCATAAAATTGAGTACTGAAATTGATTCAAGGAATCATCACCCTAATCTAAAATGTTACCAAATTATCAATTTAATTTTTAAAAATTTTAGAATGCCTTTTTTTAACTAAAATATTATTATTATTATTATAAACAGGCATCAGCACAGTGATCAGTTGGGTATGTGTCTTTTTTAGTTTATTATATTGATTCTTTACCTCTTCCTCTGTGAGAACAGCAGAATCATAGTGCACCCTATTGTGTAAAAGTAGCATTATTCTTAAAGAGATGTGATTCATTTTTTGGGGATATTTGCATACACTGCCACCTTTTTAATTGCTGGAAGGAAAGATAGAGTCAATCAGTAAACTGCTGAAACAACAGTTTAATAACATAAAAAAAATAATAATGGAATTTTCTTCAAATTCTTTTGAGTGAATATTAACTGCAGACCAACCTTTACAAGACTGGCTCTTATTAAGGCTTAATAGTAGGAAACATTCTTCAATCTATCTGTCATTTAGCACTGAGCATTTTTCAAAAGTAGTTGCTTTTCTGTGTTAAATATGTAAACTTAGAAGGTGGAATATAAAACACGCTTAAAGTGTGTTTCGCTTTGTTTTTATTCAATTTATGAAGTTTCTGTAAATTGAATTATATTTTTGGTATCGCTATTGCACATTGCAATGGTATTTTGTACATGCAACTTAGTTATATTATATATATATATATATATATATATATATATATATATATATTCTCATTATATTTTCTCATTGACACGCCCCCAGCTCGGAAACCCTGGGGTTACAGAAAAATATGAGTTTCCCACTCATAATTACGACTTTGTGATGCCGTTCATGTGTGTTCAGCTCGTAAATGCGATCTATCAGACATGACTTGAACACACCATATGTTTAGATGGTGCCTGGGAGGATTTACACTTTTGGGGAAGAAACATCCAAGAATGGTATACAAATAGTAGTCAATGAAGAATAAAATGGATTAAGAGAGTGTACTTTACCATCTTTTTTTCCATTATGAAATAGTACAGATTTAACGTTAAAGATCAGAGACTCATCTGTTTCCTCTGAGTTAAGTGCAAAAGTACCCGAATGCATGGATTGAAATAATTGAAAATTGTTTCTGTTGCTGTTCTTCCAATTCTTGGTTGCAAATGCTTGAAAATACCTGGTCAAGTGGTGAAAATGTTCCTCTCCAAGTGAAAATTGTCTTTAGAATTAAGTTCAAGGGGTAAAGTAGTTGCAATGCTTCCCATTGGAGCTCTCTCATGGGTTACATGCATTTTTGCTTTTATCTTTGACTAACAGGACCAACTGACCAACAACAAAAACTGTCTCTGCCATTTACCAGAACATTAATATTTATTTATTTATTTATTTATTTTAGGAGTGATATTATCTGAAAAGAAAACTGATTATAAATTATGTTGTATTTTATTCTCTAGATGCCTCTCTTCCTGAGCCACTGGGTTAAAGGTCATAGACTGAATTACACCTTAAATTAAAGTGAATAAATTTGTTTGATAGGCAGTATTACTGATTGAGTCCCTCTGAAAAGTTAGCAGGCTACCTTATTCTCTGCCTTGTCTGTGTTAGTGAAAATCTTTAATAATGTTTAAATTCAATAATGGGCTAATAATAGTTACTGTTCTCCTTGCAGCTGGACATGTAATGTCTTACTTTATATATTTATTTCCACAAGACTTCTCTCACATTACTGATGTCACATGATATATAGCTTAAATTTTTTAATTTTTTTTAAATATAATATTACAATTCTTTGAAACAATAAACGCAAACACACTTGGGTTAGGAATAACCCATGTATCATAGTCTATTAATAACATGAAAGTTATTTTACAAAATGACAAAAATTTTATTTATTTTTTTGTTTGTTTTGCATAAACACAGGAACATTTACTACGTCAATGCTCTAAATCCCGTAGGGACTGGGTTCTGAAAAAAACAATTCTTTCACTTCTGCATTAGCTAAAGCAGAAGAGCAGAACTCACATGAATCAGAATCTGCATTCATTTTCTAAGAAGAAAAGTGGTGAAAATGAAGCTTCTATTTAATTTACTCACAGGGATTTTGGTTTTACTCTACCACGGTAAGACATTTATACAGTCTCTTTGCTGGTGTTAGGTTGTGTGACCGAGTAGGCCTAAACGGCCATGTGCGCAAGAGTAGGTGGTTGCAGTCATGGGAGGAGTGAAAAAAGTGCAGGCAAGATGGAGACTTTTCAGTTCTCGCAGTGGATCAGACTAGTGATGGGAATTCTGGCTTTTTAATGAGCCAGATGATTTGGCTCAGCTCAGCAAAAAGAGCTTGCTGTTTTGTCTCCCAAACGGCTATGTCTTTTTTTTTTTACAGTTTGTATGTATGCACATGTAGCACTTAAAAATGATTCAATATATTCCATATAATATCCAGAATATGATACCCAGTCAACACGTGAGATCACGAGATGATCACAGTGACATCACACCATTCTCATACGGTGATCCTCACAGTGTGAGTAATATGTATTGTGAATTCAAAATGTTGAGCAGGTTGAGAGGAGGCAGTTCAAATATGTCACCGGGGGGACATTCTACTTCCTGTTTCTCAGCACTATCACAAAGATATCACAGTGGTGTCACATGATGAGCTCATGAGTGCACGCCCAGCTAACAGATTTCTGTTATTAGAACCTTCTCCAAACATACAACTGACTTCCAGACACAGCCTTCGATGAAATCAACTGAAATAAACAAATCACCAGCTTCACTCATTATTAACCAGACTGACTTTATTTCTGTCAGACATCTACAAAAGCTCTTATTGAGAATTAACAGATATTTAGATGATGTTTTATTGTTTCGTTTGAGGTTACCATCAAGGTGATTAGTGTTTGCTTTAGTTGGGCTCTTGACCCTTGACTTTATAACTTTATATTTTTTGGGGCTGCTGTAACTGTGTTTGTAAAGCACATTTGTTATGGCAAGGAAAACCAAAAAGAGACTGCAACCAGGTGAAATTTTGTTACTGATGATAACAACACAGTCATCACCTAGATTCAAAATGCAGTCTTTGAGGCTTTATTTATCTAAAGTTTTTAATTGTAATAGCTCAGTGATTATACAATATAGGATCCAGCAGTCTCATAATCATTTATGAAAGATTATAAAAGCATAAGACACAAACATTACTAACTACTGTGTCATTTAAAAACAAAGAGAGACATCAAGAACCGGTGTATGAATCTCAACAATGGTGACAATCAAAAGCTTCATGCTGCAATGCATGATGGGTACCTAGTCTCTGTGCAGTGAGTGCACTTTGACCTCATATTAGTATGAGCACACAGTGAGGGCGCTGTGAGGTTACACTTTTAGCTCACTGTTACCTCACATTGTGACCTCATCACGAGTATCCTGGGAGATCATGGTGACATCACTGTGAGATTAAATTGTTGACTGGATAACATTACGCCTGCGTAACCTTAAAGGTGGGGTAAGCGATTTCTGGAAGCCAATGTTGATATTTGAAATCACCAAAGCAAACACGCCCCTACCCCAAAAGGGTCTCGCCCTATTTTGATAGCCGCCCCACACATACGTAGCCTCGCAACCCTGGCAACGATTAGTTCTGTGAAACAAAGCAAAACCAATGTTACACCATGTCTACACCGGATGCGAGTGGAGCAACAAAATATGATAGAAGTCATTATAATATACTGTGAAGCTTCTGTCACCAAAACAAATTCCTCATATGCGCAAACATACCTGGCAATTAAGCTAATTCTGATTCTGATAATCAGTGATGCTGTCTACACTGGATGCTGTGCGGCGCAACAAATCTCAGACAGAAAACTGCTGCCGCGTTCTATTTATGACGTGCTGACACAAATTTCAAATGATTTTCAAAGGTCGCTTTATCGTGTCCAGTGTAGGCAGACTTTAGCTGTTGCGGCGCGGCACATCCGGTGTAGACACGGTGTTACTTACCTATTGGGAAGAAGCAAAGCAACCTTGCCGTCTGAAGTCTGAACTGCAGGCCTTCCACTTCTTGCTGTTTTGTCTCCCAAACGGCTATGTCTTTTTTTACAGTTTGTATGTATGCACATGTAGCACTTAAAATGATTCAATATATTCCATATAATATCCAGAATATGATACCCAGTCAACACGTGAGATCACGAGATGATCACAGTGACATCACACCATTCTCATACGGTGATCCTCACAGTGTGAGTAATATGTATTGTGAATTCAAAATGTTGAGCAGGTTGAGAGGAGGCAGTTCAAATATGTCACCGGGGGGACATTCTACTTCCTGTTTCTCAGCACTATCACAAAGATATCACAGTGGTGTCACATGATGAGCTCATGAGTGCACGCCCAGCTAACAGATTTCTGTTATTAGAACCTTCTCCAAACATACAACTGACTTCCAGACACAGCCTTGATGAAATCAACTGAAATAAACAAATCACCAGCTTCACTCATTATTAACCAGACTGACTTTATTTCTGTCAGACATCTACAAAAGCTCTTATTGAGAATTAACAGATATTTAGATGATGTTTTATTGTTTCGTTTGAGGTTACCATCAAGGTGATTACTGTTTGCTTTAGTTGGGCTCTTGACCCTTGACTTTATAACATTATATTTTTTTGGGGCTGCTGTAACTGTGTTTGTAAAGCACATTTGTTATGGCAAGGAAAACCAAAAAGAGACTGCAACCAGGTGAAATTTTGTTACTGATGATAACAACACAGTCATCACCTAGATTCAAAATGCAGTCTTTGAGGCTTTATTTATCTAAAGTTTTTAATTGTAATAGCTCAGTGATTATACAATATAGGATCCAGCAGTCTCATAATCATTTATGAAAGATTATAAAAGCATAAGACACAAACATTACTAACTACTGTGTCATTTAAAAACAAAGAGAGACATCAAGAACCGGTGTATGAATCTCAACAATGGTGACAATCAAAAGCTTCATGCTGCAATGCATGATGGGTACCTAGTCTCTGTGCAGTGAGTGCACTTTGACCTCATATTAGTATGAGCACACAGTGAGGGCGCTGTGAGGTTACACTTTTAGCTCACTGTTACCTCACATTGTGACCTCATCACGAGTATCCTGGGAGATCATGGTGACATCACTGTGAGATTAAATTGTTGACTGGATAACATTACGCCTGCGTAACCTTAAAGGTGGGGTAAGCGATTTCTGGAAGCCAATGTTGATATTTGAAATCACCAAAGCAAACACGCCCCTACCCCAAAAGGGTCTCGCCCCTATTTTGATAGCTTCGCCCCACACATACGTAGCCTACGCAACCCTGGCAACGATTAGTTCTGTGAAACAAAGCAAAACCAATGTTACACCATGTCTACACCGGATGCGAGTGGAGCAACAAAATATGATAGAAGTCATTATAATATACTGTGAAGCTTCTGTCACCAAAACAAATTCCTCATATGCGCAAACATACCTGGCAATTAAGCTAATTCTGATTCTGATAATCAGTGATGCTGTCTACACTGGATGCTGTGCGGCGCAACAAATCTCAGACAGAAAACTGCTGCCGCGTTCTATTTATGACGTGCTGACACAAATTTCAAATGATTTTCAAAGGTCGCTTTATCGTGTCCAGTGTAGGCAGACTTTAGCTGTTGCGGCGCGGCACATCCGGTGTAGACACGGTGTTACTTACCTATTGGGAAGAAGCAAAGCAACCTTGCCGTCTGAAGTCTGAACTGCAGGCCTTCCACTTCTTGCCTTATCGTTCCGCAGACGTTTTCCTCTTTTGTTTTTCATTTGCCATCTCTATCTTTCTGTCGCTCAGCTCGGCTGTTCACTGATCACTCTCTCTTCCATATCATGAGTAGACACGCCCTTACTGCTGATTGGCTACAAGTTTGTTTTGGTACTCGGCCCCGACTCAGTTTTCTAAAGCGTTTTTGAAAAATTACATACCCCACCCAGAGGCGGACAAAGTACACAACTTCCTTACTTGAGTGAAAGTACAGATACTACTGGTCAAATACTACTCCACTACAAGTGAAAGTTGTAAAGACAGATTTTTACTTGAAAGTACGGAAGTACATGTTTTTAAAAGTACTTAAGTATCAAAAGTAAAAAGTAAATGCATTGTTCTATTTTCGCATTGTTGTATATTTGCAATACCTTATGCCACTAATGCAACCTACTGAATACACTGATTAGCTTGTATTATCTTTGGAATTAAGAGATTTTATGTTACCAAACCTATTGAAATGGAACAACTGAATGAAGATAATCTTCTTTATTTTTTATCTAACACTCCTACAGCTACATTGAACTCATTTTAATACTTGTTTAAAAGTTACAAAGTTCTTTTTCAAAGAGATATTAAAGTCTATGATATGGTTCATTTTCTCTCAGTATGGCCAGTATGGCCATGGGTGTGCAGGTTGCGCCAAAGAACCGTCTTTTTTAAATTTTGCCATCAACTGATCAGTGTTCAGAAAATGCTCAGAAATCAGTGAACTTCACAACATGTGGCTAGTGTTGGGTATTGTTTTTTTTTATATCCATTCCGATTCTGATTCTGCTTATTGATTTCAATTCTTATTGATTCCCAGTTTAGATTCTAAAGTTTTCATTTAGCCTACTTTTTGATCATGTTTGCAAAAAATATATGTATTTATGTGCAGTGTTTTGACAATAAAATAATGTTCAGATGTATATACTTCCCTGACCAGTTTTTAGCAGCAATTTACCAGTAGGCCTAAGTTTATATATATATATATATATATATGTGTGTGTGTGTGTGTGTGTGTGTGTGTGTGTGTGTGGTAAAGTGAAGGCAGTCATTTTTGACAGATATATTAGCCTACCATTTGTATTGCCATAGTTTGACTACAGAAATTAAACTATAGTTACCATAATGAAACTATGGTAAATTTGTGGTTACTGAAGTTACTACAAATAGCATAATTATGGTTACTATAGTAAAAACATGGTTAATTTTCCAAAGGGCTTTAATGAGTTAACACGTGCCTTTTTTTTTTTATATAGCGCTTTTAGCTGTGCAGTAGCGCGGACGTTTACATTAGTTTAGTGGGGAAGATCCCGAGGTTGCCAGATTTGCGTAAAAAACATCAGCCAAATGTCCATTCAAAGCTAGACGGAAAACTGCAGGCTTAGAAATACTGTAAGACTTGGCAACACAGGAAGGTACTGGCAGATCACAGGCCGGATTTTCGCAGAAAAAAAAGGGTTCAGTGAAAATGCACTCATTGTAAAAACTGCTACATGTAACGACTTTCTACTTGGGGACCTTGATATAAATGTAGTTGAGTAAAAAGTACGATATTTGTCTTTGAAATGTAGTGAAGTTAAAGTCGCAAGTTTCCAGAAAAAAATATACTCAAGTAAAGTACAGATACTCAAAAAGTGTACTTAAGTACAATACTCAAGTAAATTTACTTCGTTACTGTCCACCTCTGACCCCACCTAAACTGTGTAAAACCATCACACTATTATACTGCTCAGCATAATATTTATCATATAAATTCTACATTCTGCTTATGTTGTCTAAAATGCATAAGGCCGCATTTACACTGCATGGTTCAAGTGACCCAATTCCGATTTTTTCCTCCCATGTGGCACAGATCGGATATGGCCCACGACCGTGTAAGCAGGAAAAAAATCACATGGATTCCGATATTCTCCGATCGGTTTCAGGCCTCATTCATATGTGGAAATAAATCAGATTTGAATCGGATACGTGCACTTGCGCCTGCCGTGTAAGCGGTCAGATCGGATATTCCCCTGTAAACGCGACTCTTACGTCACTGAAAAGTGAGGTTTTTGAAACATTTCGCGGTACAGACATACCTGTAGAAAATGAAACATCTCTAGTTGAGTAGCAGAGTATTAATTTCGTTCGTTTGTGTTAAATAAAAGGCGTTTTGACACTGAAATGTGTTGCTTTTGAAATCACGCTGAGTGGTCGTTCCTGCTGTTGTCAGTTACGGCTCCCCACTGCGCCATGTGACGTCGGAGTGACGTCTTTTCCATGTTATTTTTGGATGTCCAATTTAGGTCCACTGAAGGGGTTGTTTTGTAACGCCAGGCGGCGTCTTTTTCGGCGTCTACAGCACGTCATATATTGACGTCCGTGGGACTTCCGTGTAAGGGCTATTTATAGTCCAAATGTGGTCGTTGTGGACGTCTTTTCAACGTCAAATTTAGACTTATTTTATATATAATTTTACTTAACTTCTATAACTGTAGTCCTATGTTTTGTTTGGCTCAGCAGCTAGATTCAACAGGAAAATGTAAAAAAACAAACAAAAAAAAACATGGCCTATTTGGCATACACATAATAAATCGTGACTGTTTATTTAAAAAAAATCTGTATTCATATGTATCAATCATGTTGATGACAACAATGTTGATATTTGTAAATAAAAAAAATATTACATACAATCATGTAAATTTCCTGCACCTAGACGTCCAAATGACGTCCAAAAAAATACCCAGTTCAAAGGTCAAATGTCGAACGTCAATCTGACGTCCAATTTGGGTCATGGTTAGACGTCCAAATAGAGGACCTAGTTTGGACGTCGAATAGATGTCCAGAATTGGTCATGGACCGACGGACCCAATATAGACATGATCTGCACGTCTATCCGACGTCCAATGTTTAGTGGGTCGTGCTCAGACGAGCACTTCAGTCCCGTTCGTTCCACTGAAACCACAAAATAAACTGCACACAAACATGCCCCTGCCTTTGATATACAGTCACTGATGAACACATTTAGTTTTAATTACTAAAAAAACACAGACGATGTGACATGCTTAATATCTACCACCTGAATATTATTCCACTCGCAAGCTTTCAGCGGAGCTGCGTACATCACGGTCCTGAAGAATTTGTACTAGGATATATAATTATTTTGATGTATAGATGTAACTATTGCATTAAAAACGTTTCTATATGAATTCCATGTCAATAAATTAAACTTAATGTACCATTCAAATTGATTTGTGATGTCATATATGCTATTTTTGGCTTGTTTCACCAAGTGCAGTGTAAAAGGCACACATCGGATATGGGTCACTTTTAAAAGAAATGTAAGCACGCCGTCCAAAAAATCGGATATAGTCACAAAATCGGAATTGGTCATCAAGACCTGCAGTGTAAATGCAGCCTAAGTGCTACTTTGTTTGTGGCTTATGCATCTTGTATTCTGACTTGTTATTTTGTTTTCGGATTTGTCTTTGTGTTTTCTGAATTGTTATTTTGTTTTTTAGATTTGCATTTGCGTTTGTAATTTGTTATTTTGTTTTCAGAATTGTGATTTGTTTTGCACTTTTCGGCCACCGTACTTATGTCTGTCATTTTGAAATAACACCACAGACGTAATTATAACAGAAAAGACATTAACACCACAGACAAATCAGCCTAAATCCAGACTTTTCTAAAATGGAGGCTGTCATCATGATGATTTCAAGATCAGGGGACAATTTAGAAATATTATATAATTTTGATTAAAATATGTCAGATCTGCAAGTTATCAACACCTCAGACACTAATAAAGTGTGACACATGAAACTGACAGAAATACTGAAAACTGAAAGAAAGACATCAAATCTAGGCAAAATCTGGCAAAATTAGTTTTTGTGAATAAAAAATGTACAAGGCAACAAAAATAAATTGTCAAAATCATCAGCATAGTCACTGCCAGAAAAATAAAACACTATGTCTGGGAAAATTTTAAATCATGCTTTATGAAAGAAGATAAATAACAACTTAAGCCCTAACAAAGATTTTTAACCTGATTACAATGGTAGAATAAATGAAGCAAAGTTTGAGAGATCCAAAAGAAAAAAAAAAGTAATTTGGGAGTTGGTTAGATACACATTATGTAGACTCTTAAAGTGTACCTCTCTTATTTTGTTAGAAATAGAACATTTTTCTGGGAGTAACCATGAATCCTTCCATTGAATACTATATAAAAAAATACATATATTACAAAAGACATATAGGGGATGTGTTATCACAGAACTGTGTTGTAGCACACACGAGCATGATGGTGAAGGTATAGGCAGTCTTTAATAAATCCACAGAAGGTAAATCCAAGTACAGAGAACAGCAGCACCATTGGGTATATCACCAAACTGAGTCATTACTACAGACATGTTTCTTTACTCAAAATCTTCATGCAATGTATAGAAAATTTTCACAGCACTGTTATATATTTTTGTTTGGTTTATATATTTTTTTCTCCAGGTGTGTCTGATGTTTATACAGACAGAGTGTCCGTATCAGTGATGGAGGGAGATTCAGTCACTCTAAACACTGGTGTTAAAACAAACCAACAAGAGGATATTAAATGGTATTTCAGTGGCTTACTCGTTGCTCACATCATTGGAGATCAGAGTTTTATCTGTACAGATGTTCAGTGTAATGCAGGTACTGAGAGATTCAGAGACAGACTGAAGCTGGATCATCAGACTGGATCTCTGACCATCATGAACATCACAAACACAGACTCTGGAGATTATAAACTACAGATCTTCAGCAGCAGTGACAGTGAAAAGATCTTCAATGTTACTGTCATTGGTGAGTCATTTAATGAATGTTTAAATGCAGTTTATATATGTTTAAAGCACATTGTTAATGTGTTTATTGTTTTTTAACCTGTATATTAATTCATTTACAGGATAGATAGTCTCTTTACTGTGCAGTTTGTACAATTGTGTCACTACATCATTAAACAGTTCATTATGACTTAAAACTAAATCATAATATTGGCAAATAACTGTTTTAATGGTTTTGTCTTTTATAAGAAGCTGCAGATGAGCTCTGATGGAGTTGACATTGTGAAATCACTCCATTTCTGATCAGCTTCTGTTAATATTTTTAAATTATGTTATATTAACAAGGTTTGGGAGGAGCACGATTAGATAATCAACCAATTCGGCACAGGTGGAGCTTGTTTAGTTAATCATCTTAACTAACGCAATACGTGTATATACTGTATACACAGACAACTTACCTCTGTCCCATAACAGTTTTCCAGCAACCCTCCTCCACCCCAACTCCTTGTGCTTAAACTATTCTCATCCCTTGTTAGGGATAGGGGGGAGTTCTCTGGGTTCAGGCTCTATTCCGGGCTCAGAGCCCTCCTTCAAGACAGCATGCCAAAAAAAAATGCCAAAAGCGAACTCGTGAAATGAGAATTTGATAGAAAACATGTAAAATGTGTTTGTATGCACCGCCATGCATTACATGTTTCTTTTCAGTTCAAAAGTCAAGAAAGGGATTGTGCACCTTATGTTTCCACAAAAAGGTCCTTTAGCTGTTGTTTTGTGTTTCAGGTGTTTCTGCTGTTGAACGAGATGAAATAAAGTCAGTGAAGGAGGGAGAATCTGTCACTTTAGATCCTGGTGTAATTAAACGCCCAAATGATGTGATGACGTGGCATTTTAATGACCTTCTCATCGCTGAAATCACTGGAGATCAGAGTAAGATCTGTACAGATGATGAGTGTGATGAGAGATTCAGAGACAGACTGAAGCTGGATCATCAGACTGGATCTCTGACCATCACAAACACCGGAACCACAGACTCTGGACATTATGAACTGAGAATCAGCAGCAGTAGCAACAACAGCTTCAGTTTTAGGAGGATCAAGAGTTTCAGTTTTACTGTCACTGGTGAGTATATAATTCAGCCATTCAATGCGTTTTCCTTTTAATTTTTAAAAGCAGTTCAAAATCTTAAAATCAGCCCAATGAGTGTTTGGTTGTGGACCGTTAATAAAGCTAACTATGTTTGACTGATGTAAATAACGTGAAAAATGCTGTGTGCACAGTGCTGATGCAGTTTTAGCTGCTGTTATTAGTTCGGATGTATTATCATTTGAATGAATGATGCATTTAGTGCTTTGTGTATTTATGTACACCCAAAGCGCTTTACAGTCACCAATGTCTTTAAATGTCTAGTAGGTTCTGTTCCAGGTTCAGGTCTGTCTCCAGGTAAAATAGCAGGAATATGTGCTGCTGTTATTGTTCTGCTGGTGGCGCAGCTGTAACTGTTGGCGTGTTTTGCTGCCATCGCCACAGGAGCCATAAAGCAGTATCACAGAATGTAAGCGTTACATACAGCTGATTTAACAAGATATGAGATTTACTGTGCATAAAAACCTTTAAAAGAACAGTGGTATGAATACACTTTTATATCATTATAGAATTCTAAATATAATATAATCAGAAGTAAATATCAGAAGTACAACCCCAATTCCAGAAAAGTTGGGACATTTTGTAAAATGCAATAAAATCAAGAATCTGTGATTTAATCAATCTCTAACTTTTATTTAATTGACAAAATATTTCCAAAGTTTTCTCTGACCAATGTAAATGTATTTTGTAAATATTAACAAATTTTGATTTTGATGGCTGCAACACACTCCAAATAAGTTGGGACAGAGGCATGTTTAACACTGTCACCTCAACGGTCCTTTTAATTATAATGTTTAGTTGTTTAGAAATTGAGGATACTAATTGTTAAAGTTCTGCAAGCAACATTTTTGTCCAGTCTCGCTTGATGCAAGACTTCAGATGCTCAGGAGTCTGTGATTGTTGTCGTCTGATTTTCCTTTTCATGATGAGCCATACATTTTCAATAGGAGACAAATCTGCTGTCCAGTCTAGCACATTCACTCTGTCTACGAAACCACGCTGTTGAAGCACATGCAGAATGACAGCTGGCATTGTCTTGATGTAATAACCATGGACTTCCCATGAAAGACATCATCTTGATGGCAGTACAGTATATATCTCTGTACAATCCCAGTATATGCCTCCATGTCAATGGTGCCTTCGCACATATGCCAGTCACCCATGCCGTTTGCTCTACTGCACTCTCATACCATGACAGAGATTTGCTTTTGCTTCTGTCGCTAATGAAAGTCTGGATGGTCCTTTTGGTCTGTGGGACTGAGAACTCTCCATCCATTTTTCCCAGAAACAAGTTGAAATGTGGACTCATCTGAGTACAGCACACATTTCCACTGTCTTTCTGATGATCTGAGATGAGCTCTGGCCCAGAGAACCCAGCAGCATCGCTGCATAGAATTGATGTATAGCTTTCTCCTAGAGTAACAAATATTCAAGTTGCATTTTTTGATGCAGCAGCAGACTGTGGTAAGTGACAGTGGCTTTCTGAAATGCTCCTTAACCCATGCGGCTATATTTAATACCACAGCATGACAGTTTCTTATGCAATGCCATCTGAGAGCTCAAAGGTCAAGCACATACAACTGCGGTTCCCTGCCTTGCCCTACATGTACTGTGATTTCTCTGGATTCCCTGAATTTTTCACAATATTATGCATGGTACTTGGTGAAAGAACCTAATTCTTTGCAATTTTGCATTGCGAAATGTGGTGGGGTTTGTTTTGTTTTTTTTGACACTTTCTCATGAAATTTGGCACAAAGTGATGAGTCGTGATTCAGCTTTGCTTGCAAAGACTGAAATGCTCCTTTTATACCCAAACATGATACCTTGACCTATTACCAATTCACCTGCTTACTGTGAACAGTTTAACGAGGATATTGCATAACCTTTTCACTTTTATTTTGCCTCTGTCCCGACTTTTTTAGAACGTGTTGCAGCCATCAAAAACAAAATGTTCATATTTACAAAATACATTTACGTTGGTCAGTGAAAAGATTTCCAAAGTTTTCTTTGTACTTTTATCAATTAAATAAGTTAAAGAGAATGAACAAACCACAGATTCTTGATTTTATTGCATTTTACCAAATGTCCCAACTTCTCTGGAATTGGGGTTGTAGTAGTCAGTATCTTGTGTGCCCAGCAGCTGCTTTAAGTACCTCTTCCACTGGCAATAATTGTTTATGGTTAATTGAAGAAGCATGAAAAGCTCTCTTGGATTTTTACAAAATTCTTTAAAATACAGTATTCTGAAAAAGGGACGTTTCTTTTCTTTCTTTTTTTTTTCTCATTATTATTATTATTATTATTATTATTATTATTTATTTTTAAACATTTTAAACTTAAACATCAAACCTCCTCATTACTGTATTTTCTTACAGGAGAATAATATTGTGCCACCTGATCTGGATGAAGTTCCTTTGGAGGAAAAGGATATGTACTTAAATCAGACTAAACATAAAACAACGTAAAATCATTAATTTCGATACTTTGATTGAAATGGACACTGAAGAGAATTAGGACATGATGAAAAACTAGAAGACACTCCCCAGTTGTTGATTTTTCTTTCTAATTTCTCAGAAGGCCTCTAGGGCAGTAAGTCAAACAGGCCCAGCAAATTTCTTTCTGATCGGCCTCCATTAACCTCTTCTGATAGCTGCTCAAAACATTGGCTAACGGCGACTGGTTTTCAAGATGTGCGAAAGTCCTCAAAGGCAGTCTTGGCACCTTGGACAAAGACACTGCATGCCAATTTTCAAGTCTGTTAGACTAAGGGTTGAATCATTGCAGTCATTTTTCTGTTTTTCCTTGTTATGGTGCTGCCGAGTTGCCAGTCGCTGTGTCCTTTTTCATGCAACCACAGAATGAGCTCTTGCATATCTGCGCCAAGTTTGGTGAAAATATCTTATCCCGGTCACAAGTTTTAGTGAAAGTGGCCCAACCCACTTTTAACACTTTGGCGCAATTTATCGGCCTTGAAATGTCAACTTTTTTGATAATTACTGACAGTTGGTAAACTAAACCAAGGAGTAGTTTACAAAAGTTTTTTTTAGTTTTTTTTTTGTTTTTTTTTTAAATTGTAAATACCTGAAAAATTTGCCTCAGTGGAATCTGACTTGAGCCAAGGATTCCAACGATATAAGATACTTGAGCCAACAACTAACATTTTAGGAGTTATGAGTGATCTCATACTTTTCACCACTGTAGCGCCCCCATCAGGTCGATTGGGGCGAGCCTTGGTGACATTGTAGACCAGGGATCCTCAAATCTGGCCACTTTCCTGCAGAGTTTAGCTCTAAACCCAATCACACACACCCTGAGCATATTAATCAATGTCTCCAGGATCATTAGAAAATCACAGGTAGGTGAGTTTGATCAGAGTTGGAGCTAAACTCTGCAGCCCCTCCAGGGCCAGATTTGAGGAACCCTGTTGTAGACTGCGAGTACTACCAGCCCTCAGTGTCAAGTCTCTATGATTTATGGTTTGGTCTGCCCAGTCACTCTTAGGGAAGAAATGCTGATCCTTGGAAACTGTAACAATTACAATAGGCTTTTGTTGGAAACTCCGAATAGAAGACCAGGAGACTCTTGGGTATTGATGTATTGTTTGTCTGTAGGAATATTACAGCAGCATTTCTACGTGTGTGTGTGTGTGTGTGTGTGTGTGTGTGTGTGCGTATACACTTTAAAAAAATTTAATATGCACTTTTTTTTTTTTTTTTAACCCAACTCTTGGGTTTGTCCATATTTGACCCAAATTTTGGTTGAAACAACTCAGTATTTTGAGAGTGTACTTAATATAATAGTGAGACTGTTTTAAGTCTTCATATATTTGGGAGATATTATCTATATTGAACAAAACATCTGTGACATTTTATGAAGTGCAGATTAGTTTATTTTATTTAGACCTGTCGTGTCACCTGTCTTCCATCTCATGTCTCTTTCAATTCTGTGTTCAGCAGTAAATGTAAAGTGTCTTTTTTTAATTATTATTGTATTTTGCTGATGTGTTTGTCTTGCAGAATATTATCACTTTTTGATAAAGACTGCCTTTACTTAAATAATCTAATCAGCCAGTCGAGCCTTCAGCTAGCTGACTTTTCTTTTGGCAGCATCTTGTTTCTTTGTTTCCATTTTTGTATTTTTCTTTCATCTTGTGCTCATTTTCTTTTCTGTTAATTTTAAGTGTCTTGAAGTAAAACCCACAACACTGTTTTTGTTTGTTTGTTTGTTTGTTTGTTTTCAGGGGAAAAACAAGGAACTTCAAAGATCTTTGTATATTTTATGTGATATTTATTTGACGCTTGGGCCAAAGTTAGTAAGAGGAAACAAAACATAACTATATAAACCTCATGACTTAAGTAACAAGCTGACGTAATTGAGAAACCCAGATTTGCTAGTAACAGAGAGTTTGCTGAATTATTACACATGAAGAACCAATCATATTAGAGAAAAAATATGTAATGTATCATGTCACTTTTGTCATGCACTTTGTATAAACTGTTGTACTCTTTTTGTTGGGGGGGATTCTCTGCAAAACTGGTCTGAGATCCTCCAAGCCATGATTAAAGCATTTCAAAGGCATTGTCTGGAGTCTGTCTGGTTACTGCTGTGTGGCAGGTCAGTGGAACACTAGAGACTTTATTCCAGAGTGATAGTGTTCATAAGGGGCAATCCGCTGTCTGACTCAGAATGAGTCATATTTTTGGAATATTTTTTTTTTTTAATCAGTCTACTTTTCTGGAACCATGAATGTTTTAGTTTTTACACAGCGTTAAAAATCAGATACGCTGCGTATGCGATATAGCACATCTGTCTGTGAGGTTTCCAGTAACCTCAGCTGAGCTCCTAGCAACAATTTACAAAATCTTAAATAATTTACCTAATACATGCATCTTTCCTCCGTAAGCTCAGTAAAAATCAGTTCATGCATTAAGATGCCACTAGCACAAACAGATAAAACAAAAACAAACATGAAAGATTTTCAGTTGTTCAATGTCTGATCTAATATAACTATCCGCTAAAACACAGCAGAGTGGTTAATGTTGTGTGTATCCTCCCACCACAAAGTTTGACCCTACGAGTTCACAAACTACGTTTACATTTTATATACTGTTATAATTATTCAGGCACTTAAGATTTTAACTGTTCTTATTGTGTGATTTACATTTTTCAGAAAGTAATTGTCTGACTTTGTTAAATGGATAAAAGTAGAAAAATATTGTGTGAATTGTGTATATACTACATTTCATGATAAAAAAAATAAAAAAATAGAATAACTATGATTTTAAAATTGTGTATATTTATTCAGTTCTCAGTGTATGGGGAAACTACATTACACTGTATTTATTTTTTATATTATATGTATGTGTTTTGTATTTATTTATTTTGTGTGTGTTTGTGTGTACCTGTTTTTCTATTCAGGTGGGGACTTAAACCTGAATACACAGACTCATGGGGACTCGTGTCACGGTGGGGACTTAAATTGAGGTCCCCACGGGTAAACAAGCTAATAAATCACACAGAATTAAGTTTTTTGAAAATCTAAAAATGCATAAAGTTTCCTGTAAGGGGTAGGTTTAGGTGTAGGGTTGGTGTAGTGGGCTATAGAGTATAAGGTCTGTACAGTAGAAAAAGCATTACACCTACGGAGAGTCCCCACAAGGATAGCAAACCAGACGTGTGTGTGTTTACTTGTTTACACATTTTGAATAGCTGATGTGACATTTATTGGCATTCAATGTCCTGGACACCGCTAAGTACAAAATTATAGCTATACAAGTATGCCTTGATCTTTTCTTTTGTATAGACGCATTTTTTTTTTTTTTTTCTTAAGGTGGATCCTTGACCAATGACTGTATGCGGCAGGAATCCTTGCCGCATTTCTAAGCATTAGCGTAATTAGGTTTTACAGCCTGCCTGTTGGTAACCCATGGTTTAAATCATTGGATAAGGAGTTCAAATTAGCTATGTTGTAAATATTGTAGCACAAGACTGTTACTGCAGAATGCACAGCTGCAGCATTCACAGAAAACCCCGCCCTTTGCCACGGTTGTTCACAGATGGCGTCAACGTAGAAGTTACAGTCTGCATTTGTTTTTCAGAGAAAGAGTGATGATTAACCTTTTTATTTTCGTCCCAATGGCGGTTTTCCAGCTTGGTAAGTAGGCTATAGGCTATTTGTTTCTGGTGAACGCAGTCTGATCACTAACACTCGACAGACTTATTTTTGCTTCACTGTTGTGTAATGTTGTCTTGAGAGATTTTAGGGCTGTGCAATAAATCGCATTTTAGTTTCGATTTCGATTACAGCGAATTATCAAAACAGCTGATTGTTTGTTTTCTTGCAGCGGTACTCTTTCGCCCTTCCTTAAAAACACCATTTTATGGGTGTAACTTCCATTTAAACTGTAAACCGTGAAAGGCACGCTCTATGAAGGCAATAATACACTTAAAAAATAAAATAAAATAATAAAACAAAATAAAAAACGGGGTGCAAATTGGCTTTCGAAACCCTACACAGGTGCAGAATTGCTTAAGCTTTTAAGAGGAGCGTTAATAAACAGAACTGCGTGCGTCTTGCGGAAGAACATTGTGGCCGGATCTACTTCTCTCTGTTTATGTCTATGGCGAATCACGCAGGTACTGTGCTACCTACCCGAACCAGTCTAAATAGTTCGAATATAAACACTTATTATATGTGTACCGTAATGATTCAGGACAAGCCAAAAACACGGTTTGGAAAATGGATTCATGGTGTACTCGCATACATATCAATTTTGAACACAAAAAAGTTACGGACTGCAGCTTTAATCAATGGTATAATTTAACATTTTTATTTTCGATGTACTGTAGTTTATTTTATATATTTCTGACTCTGATGGATTTAGAATGCCCTTTGTTCCTGCACTTACAGTTCCCTCTGGATAACAATGACACTTTTGTTGTTTCAATACTGTAGGCCTATTGTAGTCATTTTTCATCACGTGTGGTAACAAATATATGATGCAATATCCCATAATCAAGCCAAAAAAAAAATTAAAAAATCCCACTGTGCTTGTAAATGTCATAAATTTTTGAAGTGGTTTATAATGAATCTGTTTCTCCTCCATGCAGGCGCATTGGGTGTTTATACAGACAGAGCGTCAGTGATTGTAATGGAGGGAGATTCGGTCTCTCTAAACACAAATGCTAAAACAAGCCAACAAGAAAAGATTAAATGGTTTTTTAACGACACTCGAATTGCTCAAATCAGTGATTATCTCAGTAAGACCTGCACAGATGTTCAGTGTAATAAAGGTACTGAGAGATTCAGAGACAGACTGAAACTGGACAATCAGGCTGGATCTCTGACCATCATGAACATCACAAACACAGACTCTGGACTCTATAAACTACAGATCATCAGCAGCAATAGCATGAGTGAAAAGATCTTTAGTGTCACTGTTTATGGTGAGTCATTAATGAACGTTTAAAGACTATACAGTACATGCTTAGTCACAGTGTTTTCATTTTTACAACAGTGAATTTCTGCATATTTGGTTTCAATTTCAGTTTCTGTTCTAGCAACCTTTAGTTTGTGTTCCATTGTTTTCCTGCTTCATTCATGCTTCTTTTGTTCTAGTTGTTTATCATAGGCATTCATTGTTTTTTTTTGTTTGTTTTTTACCTTTGTCTTGTTTAGCTCCTTGCTTTGTTGTGTATAATTGCCCTCAATTTGATGTCCAGTATTGTCTTGTAAGTTGTGCAATGTTCTTCCTCTACTACGTTCAATGTTCTCACTACTCGCTTCAAATAGATTTCCATTTCCTTGCCTGCTTCTCTATAATCTTAGTCTCAGACATCATACGCCCTGTCCCAAATGGTACCCTACACACTGCAGTCTTCCTACGAGTTCGCACTTTCATGACGTAATGCCGCTTTGACTGTTGGATCTGCTGCAAAGCTCGCACCAGTGTGGACTCGGCAAAATCAAAGTCTTTGGGGATGGACAAGTAAATGAGCCAATTGCTGATTGATAAAGTCATTGCGTCACTGCAGCTTCTGTTAGAAACCTGAAATGACAAATGAGATGCCCTGCAGTCCTGTGGACTTAACAGACACAGTGAAAGTGAGTCATACTCAGAATTCATGCTCTGCATTTAACCCATCCAAAGGACACAGACACAGACACAGACACACACACAGACACACACACACACAAGCTGCAGCATTCAGGTGTTTGGTGCCTTGCTCAAGGGCACCTCAGTCATGGTATTGAGGGTAGAGAGCACTGTACATTCACTCCCCCCACCTACAATTCTTGCTGGCCCGAGACCCGAACTCACAACCTTTGCATTACAAGTCCGACTTTATAACCGTTAGGCCACAACTTCCCAGTGACCCTTTTATGTCTACAAGACAGTAAGTGCATATGAAGTGAGCCATTTGAGACAGGGCCATATCTCAGATGTCATGCCTACAGACCTTTAGCTGAACGTCCGATGCATATGGCACACAAAATTGGAAATGCTTTCAAAAGTTGTCATCTGCTTTGTTGATTTCTACAGGATTTCCCAGAGATGCTCGTGTCGTGCTCTTTAACAGTACACCTGGAAACAAAGCTGCCGTGATGCCAAACCCCCTCATGGAAGAGAAACGCCGTCGTGTTTAATGCTTATCAGGATTAACTAAATACTGGATACTCAGAAGTATTTGAATTATGTGAAGATCACGGTACAGACTTTTTAAAATACATCCGAGAGTTCTACATACCGGTTTGTTATTGTAGAGACGTTGATGTTACATTTTCACGCCCCTAAACAGAAAGAACTGCGATTGCTTGCTTTACGTGTCAGTCCGATAATCTCTGGGTGGTCCTTGGCCAATGAAAGCTGCTATGGAGTCCAGACCTTCTGCCATCAGTCTGACGGTCTGGCTATGCGATACTAGCGTAAAACATTGTTTTTGTTTTGAAATGAAAAGTTGGGCCCTTCAGTGGGATGTTGTTGCTGATGTTTTTGTTGGTTTAATATTCATAATTTACATTATAGTTATAATTTGAATGAAATAGATTAAATAGTTACATTTCAAACAATTTTAACCTATGATCCAGTTGAGCAGAATCATTGAATCTGAACTGAAGTTAATGCTGTTCTGAATTATTTATTTATTTATTTATTTATTTTGTTAAATTAGCCTATATGGTGTAACTCAGATGTAGACCTAGGCATATCTCTTTGATTAATTTTTTTTTTTTGTCATTATTAAAAGGAAAACTAAATTATCAGTATGAATATATTCACTATTTTCAATTTTGTAGTGTATCACCATGTCTACACCAAATTCATACTGTGTGAAGCAGCAAAAAAAAACAAAGCCCACACACATTCCTAACAGTAAACTGGACATTTAATATTGAATTTAAACTTTGAATGTGGTTTTTCTTTAATGCTAATTTTCTTGTGGATTCATGCTTTCAGTTCTTTCTTGTTTCATACAGCACATGTTTATTTGTGATTCAGATGTTGCAGAGGCGGATAAAACAAAGACTAAGTCAGTGAAGAAGGGAGAAACTGCTACTTTTGATCCTGGTGTCATACACAACCCAAATGATCTGATGAGATGGTATTTTAATGACATTCTCATCTCTGAAATCACTGGGGATCAAAGTAAGATCTGTACAGATGTTCAGTGTGATGAGAGATTTAGAGACAGACTGAAGCTGGATCATCAGACTGGATCTCTGACTATCACAGACACCAGAACCACAGACTCTGGACTTTATCATCTTGAGATCATCACCAACAGCAGCAGCATCCACCGTCAGCACAGCATCAGAATTATCAGTGAAAAGGGCCATAGTGAGAAAGTCACCAGTGAGTATAATTCAAATATTCAGATAACTTTCCTTGATAAACTGAATTATATTCTAAACCTTATGTTTTCACTGTAGCCTGTCTGAATCGTGTGGCCTTACTAATCTCTATTACTGACAAAGTCACACTAGATGCATGTTCACAGGTTGAAAGTTATAATCATTATGCATAATATAAATTAGTTTACCCCTTAGCACTGTAATGCCATTTTTAGGCAATAAACACTAGATGGCGCCATTTGTGTTCATTTAATATCATGTAACTGATGATGGTGGAAAGGTGTAAATATATTTAGATATCTAAAAAAAAAAAAACAACAACAATTGTCAATCTCTAGTAATAATGACTATGTTTTTCATTCCAGGTTGGATTGTGTATGTATTCGGTATAGGAGGAGTATGTGTTGGTGTTGTGCTGGTGGTTGCAGGAGTAACTGGTGAGAATTTCTGGTTTTGTGTTTTCTGTGTGTTGTTTATGTGATGTGCAGGGAAGATAGCTGGGTTTTTAATGGGGTCATGACATTTTTATTTTATTTTTTAAATTTCAATATGTTTTCACAGAAAAGCAGAAAAAGCTTTATTTTCAGCCCTCATTCTGACCATCAGTATCAAACGGTCGCTCGATATTGTATGCGAATAAGTGTTTTGAAAATATTATTGATATGAAAATGATCATTTACAGACAAAGCATTACAACACAATCTGTCGTCAAATTCTCTGAACAAACATAATCCTCTGATGTAATCTGGGACACCATTAAAATAAACCATCCGCTTGTTTTTCGAACCTGGGATATTTCTGAAGTCTGTACAGAGCTGAAAACAAGCTGTATAAACTGGACGCGTCAAAGCCAGTGTTCTTTCACTCTTCATTTGTCCTGTTGTGGAGTATCTCGGAAACTGAACACTGTATCATAATGTGTCCAGTGTAGACAGTAACACTAATTATAATGGCTTCTATTGACGCAACACTCACATCCAGTGTAGGCAGATGTCAGCCGTTAAGTGACTGAATGCCAGTGGGCGGGGCCTATGGTGTGATTTGTCAGTATCTTGCTCTGGAGGCGGTCACATGCAAATATATTTACCCGTGTGACATCCCAGATCCTGCAGTATCAAAATGAGGAGCTTGATGAAATGCATCATTTATAATGAGGAGGATGACTTAAGCTATGAAACTTGCAGGATGTTTTAATAGTACGAAGACCTGTCATATATCAAAAGATCAAGGCAAATTTGATTTCTCATGTCATGACCCCTTTAACTGGAAAATTAGTATTTCACTCGCAAAGTCACATGATGCTGTTTTATTCTTTTCAGCCATTTTATAAAAACATCCATATTCATCCTGAATATTTTGTAATTGTTTTAATTGTAAAGCATCAGAAACTGCATTCAATCATATTGTATTATTGTAGTATGGACAATACCAATGTAATTCAGTTTATCAGATTCATTAGACTGAAAAGTATTTGTGTTCATCTTCTGTCAATCTGTTTTCTTCTTATAGGGAAGTGGCATAGAAAACTTGCTTGTACAAAGGGTGTCCCGTATCCTTCACTACAAAATCAAACAACTGGTCTTTAATTGCACAGAGGAATAGACAGAAAAAAACCTGTTAATTGGTTAATGGAAAGTTCTCTTACCATATATGGAAACTGTAATAAAGCTAATCTTACATTCCAATTCCTTTTTCCATTTGGTATTAAAATGGACAAATATAATATACAGTGAAAAGCCATTAAGTGACATTCTCATAATCCCCTTCGTTGACATTACCAGAATACATTATGGTTTTATGAAACATTCTTTGTTGTTAAATGAATGTATGCATTATTTTAGTATCATGTGTGTTAACGTGTTTGTGTGTATGGCACTGTGTGCACCTTCCATATATTTGGATTTACTGCTTTAAAATGTAGCTTTTTTTGTAAGTTACAGTTTTATTTTGTAAAAAAGAGGTTGTTCTGTTAATGTTCACAATTTTCTTATATTTTGCACAATTATTCTGCTGTAGCCTACTGTTTGCAATATTATTCATACTAACTGTCACGGATCCATCTGGCATTCCTCACCACGTCTTCACTGAGCACCCTCACCGGATTCCTAATGACCTGCACCTGCTCCCAATCACTACAGCCACTTAACCTCAGCATATAATCACACGCGTCAGTTCCACTTGGGGTCTGATCTCGTACGCAGGACGTGGACTCTACTCCCGAGACCATCTCACTGAGTATATCATATCTAACTATACTTACCCTTTGTGCCTTACCTCCTGTCTCTGCTCCCTGTGTTTTCTCCTCATACCAGATCGTCTGTCTCCGTGATCAGTGTGCTCTTGAAGATTCCCCCGTCTCACCTGCCCTGCGTCTCTGTGGAAGAAAAGACTATTACTATCATTCTAACCCATCCTCGGTGCATACTCCAGAAGTCAGATACTCACCTCCAGTCCTCCTCTCTTTACTCAGTTTTCCTCATCCTGCTCAATAAACACTCACGAACTATTACTCTCCTCTGTGTCCGGATTTATATGTTACACTAACATACTTAATAGTTCTTTTATTTCTGTTTAATTATAGACAACAATATTTTCTTTAAATCCTTAACCCCTTAACTGTCACCCACAGTTTTGAACAGAGACATTATAGTGCACTATCCAAACTTAATTTTTTATAATTCATGAATGAAAATATTTTGTAACATGATTTTAATGTACCATTTACATGGTAATGCAATGTCTGATTTTAAAATTGGTTTCAAAGGATGAATTTTGAAATTTTAAGTTTTCTACTGATAAATAATTTCTTATGATTTCTAATTCGTGATAGAGAAAAAGGCAACTAAGAAGACTTTCTGTGACAAAGGTCAGAATTCATGTCATGATGTAGATTTTTTTCAGGTGCACTCTTGTCATAAACAGAGGTGTCAAATCCAGGGTCAGAAAGTAAAAGTCCTGCCATGTGTTTATTCCACCCATGAACTCAGCAGCTGATTTCACCAGAGGAGGAACCAACTCATTCCTTTCAAGTCACAAGCAAGTTTCGAGTCAAATCCCAAGACCTCAATGAGTTGAGGTAATTAAGAGATAATTGAGAGACTAATTAAATGATGATTGTGCATTAGTGATGAACACCTGCTGTTACTGTGAATCACAGAGGATCAGATGTTGATGTTTTATTGGTTAAAATGATACCACCATCATGTAGATCAGTGTTTGCTTTAGTTGGGCTCTTGACCCTTGACTCCTGTGTTAGATCTCTCTGTAGCAATGCATGTGCTGTTGTAAAGCGGAGAGATCAGTGCTGTGCAGTGAGCAACTGTTAGTTGTTTTCATATGATGAGGTAATCATCAGGTGCTTACCTGTTTGCATCCAATATACTGTGTGTATATATATATATACATACAACATTTTTCATTTTTTTAGTTTATGTTCTGTGTTTGAATAAACAACTCTGTGAAACCACAGTACGCAATGAATTTACTGCTGTAGTAGTTATAGAGAAAGAATTTTAAATCTAATGCATTTAAATATTTAAACTCCAGTCCTACGCAGACACACACAGACATCAAGAACCAGCGTATGAATCTCAACAATGGTGACAATCAACAAAATGCTTCATGCTGCAATGCATGCTGGGTAACACCACAGTATGAATAATTATTGTCACCACTGTTGAGGATCGTATGATAAGTGTTCATGTCTAAAAGCCTGAGCAATATAATTCTTAATTTTTTCCAATATTTAATATTACGATGGCATTTGTTTAATAGTAAATTCCTGCAGTTCTGTAACAGCTGAACATCAGTAAATAAACCAAAGAGAGACACCTTCAAGATGTTCATTCAAGTGACATAAAAGCCAAAAGTGTAAGCTCATCTGCTTCCTCAAGCTTTTAATCCAGCAATGTGCAAATGTTTGTTGTGAAGCAATATTGCAATTGCTTAAAAGCAATCCATTCTCAGTTACTAAAAGGGTCAAGAGCCCAACTAAAGCAAACACTGATCTCCATGATGGTGGCATCATTTTAACCAATAAAACATCAACATCTGATCCTCTGTGATTCTCAGTAACAGCAGGTGTTCATCACTAATGCACAATCAACATTTAATTAGTCTCTCAATTATCTCTTAATTACCTCAACTCGTTGAGGTCTTGGGATTTGACTCGAAACTTGCTTGTGACTTGAAAGGAATGACTTGTATAAAGTAATGACATGCTGAGTTCATGGGTGGAATAAACACAGGGCAGGACTTTTACTTTCTGACCCTGGATTTGACACCTCTGGTCATAAATTAATCTATTACTTTTCCTACATAATTTTTAACAGAAAAGTGGTAAAATACCTATTTAGGAGTCTTAGACCTTTCCAACGATATATAGTTTGTCATGATTAGATTAGGATTTAATTGTAAAATAGTGAAGTAAAGGTAGGCGTCCCACAGGGTGGACGGTGACAGTTAAGAGGTTAAATCCAGTACAGGCAATACAGATCCATGTTGGTTTTTCCATGCAAGCCTGAACAATATAAAAATGTTAGTGTTTGATAAAGTGTTATCTCTCAGACCGTGATGTTTTTCTTTTCTTTAAGGGTTAAAAATTACAAGATTTGTCTGTTTAGATTCAACACAGCATGCTGAGTTGAACAATACTCAATTTTACCATATTTGGCCATCAGCCATTTAGAATTGTGTCATAAAATGCTATATTTACCAATTGAATTGGCATGTACAAAACTTGATATGTAGTGGTGCAGTGCCCTGAAGGACCTCATAAAGTTTTGTGACATCACCACATCAAAAATTAAAATGAAATAAAAAATAAAAAATAAAAAATAAATAATTAATTTGATTCATCTAGCCCATTGTATTGACACTGGTCTTAACTGATTCCTGATAGACTTTCTAGCTATTGACGCCTTGGAAACCAAAAAAAAACAAGTAGCCTGAAAGCGAGGCAAGCAAGCATATGTACTTAAATATTTAATTTCTCACTTACAAAATGAAATACATGACATTTGTACATTTCACACAGTAAGGTTTCACAGTTAATCACTCTTTGATTTGAGATAATTTATTATCATGGATGATCATGCATATTGTGGTAAACAATGAGTTTCAGAATAGCAGCCAGGAATGGAAAAAAAGACCACACGCTCTTCCTCTAACATGCTCTAAAATGCACAGCAACCACAAATGTTCAATAATAGGCACTTATGCACTTGCATAATAACATTAGCAAGACCATAACAGGTTTCACTCAGACTCTCAAACAGCTGCTGCTCAGTGAGATTGGTGTGAAGTTTATCCTAATACCATGAATGTTAATGTTTAGATTTTTGTTCCAGAATAAATTATTTCAGACCCCTGCACATCAGAGTGGATTCTAAACAATGTAATGTCTGTAATGTCTAAAGATCAGAGATTACATACTGAATCCAAACATGTAGTGAAAGGGACTTGTACTCCGGAAAGCTTCATCATCTTATGCAGACAGGTGCATAGTCCACATGATTCTCCTCTGTAGCCCTCTTAAAAAATAAAAATAACAGCATACAAGACACAAAAAGAAAATTATATTTTCTAATTGCACACACAATTAACCATTCCTTGTTAATGCATAGTTCATAAACAACAGCCAAAAGTGTGACTTCCCAGGCTAAAATGAACACTGTGCCAAATATTTTGTTATTATTATTAGAATGCATCAATGAAATTGCCCCAAATACTATACAGCTTGACTGTCACACGAACTATTGACATCAACAACAAAAGATATCAGATGTGTTTCTTCTTCCATTTTAAAAGTCTATTTATTTTTCTAACCTATGCAAAATTATATGATTAGCTGACTCATCTTACTTCCATCTAGGACTATGTGGATATCAGATCATCATATAAAGCACAATGACTCACCATTGTTTGTGGATTTCTTTTGTAGAAGGTCAGATTAGTGTAAATGATCTCTTCATCATGATTCTGAACTGTTGCATCATCAACTTTGAGAACTATAGCAAATAAAAATAAAAAGCATGCATTAAAAACTGAACTGTAATTACATCATTGCATTTAAAAAATGTAATTGAAAGTATAAACTGAGATGAGTTAATTGTGATATGCAGGTAATCCACAGAAAGTGTCAAACCCAAAAGTCACACATACTATTTCCCGTGTTTTCTTAAAAGCAGAAGGTAATGCTTGCCTTGATCAGTTTTTCTATATTTCCTGCAAATGCAGAAGATCCCGAATGCAACTAAAATCAACAGAGATCCAGCAGAGATCAGCGCTATCTGAGAGACTGGTGCTGTAATGATAAAAAGAAGGGAATGCATCTGTTTTACAACAAAACAGAGATCAGGTCAGTAAATAACCACATATATCAGCGCTGCTGTACCTGCACATGTGTGACAGAGTTGACTGATGTCCAGATGTGTGGTCTGGTTGCTGATGGGATTGTTGAGCACACAGCTGTAGGTGTTGTTATCCTGATATTCCACCTCCAGAGGTAGAGAGAGACTGATGCTGAGATCAGACACACTGATGCTGGACAATAAACTGTTTCCTTTGTACCAGGAGAGAGTCACATGACTCACATTCACCACTGAACACACCAATGAACAATTCTGCTGTGATGATGATGATGAAGATGATGATGAACAGTCTCTGGTGATGGTAGGAACAGGCAGACGTGCTGCAGAACATCAGAGAATAAACTAAATGCTTGGTGAATATTTGGCATTTTACACTATAAATAGTTCCAGGAAAATAAAATCAAAATATCCGAGTGGGCAAATGATCTCTACTCACCATAGACAGAAACACTGAATGTTTTTAATGTTTCTTTCACTCCGCTTATCTGTAGTTGATAAACTCCAGCATGTTCAGTTGTGGTGTTTGTGATGGTCAGAGATCCAGTTTGATCGTCCAGCATCAGTCTGTCTCTGAATCTCCCATCAGGAACATCATCATATATGGAGGAAACTTGAATTTCTCTGTTGATTTTAGCTATAAGAGAGTTTTGATCTCTATAAATCCAAAATATGTCATCAGCTTCATGTATTTCAGTAACATCAGTGTTTAGAGTGACAGAATCTCCCTCCATCACTGACTGTAGTTCATTTGTTTCAGCACCAAACACACCTGAAGAACATGAAAAGGCTTTGATTCTTGTTGTTCAAAAACCCTGAGATCAATTTCTAAACTTTAAATGTGACAAAAAAGATCAAATATTACTTAAATAAACAGATGAGCTTGGACAGATATATTTATTTATTTATTTTACCTTAATGTATGTGTGTGTGTGTGTGTGTGTGTGTGTGTGTGTTTTAATTGATCTCCAGTAGAGGAAAATAAACATTTCAGATTCGTAAAACAATAAGTTTAATTTGGCTAATCTTTTTGAATCATTTCATGACTGTATACGAGGAACATTAAAGCAGGTTTGCTGAAAGGAGGCCTGGATGTGAAGTAAATTTGATTTGATTGATCTGAGAAGAAAAGCAGATGCAAATCTATAATTTGAACAGAAGCAGTAGCTGATGTTCTGAAACACAAAGAAATTAATACCTAAAAATGGTTTTATAACTTACCTAGCAGCCGTCTCCAGCACAAACAGAACAAAACGAGCATGTGAAACATTTTCCATTGAGTGTCTGATCTGAAAAGCCTATATCCGCTGTAGACACTCAAGCTTGTGTGAATCCTCCCACGAGTTTGATCCTCCTAATCCACACACACATGCTGTGTATGATAGATAATTACATGTCCTTCTGATCCTTATTGAGATTTGAAACGTTCTTTATTGAGGAAAAAAAAAAATGCATTTTCTTTTTCTTTTTTTTAACACTGATGCTTTTTGAAAATTAATTGTCAGACTGTAGCATGTAAAAGGGTGAAGAGTGCAATGTGTAAATCTTCCTAAATTTCATGGTAAAATAACAATTATGGATTTTAAAATGGTTTTAAAGTTGTATAGACAGTGATAAAACCGGTAGAAACACCTGCCATCTTACTGAATTGTGACACTAATAGCTCAGCTTCTGAGTCAAACTGAAACCTGCTGCAGTTTGATTTCCTCAGAAACATGGTGCGATCTGTTAGCTGGACAAACATCTTGTGCGTGTATGATTAGCTTGTAGGTGGAACATTTCCTGCTATTATGACATAGCTGATAACAGTTTGAAAGAAAATGAATCTGTCAAAAAACATAAAAGAGTCACTGCTACTATAGGCTACTTTAAACTAAAATATGAAATATGAAGGTATTGTTTTCAAAAACTTCTTTTTTTTTTTAACTCATTTTCAAAAGCTTGCTTTTTCAGGCCCCCAAAATGCCATGCTCATGTAAGTGGGCCCTAAAACACAAAGAAACATGACAGTATCGCACACCTCTATCTTTATGATTTATAGAATTATATTTTCATAGCACTTTACTGTGTGTTCCATTATCCATGAAGTAAAAATCAGCAGAGATCTCAGTTTCGTCTGTACAGATGTTCAGTGTGAAGATGGTGATGAGAGATTCAGAGACAGATCTCTGCAGTACTGACACCATTAAGAGCTTCAATGTTACTGTCACTCGTAAGTATAAAGATCTTCATTGTTAAAAAAAATAATATATATATATATATATATTTTTTTTTTTGGATTAATTTTTTTTTTTTGTTAAATATCAAGGCGGCACATTTGAACTTTAGTTTACCATGTTTGTTATGCATTTGTGCCTTGATCAATGTTAATGTGATTAAACGTCTAAATTACATCTGTTGTTCATCATACATAGTCATATGTTCAGTTTTCATGCTATATAGTTTTTTTGTGTTTTACTTAGCAAAAAGATCCTAAAGCTGTTTTAGATATGAAACATGAAACTGAATTATTTGAATGTTGAACTCCTAGATATGTCACTAGATGACGCTCTAATACAGTATGCAGAAGTGTGCACACGTTATGTTTTAATAAAATATCAGGCCATTTATAACAAGTGCACACTGTGTGGATGCTGTATAATAATAATAATAATAATAATAATAATAATAATAAAGCATTTGATCCATAACTTAGGAAAGCTGAAAGCTCGTTGTGATTTAAAATATTTTCTGTGAAGGGATTAAAAGATATAAAAAAGTTACAATTGATTTAGCCGCTCTGGTCCACACTCCGGAGGCGGTGATGTTTGCTCGCTGTTTGCCAATAAACCCCAGAAGAAGAAGGAGACGACTCTCGTCCTCTGGTGGTCAAATGCTGTTTTAGTTTCGTCTTTGAGGGTGTTCAGGCTATCTACTTTCTATGAGCTTCTATACATGAAGGGCGGTTTTATGTTTATAATACAGAAACATTAGGCTGAGACACATATATTTGATTTGATGCGGCATGTAATTTACACGAAGCGAAACAACATGACAACTTTGCAGACCAACCTGTTTTTATAAACACAAAACCCAAATCTCCGAGCAGACGAATGGATGCTAGTGCTAGTATTCGTGTTGTGGGTGTGTTATAAACAACAGGGAGGGTCATTTAGTGTCCCTGCACATGTGTATTGATGTTTTATTATCATGTAGCGTGAAATCCTCGACACATTTGATGCTCTTTATTTGACTGAAATAATGTTTTGTGGGGCGTCATAAACTCGGCGGCATCGGCTAAATAGCGTCTTTGTGTCATTTTTCTTAGTAATGAACGCAGATTTATTTATCAGTGTGTCAACTTTACTGCAAAGAGTTTCAGTCCTGTGCTGCAGACACAAATGATTCCTCATCCTGTGTTCCTGTGTTTCTGAGGAGAGGTGTGCTGTTATTTAAAGTGACCAGACTTGTGGTTTTCACCTGCTGGACGATGAATCAGGTGAAAAATCCCTCCGAGACATTTCTACAGACCAGAATATGACTGAGACCGTATCATATCAGTCATTTGGGCTCTTTTGACCAGTAAACATCCACCAACTCAGAGCACACTAGCATAGGTAGGCCTACTAAACTCTACCAGGACACCGCACTAAACATGTATCTGCAAAAAAAAAAAAAAAATTTGAAATTTGTATCATTTGTTGGATAACACTCTTCACCCCATCACTCATGTTTTGTTCCCTGATCCTCAGGCGGCGTTAAAGAGGAGAACTGGAGCCGGAGCCGATGTCTTGAACAGTCAACGTATTTGTGTCTGATCTTCACCATTATCAGTGGAAAGTTAAGGTGAGGTTTTCTATCTGATAATGATCTTAATCTCACTCTAAATTTCAACCATTGTTATGGACAGGAGCCATGTTTTGCTATTGAAAGAAAAAACTAGTTTGTTAGTTTCTCATCAAAGCTGATGCAAACAAAAATAAATGATTAACCACCATGAAACACAAATCATAAATTGTAAATCATGCATTGAATTTATTCTATAAATGACCCAGACACTGAAAAAAACAAAAAACACACACAAAAAAAACAGGATATAACCTTTATAAGACAAAAACAGGGTTCAAGCTTTCACTTGTACGTTACCTTTTTTGCCCATTTAGGTACTAATATGCACTCTTAAGGGGTAAATAAAATACAAAGGTGAACCTTTTCAAATGTACCTTTGTATATTTTTATGAGAGTGTAGTACTACTTAACTGTAGTATCACTGCATAATATCATCAAACACACAAAGCATATAATATCACTTGATTTGAGACCTTTTTGTCAAAAATCAGCAGTAATGAGTTTAGTATTTTGTAGTGAAGTGGCTTCCCTGTAGTGCAGAAGTCAGCGGTTTCATGTGAGCGTAAATTAAAAATCCTTGCAACGACATGCTGATCACACAGACTGACACCTCAGACACACTCGCATGGCACGCTATTGACACCTCAGATACACTCGCACCGTCACACGCTTACACAAAACATTATACTGACACCTCAGACACAGATACACACTCAAACAGACACTATTAACACCTTAGACACACACTAACTACCTGCCATCTAATGCAAGCATCCAGCAGTAGACTCATTCTCACGCACAGATCAAACCACATTTCTGTTCAGTTATAAATAATCCAGACCACAGCAGAGTTCACTTTGTCACTTTTTGACAACTAGTTTGCATCTACTGTATGTTTTGCAAACGTGAAAATGCTGCAATGAAATGCTCATCCATAGACCACAGAGGCTGAGGGCGTTGCAGGAGGTTCCCAAAAAAATGATCAAACAATAAGTGTATTTGTACTTAGAACAACATTTAGTTTGATCATCATCTGATTGTGATTGGTGCATATAGCACATGACTCTCCTCTTCAACTTTCTGCAAAAAAATGCATAACACAAGATATAATAATAGTTTTATTAATAACAATAAGAAGTCTTTTATAAACACATGGTGCAGTTGTGTGTGGGACTCATGTGATAGATAATTATACTATGACAGCCCATTTCTGCCTTTAGGCCTGTCAAAATAATCAATATATCTACTCATCACACAATACTGTATATGAAAAGAGCAGACATCAGCAGGTGAAAAGAAGGCATCATTTGAAGCTTTATAGTGTCTTCCTTACAACTCCAGACTCCAGTATGGAAGAATAAGTCCAAATCAACACAAAGCCGCAATTCACTGTTCTGGTACATATGTAAATGTAACAGAGCAAAATAGTGCTCTTTCACAGCTAGCGTAAAGGGGGATTCACAAGCGAGAGAATGCATTTTTTTCTGTGCTGATTTTCCCCATTGTTTTTCTATGTAAACATGCATTATATGAATGTGTTTGACTGTCTTTTGTAGCATCTTGTGCATGCAATATTATGCATGCACTACTTGCATTATTATGCTGTTATATTATCATTATATATTCATAAAGTGGTCTTAAAATGCCAATAATATCGCAATTTCTGTGACAATACAGTGCCCAACAATAAGTAGTTATCATGACAGGCCTTAGCGCCAAATAAGAAAAAAATAAAATAAAATAAAGCTCTCGTTAATCATAATCAAAAAGTGACATACAGAGTAAAAATGATATTAAATTTCCAAATTATGACACACTTAAATCAGATTATGATACATTCAAATTCAAAATTAGCATGTCATCATTTCAAAATTTTTAATTATAATTTGAATAATATCCTCGTTATTTAAACTTTGTATATTTTCAAATTTAAGTTATAATTTTCATTTTAATCTCAGAATTTCAATTTAGTATGTCAGAATTTATTTTATGATTTACCAGAGCATGATTTTTTTTTTCTTATGTGGTGGAAATGGACTTAAATATTATCCAGACAAAATCAAAAGTACACACTGATCTACATCAGACTCAAATTATACAATAACATTTTACAGTAAGGTTTCGTTAGTTAACATTACTTAACTACTTTAGTTAACATGAACTGAGAAAGGACAACATTTCTGAATATTATATTAAATTAAACATTTATTAATGCATTATTAAAATTAAAAGTTGCGTTAACATTAGTCAATGCACTGTGAGCTAACACAAACTAACAATGTGCTTTTTATTACCTACATTAACAACGATGAATAAATACTGTAATAAATTACAGTTCATATTAGTTAATAAATTAACTAATGTTCACAAATAACACCCTATTGTAAAGTGTTACCAATTATACAAATACTCAATATATTAACAATAAATTTTCTTACCGATTTCTGTGTGCTTCTTTTGTAGAATGTCGTCTCGGCGTAAGTGATCACTACTTCACAAGACTCAACTGTTTTAACAATAACAGATGCATTAAAACCACAAATTAATTAGATCTGGTTCTTCACAGCCTGTGTGTTATTATTAGGGCTTTCAAATTTAACACCAAAGTAACACTCAAAGATTTAAATGGCATTAACAGATTTAATTATAGCCATTAGGCATTAGGCCTATAACTTTTTTCCACACACAGATAGTTCCTAAAGAGTGTTTATCATTACATTTATTAGAGAGACACATGAATCACACATTATTTTATACATAAATCAAACCCAAATGTGATGTTTAACAAAGCAAAGAATTTTACAATCTTTGTATTTAATCTGCACTCATATAAGTCATATACATTTTACAGCACCAGCTTTACACATGTAAGATTATGTTCATAAAATGAAGATCAGATACATTGAACAAAACCTTTTTTAAAAATAAACATTTCTGATTTTTGCAGATTAAGAAATGGAGAATCTTTTTTTTTTTTTTGTGCGTGTGAGATGATTGAAGTTGGACGCTCGGTGTCATTATACACAAATAGACATTTATTGTAACAATGAAAAGAATGAGAATAATTTTAAATAAATGATAAATAGGGCTATTAGTTGGCAAAATACTATTTTTGAAGAATTATTTCTAATTTTACCTGTTTAAAAGGAGAAGATAATACTTGCCTTCTTGATCAGTGTTTCCAGCAGATGCAGAAGATCACGACTGCAGCGACAATCAACAGAGATCCAGCAGCAGCAGAAATCAACACTATCAGAGAAACTGAATCTGGAGGATATGAAGGAGAGTAAAAGAGAGACAGTCATTAATGTAAGTGATTGAATCAGTCTGATCTACAACAGAAGACAGAGATCAGGTCAGTAAATAAACACATATTGGCACTGTTGTACCTGAACACGTGTGACAGAGTTGACTGATGTCCAGATGTGTGGTCTGGTTGCTGATGGGATTGTTGAGCACACAGCTGTAGGTGTTGTTATCCTGATATTCCACCTCCAGAGGTAGAGAGAGACTGATGCTGAGATCAGACACACTGATGCTGGACAATAAACTGTTTCCTTTGTACCAGGAGAGAGTCACATGACCCACATTCACCACTGAACACAACAATGAACAATTCTGCTGTGATGATGATGATGATGAAGAACACTGTGAAGAGTTACTGCTGATGACAGGACCAGACAGACGAGCTGAAAACATGAGAGAATAAGAGGAATATGAACATAATTGTCTCATTTTCAACATTGTGAATTGTAGTGAATCTGTAAATTTAGTGTTGAGTGAGTGTTTAGTGTGTCGACAATCACTGAATGTGTCTGTCATCTCAAAATATAAAATAAATAAATATTTGACTATGTAAATAAAATATGTGAACATTTCAACAAACGATCTCTTCTCACCGTAGACAGAAACATTGAATGTTTTTGATGTCAGTTTTTCTGCAGCTATCTCTACTTGATAAACTCCAGTGTGTTGAGTTGTGATGTTTGTGATGGTCAGAGATCCAGTTTGATTGTCCAGCTTCAGTCTGTCTCTGAATCTCCCATCAAGACCATTATATATGGAGACAATTTGCTTCCTTTTCTTCATTTTTGCTACGAGAGACCTTTCAGCTCCATATTTCCATATGCCATCACCTGGAGAATATAAAAAATATTTTACACAGATTAAAGCTTCTGATGGTTTACAAATCCTGAAATCAGCTTCTTTCACATGTGAAGTTGAGAACAGCAGAAACAAAAAACTAAATGTAAAATATAAACGGTCTTTCAAAACAGCTATTGTAAACTGTTAACTGTGACCATAACAGACTGTTGCAGCAGCGCTATTTAATGGATTAAACACATATGTATACACATAACGCACAAATATGTACATAATTTTTTCCTGAGTCAGATGTACATCACATTAGCATTATTATTATTTTTTCCTCATAGTCTTACTTATTAAATGTTCGTTCTGTTCTCGTGTTATATATGTATATGTGTATATGTACCTAGAACACAACAAAGTGTTTTTGCGCACACTTGACAAATAAAGCTATAATAAGTGAATAAAGAGTTTACATTAAAGTAAAAGGGTTGAAGTTAATCTATTTTAAGTGTGAAGTAAGACTAGGATCAAAATGATGTTTTAAATGTAAGTGTACTCATTTCAAAGTTTGGTGCAGCAGAATTATTAGATAAACCTGGATTTAATCTAGATTTAATCCTTTTTGGTGTAAGATCCTAACTCTTCAGTTTGTTGTAAAGTGTAGAGGACAATCAATGTTTAAAGTTTAAAAAAATGCTGACATTATTTTATGGTAATTATTGCAGATTGAAAGTACTGTTTTAATTGTACCAGTCCAGTTGGATATTATATATATATATATATATTAATAAATGGGATATTTAGATCATTAGATCACTGGATAGACTATAAAGTTCTTGCACTTTTTGAGTAGTAAACTTTTATGACATTTGTAGATGTTTATGATCACTGCAGAAGTATTTTTAAATATGTATATTTATTTGAAAAGTTCACATTTTCTGAACATCTACACTGCAGGGATTTCCATTATTTTCATGACCTTTTCCAGATCTGTAAACGTCCCAACCCTAATCCCAACAGTAACCTGAATTCAGAATTAGTAGATCTTGTATTATATTCATACAAAATTCACAATTCTTTTGGTACATAACAGGAGATAGCTTTATTACTCCAAAAAAAATAAAAAAAATAGCCATGAAATTGATTTTATAAACTTACCAGTCAGACTCCAGCAGCATAAACAGAACAAGACAAACTCGTGAAACATTTCCTTCAGCGCTTCAGTGTGTGATCTAACAGCAGAACTGTTGAAGGTTGTGTGAATCCTCCTCTGGCAGCGTTTGACCATCCTAGTTCACATCCTGCATTTGCATATGATCATTGTTGGGCTTGTTACTCAAAAAATGTAATGTATTACCTATTACTAGTTACTCATTTCAAAAGTAATATTATTGCTTTACTTATTATTCCCAGCCAACAGTAATTAGTTACATTACTTTTCCATTACACCTCCCAAAAAGTTGGTAATTGCATAATTTTGCAGCCTGTGAATCCATGAAAGTTACAGATAAATGAAGAGTACAACTTACTCAAACTGATGTCAAGCCACAATTTTTTAAACCTCTGTCATTTAATAAAGCAGCAACATATTGAAATCTTCATCAGTAGGGCTCAACCAACTAAACATGTTGGCATTTGCAATAGACAAAGTCTTAGTACCACTACACAATTTACATTGTGATATTGATGTTTGTGACATGTTTTTGTCATCCTTTCTCCCTACAAAATTTAAATAATGGCTGTATTTCCAGCCGCTATATGATGTGGGCTTCTCCATTTTCCGACTAAGCTATCTTGCTGCATTGGTGACGTCACGTGTGTACACGCACGACTATGGAAGCATATGTGTAGCAAAATACAATTTGAAATGTAATTTGCAAAATGGCAGTGTATTTCTGTATTTAAATTTAAATTTTCCCATTCATATGTGCAACATTTATTACAAAATGAAAATAAAAATTCAGTTATATCATTTAAATTTGCCATTTTCTACACTAGTTTTAAAGCTTTATAAGTTGTAAAATGAAAATGAAAATGTATTACCCAAATTGATTAGATATGTTTAACATGTCCAAGCAAAAACTGTAGCAAAATTATCATTTAATTGCTGTTTTTCCTAAATGCATTTAGACTTAGGGGTAGGACACTTGGGATTGCATTTTCATCGTGATACCGTGTGATAATAGTAGAAAAATGCAATGAGAGTTTCAAAATGCATTCTGAGCCAAAGGTGCAGCAAAATGGTGACTTAAATGCCTTTTATTTTTCTTAAATGCATTGACACTTACATATATGACGTTTCAATGGTATTTTCATTAAATACCCCTCAGTGAATATACTTTAAGTCATTGTGGATTTGAAAATGCTCATCCATAGACCACAGAGGCTGAGGGCGTTGCAGGAGGTTCCCAGTGAAAATGATCTGACAATAAGTGTCTTGTACGTAGAACAACAATGAAGTTTGATCATCTTCTGATTGTGATTGGTGCATATACTACAAGACTCTCCTCTTCAACTTTCTGTAAAAAGTGCATAACACAAGATATAATAATAGTTATATTAATAACAATAATAACAATTATTTTATGAACACATGGTGCAGTTTTGTGTGAGATTCATGTGATAGATCATTATACTATGGAAGCCCATTTCCGCCATTAGGCCTGTCAAAGTAATCAGTATATCAACTTATGACACAATACTGTATATGGAAAGAGCGGACATCAGCAGGTGAAAAGAAGGCACCGTTTGAAGCTTTATAGTGTTTTCCTTACAACTCCAGACTCCAGTATGGAAGAATAAGTCCAAATCAACACAAAGCAATTCACTGTTCTGGTGCATATATAAATGTAATAATGCAAAACGGTGCTCTTTTACAGCTAGCGTTAGCATTTTTGCATTCCACTTGTGCTGTGTTTATATATTTATTTTATTTTTTGCCTTCCATTGTTTGTCTATGTAAACGTGCATTAGATTGATGTGTTTGACAGTTTTTTGCAGCATCTTGTGCATGCGATATTAAGCATGCACTACTTGCATTGTTAAACTATTATATTATCATTCTATATTCAGTGGCATAAAATGGTCTTAAAATGACAATAAATGCCACAGTTATTTCTGGGACAATCCTGTGCCCAACAAAAAGTAGTTATTGTGACAAGAAAAAAAAAGAAAAATAATGCTCTCGTAAAATCAATAAAAAAGGTAACATACAAAGTCAAAATTCTGTGATTAAAAATTCTAAATTATAACATACTTAAGTCAGATAATGATACATGCAAGTCAGAATTAGTATGTGATAATTTTGACATTTTAAGTTAGAATTTGAATTTGTTAATCTCATTTTTACAATTTTTATAGGAGATTTTCAACTTTTTAACTTATTATCTGGCTTAAATATGTTATAATTTTGATTTTTTTTAATCTCAGGTTTAGTATGTCATGATTTCTATGATTTACCAGAGCATGATTTTTTTTTTTCTTATGTGGTGGAAATGGACTTAAATATTATCCAGACAAAATCAAAAGTACACACTGATCTACATCAGACTCTACTAAAATTATACAATAACACTTTACAGTAAGGTTTCATTAATTAACATTGCTTAAATTTAACTTGAACTAAGAAAAGACAATGCTTCTATAGCATTTATTAATTTGAGTTAATATTAAATTAAACATGTACTAATGCATTATTAAAATTAAAAGTTGTGTTAACATTAATGCACTGTGAGCTAACATGAACTAACAGTGAACAACTGTACTTTTTATTACCTACATTAACAAAGATTAATACATATTGTAATAAATGTTTTGTTCATTGTTTGTTCATGTTAGTCAATACATTAACTAATGTTCACAAATAACACCCTATTGTAAAGTGTTACCAATTATACAAATACTCAATATATTAACAATAAATTGTCTTACCAATTTCTGTGCGCTTCTTTTGTAGAATGTCGTCTCGGCGTAAGTGATCACTACTTCACAAGACTCAACTGTTTTAACAATAACAGATGCATTAAAACCACAAATTAATTAGATCTGGTTCTTCACAGCCTGTGTGTTATTATCAGGGCTTTCAAATTTAACACCAAAGTAACACTCAAAGATTTAAATGCCATTAACAATTTTAATTAGCCATTAGGCCTTTAACGTTTTCCACACACAAATAGTTCCTAAATAGTGTTTATTATTACATTTATAGATACACATAAATCACACACTAATAAATCAAACCCATATGAGATGTTTAACAAAGTAAAGTATTTTACATTATTTGTATTTACTCAGCATTTGAGTTCAACAAGCACAACAAAAGTTATCATTCATATAAATTGTACAGCACCAGCCACATCTTTACACATGTAAGATTATGTTCATAAAATAGAGATAAGATAAAATGAACTGAACTGTGCGAGTGAGAAGTCCGCTCAGTGTCATTATACACAAATAGACATTTATTATAACAATGAAAAGTATGAAAATAATTTTAATTAAATTATAAAATAGGGCTATCTGGTGGCAAAAATATTGATAACGTATTTTTGAAGAATTATTTCTAATTTTACCTTTTAAAAGACAAAGATAATACTTGCCTGCTTGATCAGTGTTTCTGTGTTCCCAGCAGATGCAGAAGATCACGACTGCAGCGACAATCAACAGAGATCCAGCAGCAGCAGAAATCAACACTATCAGAGAAACTGAATCTGGAGGATATGAAGGAGAGTAAAAGAGAGACAGTCATTAATGTAAGTGATTGAATCAGTCTGATCTACAACAGAAGACAGAGATCAGGTCAGTTAATAAACTCATATATCAGCGCTGCTGTACCTGAACATGTGTGACAGAGTTGACTGATGTCCAGATGTGTGGTCTGGTTGCTGATGGGATTGTTGAGCACACAGCTGTAGGTGTTTTTATCCTGATATTCCACCTCCAGAGGTAGAGAGAGACTGATGCTGAGATCAGACACACTGATGCTGGACAATAAACTGTGTCCTTTGTACCAGGAGAGAGTCACATGACTCACATTCACCGCTGAACACAACAATGAACAATTCTGCTGTGATGATGATGAAGATGAAGAACATTGTGAAGAGTTACTGCTGATGACAGGAACAGACAGACGAGCTGAAAACATGAGAGAATAAGAGGAATATGAACATAATTGTCTCATTTTCAACATTGTGAATTGTAGTGAATCTGTAAATTTAGTGTTGAGTGAGTGTTTAGTGTGTCGATGGTCACTGAATGTGTCTGTCATCTCAAAATATAAAATAAATAAATATTTGACTATGTAAGTAGAATATGTGAACATTTTGACAAATGATATCTGCTCACCGTAGACAGAAACGTTGAATGTTTTTGATGTTCTTTTTGCTCCATTTATCAGTAGTTCATAACATCCAGCGTGTTGAGTTGTGATGTTTGTGATGGTCAGAGATCCAGTTTGATTGTCCAGCTTCAGTCTGTCTCTGAATCTCCCATCAAGAACATCAGATGAGAAGTCTTGCTTCTTTTTGTTCATTCTAGCAATTAGAGACTTTTCAGCTCCATATTTCCACACTATGTTGTCGCCTTCCTGTATTTCAGTAACATCAGTGTTTAAAGTGACAGAATCTCCCTCCATCACTGACACTGAATCACCAAACACACCTGAAGAACAGATTTTACAGATTAAATCCTCTGATGGTTTACAAACCCTGAAATCAGCTTCATTTACATGTGAAGCTGAGAACAGCAGCAGAAACCCGCTACTGTTACCAATACAGAGAGTGTTAGAGTCAAACAGACAGAAAACACTGAAGCAGCACTTACGAATTGCTGGAAATATATTTAAAATAGCAATTAATAGAGTATATGGCAGCATAATTTATGAAACAGGAGAAAAACCAAATATAACGAACTACAGCAACCTCGAGCCCCCTTCATAGTATCTTAATGCTACAGTTCTACCACAAGAATGATCTGTTTCAGAAATGTCAGATACACTGGATATTCACACTAAATATTCCTATTTAATGGATTAAACACATAAATGCATGAATCCCAGATATGAACTCAAAGTAAACATGTTTCCTAAAACAGCAACAACTTTTGCATTCAAGCAAATTACATTAAGCAGTTTAATTGTGGTTTAAATGCAAGTCTTATTTCAAAGTTTAAAGTCTGGCGCAAAAGAATTATCAGATAAACTAGATTTAAGATTAACCCTTATTGGTGCAACACATCTGTAATCTTTAATTTGTGTAGACGACAATCAGTGTTTAAATTTTCATAATTTATTGACAATAAATACATGATAATTTTATGCAGATTAAAAGTACCGTTTTAATTGTGCTGGATATTTTAATTAAAATGTTTTCACTGGATAGTCTGCTATGCAATATAAGTTTTCTGCACATTTTGACTAGTGTTACATGACATTTTTAGATGTGTATGATAGCTGCAGAAGTATTTGAAAATATATGTATATATATATATATATATATATATAAATATATGAAGAGTTCATTTGCAAAAACAGATAACTCCGTTTTTAACAGTTCTCAGAAATCATGTTTTTCATTGTGCATTACAATTAATCTCAATCAGACTACAGTTAGGTTGTTTTGACTAGGTAAAAAAAACAAAAAAAAACAGATTTTATCTGTTTTAGCAAATAAACTCTTCATATATATATATATATATATTAGAAATGTATTTTTAAAAGGACAAAAAATGACCTGATATTTGAAAGCAGCTCTATGGAAAGTTCACACTTTAGTAGGGATTTCTATTATTCTTCATGATGTATTCCACACCTGGAAACCTTAATGTAAAGTTCCTGACTCCAAAAGAGACCTGAATTCAAAGTCAGTTGATATTCATACAATATTCACGATTCTTTTGGTACACAACAGCTGATGAAAAATTTTAATTTACTCCGAAATGAAAAAACAAACAAAAAAAAACTTACCAGTCAGACTCCAGCAGCACAAACAGAACAAGACAAACTTGTGAGACATTTTCTTCAGCGCTTCAGTGTGTGATCTAACAGAGCTGTTGAAGTGTTGAATTGTGAAACCCTTGACAGCGTTTGACCCTCCTAGTTCACATCCTGCATTTACATATGACATAATGGTATAGTTCAGCTAACCCTTATTAATATTTTTACTGGTTTTAATGGATAAAAAAAAAATATATATATATATATATATATATATATACAGTGAGGAAAATAAGTATTTGAACACCCTGCTATTTTGCAAGTTCTCCCACTTAGAAATCATGGAGGGTCTGAAATTGTCATCGTAGGTGCATGTCCACTGTGAGAGACATAATCTAAAAAAAAAAATCCAGAAATCACAATGTATGATTTTTTAACTATTTATTTGTATGATACAGCTGCAAATAAGTATTTGAACACCTGTCTATCAGCTAGAATTCCGACTCTCAAAGACCTGTTAGTCTGCCTTTAAAATGTCCACCTCCACTCCATTTATTATCCTAAATTAGATGCACCTGTTTGAGGTCGTTAGCTGCATAAAGACACCTGTCCACCCCATACAATCAGTAAGAATCCAACTACTAACATGGCCAAGACCAAAGAGCTGTCCAAAGACACTAGAGACAAAATTGTACACCTCCGCAAGGCTGGAAAGGGCTACGGGAAATTGCCAAGCAGCTTGGTGAAAAAGGTCCACTGTTGGAGCAATCATTAGAAAATGGAAGAAGCTAAACATGACTGTCAATCTCCCTCGGACTGGGGCTCCATGCAAGATCTCACCTCGTGGGGTCTCAATGATCCTAAGAAAGGTGAGAAATCAGCCCAGAACTACACGGGAGGAGCTGGTCAATGACCTGAAAAGAGCTGGGACCACCGTTTCCAAGGTTACTGTTGGTAATACACTAAGACGTCATGGTTTGAAATCATGCATGGCACGGAAGGTTCCCCTGCTTAAACCAGGCCTGACTTAAGTTTGCCAATGACCATTTGGATGATCCAGAGGAGTCATGGGAGAAAGTCATGTGGTCAGATGAGACCAAAATATAACTTTTGGTCATAATTCCACTAAACGTGTTTGGAGGAAGAAGAATGATGAGTACCATCCCAAGAACACCATCCCTACTGTGAAGCATGGGGTGGTAGCATCATGCTTTGGGGTGTTTTTCTGCACATGGGACAGGGCGACTGCACTGTATTAAGGAGAGGATGACCGGGGCCATGTATTGCGAGATTTTGGGAACAACCTCCTTCCCTCAGTTAGAGCATTGAAGATGGGTCGAGGCTGGGTCTTCCAACATGACAAGGACCCGAAGCACACAGCCAGGATAACCAAGGAGTGGCTCTGTAAGAAGCATATCAAGGTTCTGGCGTGGCCTAGCCATTCTCCAGACCTAAACCCAATAGAGAATCTTTGGAGGGAGCTCAAACTCCGTGTTTCTCAGCGACAGGCCAGACACCTGACTGATCTAGAGAAGATCTGTGTGGAGGTGGGCCAAAATCCCTCCTGCAGTGTGTGCAAACCTGGTGAAAAACTACAGGAAACGTTTGACCTCTGTAATTGCAAACAAAGGCTACTGTACCAAATATTAACATTGATTTTCTCAGGTGTTCAAATACTTATTTGCAGCTGTATCATACAAATAAATAGTTAAAAAATCATACATTGTGATTTCTGGATTTTTTTTTAGATTATGTCTCTCACAGTGGACATGCACCTACGATGACAATTTCAAACCCCTCCATGATTTCTAAGTGGGAGAACTTGCAAAATAGCAGGGTGTTCAAATACTTATTTTCCTCACTGTATATATGGTACAGTGATATATACACTCTATCCGATCATTTAAATAATCCATTTAATCTGGCAAACGAAGAAGAAGAAGAAGAAGAAGAAGAAAGTCAGTATTTTGTTTTTATTTGTGCACCAAAAATTTAAAGCTGTTTATGTTTTGAATAAGCTCCCTTAGATGTTTGGTGGAAACTTATATCACATATGCAGTTCATAAAGGCATAACAGAAATAAGGCATTTAGCCCTACAGTTATAGCATGAAATATAGTAAGTCCGTCCCTGATTACGATTGATATAAAAATGAGACAAAACTTATTTTTGATAGTGACACCTATTTAGTGACGATATTTTTTTTCTGTATGTGCTTTGTATGCAGCTCATGGTATTTTTTATAGCAATAAAGGATGTTTATGACAAATATTAGCAGTGTAGCATTATTAAACATACAAAGAGTGCATGTGTCTGCTCCAAAATCAAGAATAGATCACAATCGGAAGTTATTACAAGCAGTCGATGATGGTTTAAAGTGAGTAAGCAAATACATTAATAATTACATACATTTTCAAATGTAGCTTGATGCTAATTGTACTTCTAATTATATTTTAGGATGTAGCCTAAGCATTATAGATAGTTTGTGTTTCTGGTGTAGAACTAAACTTTGTTTATCTTAATTTACGGACGAAGTTAAATCCATATTCGAGATACATATCTGAGGAAAAATGCATTGTTGGTCGGTGTCCGGAGTGAATTAGCAGAAGGCGAACATCTCGGGTTACACATGTAACCATGGTTCCCCTTCTAGGGAACTCCACGCTGCGCCCCCCTAGTGGGCACTATGGGGAATGCAGTCTGCATGACTTATGTCTGAAGCACGTGTGAAACAACGCCAATCTATTGGCCCACATGGCCCACTGCGTCATAGACGCAGGGTGCCCGGAAATATAAAAAGGCACCTGCTGAATACGTCATCCACTTTAGCTGTCCGAAGGAGACATAGACAGGCAGGCCAAAGGCATGGCAAGGGGGCACAGCATCTCGTTCCCTCTCGGGGAACCATGGTTATATGCGTAACCTGAGACGTTCCCCTTCTAGGGAACTCCATGCTGTGCCCCCTAGGGGGCACTATGGGGAACGAAATCCAACTACGCCGTGCCGAGGCACATGCCTGTCCACCTGGTGGAAGAGCACCAAGGAAGCAACATACATATACCTAAGCCTTCCCTTAGAAAGGGGCCATGCCACTGACGCCACGGGCCGCTCACGCAACTTGGCAGAAAGAGGGGAACCCGAATAGATCAAGGGGAACATCCCACCCAAGTTAAAAGCACAGCTATCCTCAGATAGCTATTTCCCTAAGGTCTTATGAAGGCTTGTGGACCAGAATAACATAGCCGACATAGCCTTCCTACAGAGCTGCCCAGACCACAGAGCGTGGGACATCTACTTACAACCCTAGCAGGGGAGATAGCACTATCTAGGTAGGGGCTCAAAGAGACCGCTACTTAAAGACCCCAAGAAGGAGAGCAGTCACTACCGGAAGTGGGACCGAATGAAACTATCCAGACCACAAAGAGTGGGCTGTCTACTTACGACCCAAAGAGGGGAGACAGCACTATCTAGGTAAGGGCTCAAGAGACTGCTACTTAAAACCCTAAGCAGGGTAGCGATCACTGAGCTAGCACATAAGCGATCACTGAGCATAGTACACAACTTCACCTCAGATAGCTAGGCTCTAGGAAAGGGGACCACTCCATAAGAGGGCTCACCGCAACTGCAATAGAACACAGCTATCCTCAGATAGCTGTATTCAAGTACGCCCTTCCTGCAATAACAATGGCTGGAATATAACCACTCTCAGATGGTTATACTAAGGAGGTCCCCAATCCATGTCAGTCCCACAGTAGGCTAGCGAAGCACCGTGTTATCGACCAGGAGTTCACAAGAGGGAGATCCGGACCCTCAGTAAATGATTCGCTAAGAGTGAACACATACACATCAAAGTCAGCTATCAAAGCCTGAAGTAAGCTGAGGCCATAACACTAGAGGGCTGGACACAGCTATCCTCGAATAGCAGTTCACTCAGATAAGGCACTTATCTGGGCACTTCTTTGGGCCATCTATTTTTTTCACTTTCACTTTCTTTTTTTCACTACTTAAAACCCCGAAGGGGAGACAGTACAGTCCATGCAAGGGGCTCACGGAGACCACTATTTAAAAACGCTAAAAGGAAACACTCTCCGAGCTGGAGCACATCTATCCTCGAATAGCAGATTCCTAGACAAAGACTTCAGCGCTTAATCGAGAGAACTTGTGCCAAGGGGAACCCAACCTAGTTAAGGCCGGGACACACCAAGCCGACTTCAAAGAACTAGCGGCCCTCAGACTGCCATATTCCAGAACAAAGTAAGCTTGGGCTGGAGCATAACCATCTGCAGACGGCTACACTCCGGCTAAACACAGGAAGAGACATTCCCCATAACCACTCTAGGTGCTGAAAATCCTGGGAGAGAAAACTCGCAAGCCTCTCTCCACAGAACATTCAAATATATTTACGTCCAGCGAAGCTCTCCACACACAATAACATGCATATTAGAGAGGCACGGCAGAGCTGAATATAGCTCCGCCCACGATCTCGCAGGATCAGGGCTGAAACAACTCCGTGCTCACACTTCATTGTCATAACAACCCAATAGTATCTGTGACATCCAACAACCTGTTTAGAGCCTAGACACAATGACTCATCACGACGTGGGCGTAACTTTGAAAGCAGAACGTGCCCTTGAGTGTTAGAATCCAAACACGGAGGCACACATCCCCTAAAGCGCTGCTCGACTCGAGCGTTATCCGCAGGATCTGATAACCCAAAAAGAGCATCTCAACCTCGCAAATCCCACGATCCGAGTCTTCGCCGTGCCTCGGAAACAGAGGGACCCGAACCGCGAGACGCAAACACTTGTCACTCATCTCTCGAGAAGAGGGACAAACGCAATTAGAGCTTCTCATTGGGTAACACTCACAATGAGCACGCTCAGCGCCCTCAAGCACTGAACACGCAAGCTCCTGACCAAGATACATGACGCGTAGACCGTGTATGTCCTCAAGTGACAGAAACCTTGGGCACAGAGGCACACACTTTCCACAGCGCTCAGCTGCCTTGGTCTCTCACACGCACTTCAAACAGACGGCTCCTGAAGACAGCAAAGAGGACGAAGTATTCAGCAGGTGCCCTTTTATACTTCCGGGCACCCCGCCTATGACATCATGGGCCATGTGGGCCAATAGATTGGTGTTGTTTCACACGTGATTCAGACACCGGTCATGCAGGCTGCATTCCCCATAGTGCCCCCTAGGGGGCGCAGCGCGGAGTTCCCCAGAAGGGGAACAATCATTTCGTGCTTGGTGTGAAAGCACAGTTCGTCGGTGATTCGCCTCACTTTTTCGCATCGCGCTCAGTGTGGAAAGGCCTTAATTCATTTGTTTGTTGTTTCCATTCTGCCCTCTTGTGTATGTTCATGTTTGTGTTTCAGATGGGTGGTTCCTCGAGATAATTTGCTGGAGGCTGCGATTGGTTCTCCTCCTCACCTGATCCAGATATAAGGACTGCCCCAAACACTCAATCTCTGCCGTGATTGTGCCATCGTGTGAGACTCTGTAGTTTGCCTTTGTGCCTTGCCCTCGTCATTCGTTTAAGTCTTTGAGTGTTTTACCAGAGAAATAGTGTGGGGGTGCTTAAGATTGTGAGTGTGATTGTAATTCTGTGATAGTATTTTTGTTTCTATTCTGTGATATTCCTTGTTAACTTGACCCACGCCTGATTGACTACGATTCTAAGTTTTGGCAAGTTAAGGGTTGTAGGGGGTTAGACGCTATTTTATTTTGAAACATCTTTTCACTTTGTTTTTGGTTTAGGGAGTCAGGTAAGTTGAAACTGTATTTTTCTTTTCTTTAATTTTGATTTAGGAAGTGTAGAGTGTTAAAATATAATTTTTGTTTGTTATTTTGGCCTTGTCTAGCTGCCCCTGAAGCTAACCCCATATTTGTAAATACATTCTTGTAATTCAACATCTCTCTGGTATTGAGACTCTTCCTTTTTCCTGTTACGGCTGAACACTAGCGGTCGTAACAGTTGTATTAACCTTTTGTGAATCTGTGTTTCTTTCAGGAGAATAATACCCCAACATACAGTGCACTAATTGGAACTGACTTGATATTAAAATTAAATGATGGAGTGGTGCTAATGAGATGTCTCATAATTGGAATGAGACTGAGGCTAGATGTTTCTTGTTTTATTAGGTAAGAATGCCTGCGTTGACTTACAGTTTTCCTTTTTAAATTCCTTTTGAAGGGTAGAATAGGTAGATTTAGTTATATTTATAAGTGCATCATGATATGTTTTTGTCATGATGTAAATGTTTAGTCACTTCAGAGTTAAAATTTGCCAAATATAAATCATTAAGAGCTGGACATGATGATTTTGTTTCATTAACACAAATTTTCCAGTGTTTTAATAAGCTGTTGAAATATTGTAAATTATCTGTGCATAAGAAGTTTATCTATGAAACAAGCAACAATAGCTTGAATGACATCTGTATGTTCATGTGATAACATTAAAAACACCTGATTCAATTTATAACTGAATTCTTTGAAATCGAAACCCTAGTTATATCACTAGATGGCGCTCTAATATGCATATTTATGTATTAATACATCAGGCAATTTGTTTTTGCAAATATAATTATTATAATAATAAAGGAGTCAAAATATAGGTGTTTTATTGTTAATTAATTGTTTCAATACCTTAGAGAAACTAATTGAAGTATTTTACTTAGGCCTTGTAGGCCTGGTCCACACTCCACACCAGTTGGTGGCGGTAATGCGCCAACCGCCTCTAGTGGTCAAACGCTGCATTAGTTTCGTTTCTGAGGGTGTGTATATCTGCTTTCTCTTGCGGTTTTTAGGTTTACAAAACAGAAACATTAGGTGGAGACACATACTTTTGATGCGGGATGCTAATTATGTGAAACGACACAACATGACAACTTTGCAGACCAACACACACACACACACACAAATGTAGCAGACGAATCGGAAGGGATGCTAGTGCTGTTGCGGGTGTGTTATGAGGGTCTTTTAGTGTCCCTGCACACGTGTATTAATGTTTTATTATCATGTAGCATGAAATCCTCGACACATTTGATGCTCTTTATTTGACTGAAATAATGTTTTGTGAGGCGTCATAAACTTGGCGGCTTCTGCTAAATAGCGTCTTTGTGTCATTTTTCTTAGTAATGAACGTAGATGTATTTATCAGTGTGTCAACTTCAACTAAACGCTTCAGTCCTGTGCTTTAGGAACGAATGGTTTCTCATTCTGTGTTCATGTGTGTTGCTGCTGTTATTTATAGTTACCAGATTTGTGGTTTTCGCCTGCTGGGCGAGGAATCAGGTGAAAGGTTACTCAGATGCACAATGAACAAGGGACCCGAGACATATCTACAGACCAGAATATGTCAGAGATTATATCATATCAGTCACGTGGGCTCTTTTGACCAGTAAACATCCACCAACTCAGAGCACACAAGCATAGGTACTAAAATTTACCAGGACATTGCACTAACCACGTATTTACTATTGCTTTTTTTCTACTAAGATTAAAAAAAGTGGTTTGTATTGTTGGATAACACTCCTTCACCCCATCACTCATGTTGTGTTCCCTGATCCTCAGGCGGCGTTACAGAGCTGGAACTGGAGCAGATGTCCTGAGCACTCAACATATCTGATCTTTGCAGTTATGATTGGAAACTCAAGGTGAGATCTGATTATGATCTTAATCTGACACTTTTAATTTCAACCATTGGTTTAGTATGGACAGAAGTCATGTTAGGCTATTAAAAAAAACTGGTTTGTTAGTTTCTCATCAAAGCTGATGCAAACAAAATGAATGATTAACCACCATCAAGCACAAATCATGAATCATAAATCATACATTGCACTTATTCATTAAATGACCCAGACACTGGCAGAAAAAAAGCAGAATAGTTCTGCTTAGCAAGATTTGAAACTACACTCTGAGAAAAAAGGTAAGCTCTCACTGGTGCATCACCTTTTTGTCCGTTTAGGTATTAAAATGCAGCCTTAATGGGTAAATAAGATACAAAGATACCTTTTTGAAAAGGTACTGCACATGACAGCTTTTGTACCTTTTTTTCTGAGAGTGTAGTGCTGCTTAACTGCAGGATCACTGTATGAGATCAAGCACACAAAGTATATAATATTTTATTTTTTCATGAGTATGTCGACGATCAGGCAAATGGTGTGAAGGAACGTTCAATTTGATGCGTTTGGTTTAAACAGCTTGTTCGTGTCTTTGTACAGATATCAGAAGGATCCCAGCATAAGGAACAAGTGGGTAGTTTATTATTTAATGGCACCCCAGGTTGTGTTAGAGGACTGATCGGAGGATTTTGCATGACATTACATTACATTTAGTCATTTAGCAGACGCTTTTATCCAAATGAGGACATTAGAAGCAATCAGAACCAACAAAAGAGCAACAACATGCAAGTGCTATTAGAAGTCTTGGTTAGCTGCAGTACACATTATTTTTTTTATTTTTTAAGAAAATGAGTAGAATATAGAAAAAAGAAACCCAGTGTTTTTTTTTGTTTGTTTTGTTTTGTTTTTTTTTAAATAAAAAGAAGACAGATAGATCGAATAAAATTAGAATAGAGAGTGCTAGAGTTAGAGGGTCAAATAAAGATGGAAGAGATGAGTTTTTAGCCGTTTCTTGAAGATGGCTAAGGACTCAGCTGCTCTGATTGAGTTCACAAAGAAACATTTGTTGAAAGATGAAGCGGTGCTAGATCTGACTGCAGCTGCATCACTAACCGTAAGTAAATGAATTCATAATGCTTTGTCTGGAAATGACCGTTTTATTTTGATTATGTTGTCAAAACACTCAAAACATGCAATAGCGAGGGTGCGTTAATACCGTTTCCTATGCAGTGATGTTAGCAGTGGCCGATTACTGAGAAGCCTTAAAGGACCCGCCCCTTAAAAACAGGCTGTTTCTGAGAAAGGTTCAGAACGAGGGCTAAAAAAACAAAAAAAAAAAACACTTAAGGAACATTTTAAAATTATAAAAAAATCCATGTCATGACCCCTTTAATGAGTTTAGTATTTTGTAGTAAAGTGGCTTCCCTGTAGTGCAGAAGTCAGCGGTTTCATGTGAGTGTAAATGAAAAATCCTTGCAACGACATGCTGATCACACAGACTGACACCTCAGACACACTCGTACCGTCACACGCTTACACAAAAAATAATATTGACACCTCAGACACACTCACTTGCACCGTCACACTGTTGACACCTCAGACACACTCACACAACACACACTCACACAGACATTATACTGACACCTCAGACACAGATACACACTCAAACAGACACTATTAACACCTTAGACACACACTAACTACCTGCCATCTAATGCAAGCATCCAGCAGTTAACACATTCTCAAGCTGTTGTTGCACATTTCTGTTCAGTTATACGTAATCCAGAGCACAGCAGAGTTCACTTTATCACCTTTTGACAACTAGTTTGTATCTATGTTTTGCAAACATGAAAATGCTGCAATGAAATGCTCATCCATAGACCACAGAGGCTGAGGGCGTTGCCGGAGGTTCCCAAAGAAAATGATCAAACAATAAGGGTCTTGTACTGAACAACATTAAAGTCTGATCATCTTCTGATTTTGATTGGTGCATATTCCACATGATCCTCTTCAACTTTCTGTAAAAAAAAAAAAAATATATATATATATATATATATATATGACACAATATACAATAATAATAATGATAACAATAACAACAATATTAATACTAAAAGCAATGTGTTTTTTTTTTTTTGGTGTACCAAAAAGTACCAAGTCTTTTATAAGCACATGGTGCGTTTGTGTGGTAGATTATTATGCTATGAAAGCTCATTACTGCCTTATACCTGTTGCAATAATCAATATATTGAGTTATTGCACAATATATGTAAAATGCGGACAGGTTAAAAGAAGGCAACATTTGAGGCCCTACAGTGTTTTCCTTACATCTCCAGACTCCAGTATGGAAGTCTGAATCGACTCAAAGCCACAATTCACAGTTCTGGACCTGGTACATATGTAACAACGCAAAATGGTGCTCTCTCACAGCCAGCGTAAAGGGACTTTCACAAAGGAGAGAATGCATTTTTGCATTCCGCTTGTGCTGATTATTTATTTATTTATTTATTTTTAAATGTTTTTTTTTTTTATGTAAACGTGCATTAGATGGATGTGTTTGACAGTCTTTTGCATGCAAAATTATGCTTGCACTACTTGCATTATTATGCTGTTATATTATCATTATATATTTAGTGGCATAAAGTGGTCTTAAAATGGCAATAATACCACAGTTATTTCTGGGACAATACATTGCCCAACAAAAAGTAGTTATTGTGTCAATAAGAAAAAAAAATGCTCTGGTAAATCACAATAAAAAATGGCATACAAAGTCAAAATTATGTGATTAAAAATTACAAAATATAACAAGTCAGATAATGATATATGCAAGTTAAAATTAGTATGTCATAATTTCAACATTTTCAATTAGAATTTTAACTTGTTAATCTCATTATTTAAACTTTGTGTATGAGAACTTTTTAAGTTATGATTTTGAATGTTTAATCTCATACTTTTCAATATTATATTAAATTAAACATTTACTAATGCATTATTAAAATCAAAAGTTGTGTTTAAGTTAATGCACTGTGAACTAACAGTGAACAACTGTACTTTTTATTAACTAACGTTAACAAAGATTAGTAAATACTGTAAATGTATTGTTCATTGTTTGTTCAAGTTAGTCAATACATTAACTAATGTTCACAATAACACCCTATTGTAAAGTGTTACCAATTATACAAATACTCAACATATTAACAATAAATTGTCTTGCCGATTTCTGTGTGCTTCTTTTGTAGAATGTCGTCTCGGCGTAAGTGATCTCTTCTTCACAAGTCTCAACTGTTTTAACAATAACAGATGCATTAAAACCACAAAACTCAGTCTTAATTAGATCTGGTTCTTCACAGCCTGTGTGTTATTATCAAGACTTTCAAATTTAACACCAAAGTAACACTCAAAGATAAAAAAAAAAGTCATTAACAGATTTAATTATAGCCATTAGGCCTATAACTTTTTCCACACACAAATAGTTGCTAAAAGAGTGTTTTTCATTACATCTAGAGAGACACATAAATCACACATTAATCAAACACAAATGTGATAACACTTTAACAAACCAAAGTATTTTACAATCTTTTTTTATTTAATCAGCACTTAAGTTCAGCAAGCACAACAAAAGTTATCATTCATATGAATATCAGAGCACCAGCCACATCTTTACACATGCAAGATTATGTTCATAAAATGGAGATCAGATAAAATAGAGTACGTTTTTATGTGCGAGTGAGATGAGTAAAGAAGGACGCTCAGTGTCATTATACACAAATAGACATTTATTATAACAATGAAAAGTATGATAATAATTTTAATTAAATGATAAAATAGGGCTATACATTGGCTAAAATATTGAGAACATATTTTTGAAGAATTATTTCTGATTTTACCTGTTTAAAAGGAGAAGATAATACTTGCCTTTTTGATCAGTTTTTCTGTGTTTCCAGCACATGCAGAAGATCACGACTGCAGCGACAATCAACAGAGATCCAGCAGCAGCAGAAATCAACACTATCAGAGAAACTGAATCTGGAGGATATGAAGGAGAGTAAAAGAGAGACAGTCATTAATGTAAGTGATTGAATCAGTCTGATCTACAACAGAAGACAGAGATCAGGTCAGTTAATAAACTCATATATCAGCGCTGCTGTACCTGAACATGTGTGACAGAGTTGACTGATGTCCAGATGTGTGGTCTGGTTGCTGATGGGATTGTTGAGCACACAGCTGTAGGTGTTGTTATCCTGATATTCCACCTCCAGAGGTAGAGAGAGACTGATGCTGAGATCAGACACACTGATGCTGGACAATAAACTGTTTCCTTTGTACCAGGAGAGAGTCACATGACTCACATTCACCACTGAACACAACAATGAACAATTCTGCTGCGATGATGAAGATGAAGAACATTGTGAAGAGTTACTGCTGATGACAGGAACAAGTAGACGAGCTGGAAACATCAGAGAATAAGAGGAATATGAACATAATTGTCTCATTTTCAACATTGTGAATTGTAGTGAATCTGTAGATTTAGTGTTGAGTGAGTGTTTAGTGTGTCGACGGTCACTGAATGTGTCTGTCATCTCAAAATATAAAATAAATAAATATTTGACTATGTAAGTAGAATATGTGAACATTTTGACAAATGATTTCTTCTCACCGTAGACAGAAACGTTGAATGTTTTTGATGTTCTTTTTGCTCCACTTATCAGTAGTTCATAACATCCAGCGTGTTGAGTTGTGATGTTTGTGATGGTCAGAGATCCAGTTTGATTGTCCAGCTTCAGTCTGTCTCTGAATCTCCCATCAAGAACATCAGATGAGAAGTCTTGCTTCTTTTTGTTCATTCTAGCAATTAGAGACTTTTCAGCTCCATATTTCCACACTATGTTGTCGCCTTCAGGTATTTCAGTAACATCAGTGTTTAAAGTGACAGAATCTCCCTCCATCACTGACACTGAATCACCAAACACACCTGAAGAACAGATTTTACAGATTAAATCCTCTGATGGTTTACAAACCCTGAAATCAGCTTCATTTACATGTGAAGCTGAGAACATCAGCAGAAACCCGCTACTGTTACCAATACAGAGAGTGTTAGAGTCAAACAGACAGAAAACACTGAAGCAGCACATACGAATTGCTGGAAATATATTTAAAATAGCAATTAATAGAGTATATGGCAGCATCATTTATGAAACAGGAAAAAAACCACATATAACGAACTACAGCAACCTCGAGACCCCTTCATAGTATCTTAATGCTACAGTTCTACCACAAGAATGATCTGTTTCAGAAATGTCAGTTTTAAATACACAGTTATACACTGGATATTCACAATAATTACCTTATTGGTGCAACACATCTTTAATCTTTAATTTGTTTTAAAGTGTAGAGGACAATCAATGTTTAAAGTTTCATAATTTATTGACAATAAATACATGATAATTATTGCAGATTGAAAGTACAGTTTTAATTGTGCTAAATATATTAAATACATTTTATTTAAATAAATGAGAGATTTAGATCACTAGATAGTCTGCTATGCATTATAAGGTTCCTGCGCATGTTGACTAGTGAGTTTCCATGACATTTGTAGATGGTTATGATAGCTGCAGAAGTAATTTGAAATTATATATATATATATATATATATATATATATATATATTTATGTTTAGAAATGTATTTTTAAAAGAACAACATATGGCCTGACATTTGAAAGCAGCTCAACAGATAGTTCACACTTTCTGAACATTTACATTCACTGATTCACTGTAGGGATTTCCATTATTATTCATGACATTTTCCAGACCTGGAAACATTCCGAAAACCCCAAAAGAGACCTGAATTCAGAGTTAGTAGATCTTGTATTATATTCAATATTCATGATTTCTTTGGTACATAACAACAGATTAAAATAATCTAATTGTAATTTACTCCAAAATGAAAAAAAAGCCTTATTTTTTTCTGTAACTTACCAGTCAGACTCCAGCAGCACAAACAGAACAAGACAAACTCGTGAAACATTTTCTTCAGCACTTCAGTGTGTGATCTAACAGCAGAACTGTTGAAGTGTTGTGTGAATCCTCCTCTGACAGCGTTTGACCCTCCTAGTTCACATCCTGCATTTGCATATGATATAATGTTATACTTCATCTAGCCCTTATTAAGATTTTTACTGGTTTTAATGGATAAAAAATATTATTGATTTTTTTTTTATCAAAAGGTAAGTGTTCAAATTAGAAGGGTTCATATAACTGCCTCAGTGACAGCTTTTCTTCTGAGTGTAGTTACCTGACTGTGTGAAATGGCTACAAGTAGAACATTATTGTGTGAATTGTGGATGAACTACATTTCATGGTGAACATATAGTGATTTTAAAATTATGTATAAATATATTCTAAATTTTAGTGAATGGAAAAACCCAGAATACAAATTTAAAACCGTGTTACGATCTCGCAGTACCGGCTTTACTGAGGTTTATCTTCTGAGTCAAACTGAAACCAGCTGTGGTTAATATTCTATCCATTGGGTGGACAAACACATGTCAGTGATGGGCATTCAGAGCATGAATGTTTCATTTGTAGGTGACAAGTTTCTTCCTGTGCTGTTACTATTTACAGCGTTGTAAATTTCTTTAATCTCCTGGAGAGAGAAAAAAAACATTAGAAACTGTTAAAAACAATAGCAAAATCATCTGTCACACTTTACTAAACTACTATACTATAGGGTCCAGTTCTTACTAACTTCACGCCATCGCCAGCAACACATGAAATGGGCCCAAGATCATCGAGATTGGAAGAAAGTGGCCTGGTCTGATGAATCAAGATTTCAACGCTGATTACCGTCAGAGGCTATATGCACTGTTGTGTGGACACAGGCCAGCATCAGTGGCAGTGTTATGCTGGGGGGCGATGTTTTCTTGGGTCACTTTAGGCCTCAAAATCTATAATCTAAGTGTACTCCATTTGATGATGTGCGTGAACGCAGGCGGTCGACACAGGCGCATTTGAAAGCTTCATCCATGTCCAGTGTCTGCTCTATTTTTCCTCATAATTTATGACTGATAACAGATATTTTTGAACACTTTTAAACCAAAGCTTGGCTATCCCATTCCCTCTCACTCACAAGTGTTTGTCAATGCAGCTGTCTGTTGTTGTTGCATTCTCTGCTATTTTGTTGTTGTTCCCTCTCTTTAGTTTTGTTTTCTACTGTGAAACAACGGCCCAGGACAGTGTTGCCACCTTGTGGAACAACTGAATACTGCAAAAATTCAGTGTGCATGTGCGACCTGTCCATACAAAATATGTGCGGATACAAAAATCAGGTGGTGACCCTCGTTTACGTGTAAAAAGTAAAGTATTATTATTGTAAAGTAGTATATATAAAGTATTAAAAGTAAATTAAGAATTTACCACATGATAATGGGTCATGCCACACTGCCAGAATTATCAAGGAGTGATTTGAGGAACATGATGGTGAATATCAGTCAATGACTTGGCCTCCAAATTCACCTGACGCAATCCCAATGTTGTTCGACTTGTAAAAGGGGGATTGCGCTACATTGCCACCCTGCAATATACGGAACTGGAGGACCAGTTGTTGACATTATGGTACCAGATACATAGGAGATGCCGCCTCGACGAATCAATGCATCGTCGCATGGCTACGGTCCTGCAGGTTATTAGGTGGCCAATGTAATGGTTCATTGGTGTATATATCTAATAAAAATCTACTATAATCTCTCATCTAGGAATATTGGATTTAGTTATTTTACTAGATCTCATCAGAAGACATCTATTTTGTTTACTAAAGCTGTCAGTAGATTATAGACTCGTACCCAAAACCAGCTTTTAAAAAACAACTATTTCACAGCACTTTAATTTCAAGTGTCTGGATTTTAACAATTAAAGATACCATCAACTTTAGGATCTTCAGTGTTTCTATCACTGGTGACTATAATTTAGTCATTCACTGCATTTTCATTCGAAAACATACAATACAGTTTTAAATCAATCCAATAAATGAAAAAGTGAGCTTTGACTTAGCATTAAAACATAATGAAGATCATCTCTGTCAACTTCACATGCACATCAAGTGACAGCAAAGTTTGGTGACACAATTTTCACATTATGTGTTACGTCACATGACACTTGCAGTCACCTGTTGCTGTTATGCTGTTTAGCTGCTGTTATTTAAAACACACCAGATGGCGCCACTTGAAAATAAATGACAGTATAAAGATAATTTATTCCAATAAACTGAAGTAATCTGTGTTTAATTGAGTTTGTTGTTGTTGTTGTTGTTATTATTATTATATATTATTATTATAAACTGCAGTAATTATGAAAACCGCAACATCTACTTATAGTGCCCTCTATTGTGTAAAATGTGATTTTTTTTCTTTCCTTTTTTGCTTTGGACACTAGAGAGCGATGATGTCCTTGTTGCCAGTTTTCTCTTCATACTGTTGTGATAAAGGATTGTGAAAATCTGACAGTAATCAGTGTTAAGTGCTGTAAGGTTAACCCTTCTTGCTTTAAATGTCTGAAAATAATTAACAGTTAGTTAAAAATAATCAAAACGTAATCACATGTAATCAGTTACATTAGATTTTAATAAAGTGCATTAAATAATTACACTACTTATTACATTTTAAATAGGGTAACTTGTAATCTATTACATTTCCAAAGTAACCTTTCCAACACTGAATACAACTTAGGAGAGTGCATGCATTACATTTACATTTATACATTTAGCAGATGTTTTTATCCAATGCGACTTACAGTGCATTCAGGCTATACATTTTTTATCAGTATGTGTGTTCCCTGGGAATTGAACCCACGACCTTTTATGCTGCTAACGCAATGCTCTACCACTGAGCCACAGGAACACTATGCATGCAAAAACTAAAATAAATAAATAATCAATGTGGCACAAACAGCAGAGAATAAACAAATGTCAGAGAATAAATATGAACTAAAAGTTGTGAGTCATTGCCCACATGAGCTCTCTGGGACATTCTGTTTCATATTTCTAAGTTGAGAAATCTGTTCTCTGAGATAAATAAAACAGCGCGATTTAAAAAAAAAAAAAGGATAAGATCTTAAGGCACCACTTTCATCTCTCTCCAACCACGACAAACACGGATGTCTAAATATAACCTGAGATGATAAAGATTTGACTGTCTTTCTTCCGGTGTTATGCAGAAAGGAACCGACAGTTTCTATTCACTTTCATTGTATGGAAAAAGGTGATAATGAACGGCGACAGGCTGACATTCTTCCTAATAGAACTCATGCAGGATTATTACGGTGAGTAAATTATTATTATTAATATTATTATTATGGACGATCTAATCATTGAATATAATAATAGTAAGCAATAATAATAATAATAATAATAATAATTTATCTTCATTCACGTAAGCCACGTGACACGAGTTCGTTTATTTAGTATTCCTGTACCGAAAGTGAAAGTGATGTAATGTGACAACATAATCAGTTAGTAAATCTTAGTTGAAACGCATGTTAATACCACTTGTAAACAATAATGTCAACGGCTGTGTAAATGTCTGATAAATTGCATTAATATTCTCCTGCAAAGTATTATATTTATTTGTTAATAAGACTTATTAACATAACATAACATAAGAGTTAATAGATTGTAGTTCTACAGTGTCTCCTCGTCTGTGCTTTTATTTTGAAAAGAGCGCCGTTTTCTTCTAATGTTTTTTTTTGTGACGCTAAACTTCCTGCTACACTCTCTTCACAATGTGGTGCTCGCGCGTCGTCGGAAGAATGTTCTGAACTGTGAGAGTGTGTCGAGCTAGAGAGCATGCTAGATGATGGCGGAAACACTTTGATTAGCGCCCTTGGAGAGCGGAATGAGTTTTCACGGTGTTCATGGTACTTGTGCTGCATGGTGCTCGTTGAGAGCAAGAAATAAATCGACACCCGTTTGAAACTCTCTGCGTCTTGATCAATAAATCCGAGGGGCCGCTACAGGCTGAGCATTGTGATCGGATCACCGAAAACGTGGTGTTACTTTCATCTCATCTCATCTCATCTCACGTTGCATCTTCTCGGCCAAGCATCGTGGAGAATGACTCTCACGAGCACAATTTAACGTTCCTGCCGAGTTTAGGTCGACTTTTCCAAACCGAGGTCGTTACTAGGTAGCCTACTAAGGTAGGCCTACGCCTAGTTATTATTTATCTATTGTGGTAATTTACAGTTTGTGTCAAAAAGTTGTTAGTCTAGATAAATAGCTGTATTCTGTATGTTTGACACATATACGATAATTTTCTTCCAAATACAATAATTTTGAGCTTCTGGTATGATACTTGGACATTTCCAATCTGGCAACACTGTCTCGTTACCAGGCAGTGCTTCTCTCGCACGCTTGAGTTCCAGAATGAATAGGTCTATATATAATTAGTTTAATTTTCCGAATACAGTGCACAGCATGAATGAGTTCACCCCCTCTGAACAAATATAAAGATGTATTTTCTTAATGATCACTAATATAATGGAAAGATGGAAACATTGAAATGTATTAAACATATACTTAATAAAAACAACAAAATATATGCCAATATTTTCTGTAAGATAAGTAAATTAGCCAATTCTGTCTAAATGAAGGATTGCAGAAATGAGTACACCCTAGATTTAATTCAGCAAATGTATAATATTCTAGTACTTAGTATGTCCTCCAGAACTTTAAGTATACTGCTCTGACCCTTTCTTGGCACTGAGTGTACAAGTTCATGACAAATTTTCACATCTGTCCTGTTTAACTCCTGGAGGACGACCTCCTTAAATGCTCTGGTCTTTAATGGGGAGTTTTGCTCAGCTGGTCTCTACAGAATCCCCCACAGCTGCTCAAGAGTGTTAAGATTGAGTGAAATACATGTCCACTGAAGGATTTTCACCTTGGGAGAATGAATATCTTCATTGTCATGCTGAAAAAATGCCCAATAATGCAGGGAATGAGGGGAGGGTAGCATCTTTGTTTCAAGTTTTTGTATTCCATCACACAATGGTGTGTGAATTCATGACAGCATTGATAAAGCACAACTCCCTCACACCTTCAGCACTCATTCATCCTGATATAAGAGCTTTACTACCACTGAACGTCACTGTGGGTACCAAGCACTTCTCACTGTACTCCTCCTCTAGCAACACCAGAACATTTTGGATGCTTTTGGATCCGAAATGATTGACTTGGATTCCCAGAAGTCTCTATTTTGTAAATATGGGTCTTGGAAGAGGTTAAATGAGTTTATTCTGCTTTGGCTGCAGTAGGTAATTCTAGTGGTGACAACAACCATGCATGCCACTTCTGCAGGCTGCATCATACTCTGTGAGATAAAGTGTCACTCTTTTCATAGCTTTTGCTCTGAGACACTTGCATGTTATTTCTCCTGCTCTTTTCCTAGTAAAAATTCACTCACCACTAAATGAAAACTTAAAGTGAAGACCTGATTATTTCAGGAGCTTTGTCACAAGTCCATTGAATGTCAGTGCTACTTCTGCTATATTTTCACACTTAAGACAATAATTTGGTATTCCTCTTGTTCCATTGTCCTCTTTTATGCTAAGAAATAAGTCACCTGGCAGTTCTCTCCCAAGTGGTTCCACTGCTGCCAGCATTAAAACCCATTTAAGCCCGCAGTTTATAGTTGTAATTTTCCTTTTGTAAGTATATTTCTAGATGTTATCCATGTTTGATGTCTCAATGACATGCAAGCTAACAACCAAATAAATGATTTCAAGGGGAAAAAAGGTATTCACTTCCTTCCTGTCACATGAGACTGTCAACTTCCTAGGAGTATACTCCTATTTTCAGGAAGCATGGGAAAGGCAAACCCTCCCAAATAAAGGTCATTTTCATGTTACTAATAAGTATTTTTTGTTGACATATATACATCTACATAATCATGAAGGTCTCTAGAATCACCCAAACAAAACAAATCTTACAAGAGATCTATAGTTTTTTGTATACTTAGTCAAAAGTCCAAGCGGCAACTATAGTATATCATGGGGAAATGGGGGTATACAGTTGCTAGCATCATGCTACTCATGTTACCTTCTTGTTAAAAACAGCTTGTTAGCATCATGCTAGCATCATGCTAATCATGCTAATTTTGTTTTAACATTTACTTGTGTTAACATGTTGTTAGCATAATGCTAACACAATTAACATGTTGTTAGCATGTTGTTAGCATGATGCTAACACGATTAGAGTTACTACTAGTGCCTTCTGCCGAGTTTTCCCACAGCAAGCACCACTCACATTTTCTTCAGGAAATGAAAGATTTTCTTCAGAAAGTGTACAGTGCCCTCCACTAATATTGGCATCCTTGGTAAATTTGAGCAAAGGCAGCTGTGAAAATAAATCTGCACTGTTTATCCTTTTGATCTTACATTAAAAAATTCACAAAAAAACAATTGAAGTACAGGTGCATCTCAGTAAATTAGAATGTTGTGGAAAAGTTATGAGTAAATTCAATGCACACAGACTGAAGTAGTTTAAGTCTTTGGTTCTTAATTGTCATGATTTTGGCTCACATTTAACAAAAACCCACAAATTAGAATACTAGTATCCTAGTATTTTAACTTTTAATTGTCAGGAAATTACTTGTGTGTTTTTTAGTTTTTTTTAGTTTTATTTAGTAACTTTCAGGAGGGTGTACTCATTTTTGCAACACAACATTTTATCACTTTGATAAGAAAATCAAATTTTGCTGAATAATTTTGACATTCTTCTTTGGTAATTGATCAAGCAGGCTTGTTGGAACATTATCCCCCAGTTTCACAGACAAGGCCTAGTCCCAGACTAAAATGTAAGTCTGAGCTGTTTCAACTGAAAGAAGCTTGCACCGACTGATCTTAAAATATATCAGTGCCTTTGTTTTGTCTCAAGATGCACACCACTGATGTTTTTTCTAAAGAACGTTTATAAAAATGTCTTATGTCCTAATTGAACTATTGCTTAATCCTGACTTAACCTAAACCCTGTCTGTGAAACCAGGCCTATATATCCAAATAACCCTAACATGTCATATAAGTAAAGAGTAATTGCTGTATTTGTTCAGATTTAGAGGGGGTGTACTCATTTATGCTGTGCACTGTATATGCAGGAGAGGTGGGATAGAGAATTGATATAGTACATACACTTAAAGTTGCATAAAATCATTTACATGTTACGCCCTACTGAAGGTAATAATTCAAACTGACCATCCGTATCTCTTCACTGGCCATCTGATGCTATTGCACACAAAACTTAATTCAGACTAACTGACCACAACAACAGTCAAAATGACCTTGCCATTTTTTGTGTTTTACACAATGCTGAATCAGTTTTGTTTTTCTCCTAGGTCTGGACTGCATTAACAATAATCACGTTAAAATCACGTTTTTCAATCTGATATCAAAATTTGTGGCTTACCATACATGTATATGGTTGTATACATGTATGGTTTTATGAGTGTGAATGTAGATGGATGTAGTTGTATTTCTATGAGTGATACAAAATTTCATTGTATGCTACATGCAATGACAATAAAGGTATTCTATTCTTACAAAAGGTGAATATTTTGACATTGGCATTATTTTATTTTTTTATTTCCTGACCTCCTTTTTTACATTTCTTGCAGATGCAGCAGACCATGACTGCAATTATAATCAACAGAGATCCAGCAGCAGCGTTTGAATAGCTTGTCCCATGATCCTCCTGTTGATCCGTATGGGTGGCATTACTCGCCAGGAAGTTCTGGAGCTCAGACGCTGAATCCATTGGTGGTCAGATTGTTCGGTCACGGCAAAAAGAGAATTCAAATGCGAGTGCAAGTAAAACAGTTTATTGATAACTTGAAGCAAGCAAGACAAAAGGACCAGTAACAGGTGCAACCGGAGAGAATCCTGGAAACGGGAATCCTGAGTACAGACCATCCACAACAGGAATCCAGTCAGTACGACCGCAGAAGCCCAGAACACGAACAGAACCCGGTCGACACGGGAGCGCTGCCAGGACAAGACTCCACACATCAACAACAACGAGCTGACAACAAAAGGTAGGAAGCAAGAAATTAAATAGAGAAGCTGAATGAGTCACAGCTGAACCTGCTCTGCTCATCAGCGGAAGAACACACACCCACAAACACACAGACACACGCACAGGCACAGGAAGAGAGAGAGAGAGAGAGTCAATGAACCTGCGAACCGTGACAATATTGTTACAAAAAAGTGTATCTTTTTGAAAAAACGGCTGTTCTTATTTTATAAAAAATTTATTTTTATTTTTTTAATTCATCAATGAATCCTGAAAAAAGTATCACATGTTACAAAATCAATAAAGTTTTTAATATATGTTAATATATGTAAATATATTTTTGGTAATCAGCAGTATGCTACAAATGTTGTTGATTGAGCTGAAGTTGTACTGAATACTCTTTTAATAAAACAAGAATATTTGAAGAACAGGACAAATGATGTCTCTACTCAGCATAGACAGAAACACTGATTGTTTTCAATATCAGTTTCGCTGCAATTATGTAAATTTTGTGTTGAGGAGCCTAAGTGTTTAGTGTTTTAACAGTCACTGAATGTGTCTGTTATCTCAAAATATAAAATGAGTAAACATTTGACTATGTAAATAAAAATGTGAACATTTCAACAAATGTTCTCTACTCACCATAGACAGAAACACTGATTGTTTTCAATGTCAGATTCACTCCACTTATCTCAAGTTGATAAACTCCACGTGTTCAGTTCTGGTGTTTGTGATCATAGATGTTTGTGATGGTCAGAGATCCAGTTTTTCTGTCTGTCTCTGAATCTCCCAACAAGAATGTCATGTGGAGAAGAATTTCTTCTTTTATAATTTTAGCTATGAGAGAGTTTTCAGCTCCATACTTCCACATAATGTCGTCGTCCTTCACATATTTCAGTAACATCAGTGTATAAAGTGACTGAATCTCCCTCCATCACTGACACCGACTCACCAAACACACCTGGAGAATAAACCAGTTTTACACAGATTAAAGCTTCTGAGATATTTCTATCCAGAGGACAGTGTATGAAGCTACTAAGTCATTTACATAATAAAAAATCAACTTGATATTTAATTATGTAAAGAATGTTACTAACATTAAAACAAAAAATATGTATTTTCACTTACCAGTCTGACACCACCAGCACAAACAAAGCAAACACATGAAACATTTTCTGAAATGTCTGATCTATTGAAACTATCTGCTGAAAGCACTTGAGCTGGTGTGTGAATCCTCCCACGACAGTTTAACCCTCCTTGTGGGCGCTTTACAGACAATTTACAAATGATTTATAGTTACATATAAGTGCTCTCCTGGTGCTTATTAAGACTTGGTAGAAAACATTTTTCATTTTATTATTTAATACTCAGCATTTTTCAAATGTAGTTGATTTACTGTGTGTCACGAATCTGGTTTATGAACTCCCGTTCACTCACCACCAGACATCACCTGCTCACCACATGGACTCTTGCACGTCACCCGGACTACAGTTCCCATCATCCATTGCACCGATGACAAGCACACAGCTGAATGCACTGATTTACACAGCTGATTCCCATCACAGGCCTTACTTAAGCCATGGACTTCCTTATTCAGATTGCTGAGTATTATTAGCATTATCACTGTTTTCGTGCAGCTACACTACGGAGCCTGTTCGTTAGCCTTTGCTTATTTTTAGGGCTGCAACAACGAATCGATTAAATCGATAAAAATCGATTACTAAAAGCGTTGGCAACGAATTTCATAATCGATTCGTTGTGTCGCGCGACGCGGAGACGTTTGATTATTAAAAAAAAAAAAAAAAAACTTAAGTTGAGCGAGGAGCGGAGTGTGTTCACTCGGTCTCTCTCGCGCACGGATGCTAGCAGAGTTCGGCGCCTCATAAATAAAAAAAAAAAAGTAAAAAAAAAACCACACAAAAAAACGAGCGGAGGTAGAGGAAAGATACATGGCGGAAGCAGAGAAATCCGTGCGACCCAAGTCATCCAAGCTGTGGGAGCAGGGGCGGCGTTTGCGTATGACAGAGTATGCAGTTGCCATACCCTAGCCCAGTCAGGTGCTGTGAAAAATTATCCAAACTTGAGTCGCTTATAATTCGTTTTTATTATTTTAAATCAGAGAGTTTTAAAAATAGTAAACCAATGATAAGCATTAAAATAACTTGTCAGTAAAACTTCGTAACGCTATTGGATCATCAAGCTCTCAGTGAAACCTCGTAACTTCACCCCGCCTCCATTCAGATTGACGCACCGCGCACAGCCTGGAGATGAGATCTCTGCTTTTTCGCAATGCAAGGGTGAATAAATAATTGGTGTTTGAATAGTACAGCGTTTTCTTTACTCAAACACTATGTCAGTAAAGGATAATGTTTTTGTGTGTTTGAAGAGTGGAGAAGAATTAGTTATTTGCTGTCTATATCGTTTTAAATATCCTGTGCATTATGTGCATAAGCGCTTAATTTGAGATTTTGGCCAAGTGTATTAAACAACAAGAAAAAACTAAGCGCCCATATAGCTACAATCAAAGTTATATAACCTGTAAAAGTTGATGAAAGCATATAATGCAATGCACTTGCTGCTTCAGATAACAGGTACAGCCGTTCTAATGACAGACAAAACACTCCATCTCCGTCATTCTCTGGTCAAAAACATTATTAACTCCATTTGAGCTTGATTTTCATATAATGTTAAGTGCAAGTGTCTGATACAATACCAACGCTAACGATGCAGTGTTGTTAAATTATTAAATTTTTTGCACTCCCCCCCCCAAAAAAAAGTCTATATATTTGGCAGATGTAAAGCATACATGTGTGTTTTTTGTGTTAGTCCATTTTTATTTTATTTTATTATTATTATAACAGCTCAGGGATGTTCAAGGAGCAACATGTTTGTGCACTTTCTAAAGATTTTAGTTCTGTTTTTGAATAAAGGGTTGGAAATGAATGCTTTTCTTTTTCTTTTCTTTTATCCGATTCATCGATTAATCGAAAAAATAATAGACAGATTAATCGATTATTAAAATAATCGTTAGTTGCAGCCCTACTTATTTTCTAGTCTCAGTCTAGTTCCTTGTTTGGATTATCTGTGTTTTGATTATTGCCTGTTTATTTTGGATTGCTCTTTTGTCTTTCCGTTTGGACTCTGTTTGCTCCTGCATAAACCATTGCTCGTGTTATCGGATTACTCTCTTGTCAAGCCCTCTGGATTACGTTCACCGATCGAAGACCCCACTTGCCCTAGGCTTACTCTTGTGTCTTGCCCCATGCCATACCCGTTTGCTGTTCTTCGACTCTGCCTGTGTTTTAATCATGTTTATGAATAAAGCTCTGCAGATGGATCCGAACGCTTCCTCTGTTCCTTCCGTTACACTGTGGTATTGTGTATAGTAAAAACACAACAAAAAGTTAATACTGTCTTCTGTCTCGCATTGTTGCTCTTGCAGATCATCTTCTGAGTCAAACTGAAACTGCTGTGGTTGGCTTCCTTCAGAGATGTGCTTTGATCTGGATAAACTTGTAGGTGAAAAGTTCTTCATGTCTTGTTTTTTTTTTTTTTTTATGAACCTCACAAGCAGTTTTACAGTCAAATAAAATACTGTATCCATATGTTGACTCATTCGCTTTGACCTGTTTAATCTGTGAAGGTCTGAATGCAGTGAATTTTGTCATATATAACCACGATTTACTCCCCCAAGCCATCCTAGGTTTATATGATTTTGAAGCCTGAAAAATTGCATCCATCAAGTAATCCACATAATAAAGGCCTTCTAAAGTAAAGTGATGGGTTTTTGTACTATAAAAGCTATATAACTAGCTTCTGGAAAACAGCTGTACGCAAGTCGATTTACGACAGAAGAGTGACCTCTAACCCTATTCTAATTCGAATTGTACAGCTGCATAAATGAAATCAACCGGAACCAGGAACACTTCCCACAACATCCGATGTACTTGTACTATTAATGTGTAATATTATTCTGTCTGTCTCATCCTTATCCCAAGGTTACAGTCAGCCGGATCCAGACCAGATGGTGGACCTGCACCTATACACAACCTCATGACGATCCCATGTGAAGACCTCGTCAACATGTCAGCCATTGGAACAGATCCTCAGCAAAGACCACAAGAACCAGTCAAGCTGCTCAGACTCTTGTGGCCAGATTAGTCTCCATACCAGCGTGATGAATCTGATCTTTAAGCAGAAGGTACTGGATGAAATATTCTGAATGCTACCGATCTCAATCTGACTTGTGATGCAGGCTGAATCATAATTATACAGTGTTCATTTGTTGGCCAGAGGAGAACTGCACCAATCTCCACCAATAAAGTCTAAGCTTTGCAATGAGGGGAAGACTATTTCCACAACAGCTGAACAACATCCAAAATGCATAATCTTCCTATTATCACTGCAAAGCTGCTTCAAAAGTGCTGTATAAATAAAGGTGACTTGACTTGGAAGATGTGTTGTATTGAAGCATTCAACAATGTAGCACATATCATTTTGACTCATTCGCTTTGACCTGTTTAATCTGTGGTCTGAATGCAGTGAATTTTGTCATATACACACACACACACATACATATATATATATATACACTGAATTATTGAAGTAATAAATAATCATTTGACTATTAATAACTTAATAAACACCTGACTCCCAGTTTGCTTTCACTTTAGGGGCGTTCAACTTTAAGCGGCGCTACACAGAATGGTCAGTGTGTGACATCAAAGTACCGCGAGAGTCATTCGAAAGCATAGGATCTGTCAGCTCTCACTCTCGCGGTACTTCGATGTCACTGACCAAACGTTGGTTTTACATTCGCACATTCACAACATTCACAAATTTCCGCGTTCAATAACTTTCTAATTATATGAGCAATAAAGTTAATTTTTTTGCAAATTCTGATCGGTGACATCATTGTCAACCTACTTGACCGAGTATTGTTTTGGTGGCATAATTACTTCCAATTGTAGTTAAAGTAATTGAATGCAGAAGTCCGAATATGCGAATATAACATCTTCTGTCTAATGGGAGGTGCGCCGCTGTAAGGCGGACAAAGTAATGGATCAGAAGCTGCATTCGTTTTCTGATGGTGATAATGAAGATTTTCTTTAATGTAATCGCAGTCACTATACTCTATAATGGTGAGATCTTACTCGTTACAATCTCTATTCCGTCCATTTCTGTGGTCTAATAGTCCTAAGTTATACGCTTCTTTGGCACTGTACCCTTATTGCTGGGATAACAGGCTGAGAACAGAGCCTAACACTGTTCACACAAATCTATGGTCAGTGGAAAACATCTGAACAACAAACCAAAAAACGCTTCTATGGCAGCTGAAACGAGATCAAGTCAGTTTCATTTGCGTGAAAATGGTGTCCTGTTTCATATCACGTGACGTAAACAAGTACGTTAACTGAAGTAAAAGTTGACATAAACAAGCATAAACTGATCCAGTGTAGTTTGAATGTAATGTGAGTCGCTTTGGTTGAAAGCTTTTGCCAAATTCATAAAATGTTGGCGTAAATGTTGCCTACACACGTTATAGGAGATTAAGGACTAAAATATGTTTATAAAATGTAGGAAACACGGCACTGTATATCTTCATGTGGTGTAAAATAATTCGCTTATGTATTTTTTTGTGTGGGTACTAGTCATTTATGTAATCTTTATTATGAGTCTATGAACATGTTTGATTAATTGAATGTTCAAATAGGCCTGTATGTTTAGGGAAAGGGGTGAAATGATGAATCAGGAAGTGGATTGTGTGTTTGTATTAGATCAGGGGTTCCCAAACTCATTCCTGGAGTCCCCCCAACACTGCACATTTTGCATGTCTCCTTTGTCTGACACCCATTTCAGGTCTTGGCCTGCGTCCCAATGTGCATACTATCCATCCTAAATTCTATGTGATATTAGTAATTTTCAATACTATTCAGGGCAGATAGGGTGGATAGTATGCACATTGGGACGCAGGGTTGGAGTTGCTACTAATGAACTGGTGAGTTGAATCAGATGTGATTGATAAAGGAGACATGCAAAATGTGCAGTGTTGGGGCGGCTCCAGGAATGAGTTTGGGAGCCTCTGTATTAGATCATCCATGAGACTCTTCTGCTGTTTGTTTGCATGCTACATTATGAATCCAGACATATTTCTATATGTTTATGACCTGTAGAAAAACATTTTCACAGCACAATTGTATATTTTGCTTCTGTATCTTCTTCAGTTGCTCCTGGTTTTGGTTCAGATAAAGTATCAGTGTCTGTGAAGGAGGGAGATTCAGTCACTCTACACACTGGACTTAAAACAAACCAACAAGAAGCTATTCAATGGTATTTCAGTAGCACTCGCATCGCAAAAATCAGTCTAGATCTCAGTTTTTTCTGTACTGATGTTCAGTGTAATAATGGTACTGAGAGATTCAGAGACAGACTGAAGCTGGATCATCAGACTGGATCTCTGACCATCATGAACATCACAAACACAGACTCTGGGGAATATATACTGGAAATCATAAGCAGCAAATATAGTGAAAAGATCTTCAGTGTTTCTGTCACTGGTGAGTGTTTAATGAGTGTTTAAATGCACTTTAAAATACAAGATCCTCCAGCAGCTGTTGGTTTGTGTTTCAGGTGTTTCTGCAGCTGAACTATATGAAATGAAGGAGGGAGAATCTGTCACTTTAGGTTCTGGTGTAATAAAACACCCAAATGATGTGATGACGTGGTATTTTAATGAGACTGAAATCACTGGAGATCAGAGTAAGATCTGTACAGATGTTCAGTGTAAAGAGAGATTCAGAGACAGACTGAAGCTGGATCATCAGACTGGATCTCTGACCATCACAAACATCAGAACCACAGACTCTGGAGAATTTATAAACTACAGATGATCATCAGCGACAGCAGCTCCAGCATCACCAGAGTGAAGAGATTCAGTGTTTCTGTCACTGGTGAGTTCAATGCATTTTCCTTTGAGGAATTGAAGAAAAAACAAAAAAATTTACAACCCAATATGTGTTGGGGTTTGGGACTGTGGACTGTTTTGAGTCAATAACACTTTGATGTTATGAACATGCAGAATGAAGGATATCAGCCAGTTTCACTTTGAGTCATGCTGCTTCCTGTTGATCTGAGCGTGCTGTGATGCTGCTTTACCTGCTGTTGCTAGAAGGTGTCACTTATCAGTTTAATCAATGTCATACATCTGATGACTGAAGTAGAAACTGACTTGACGTGTGGCCAAATATGGTTTTCCATACTTGGAATTTGTGCTTTGTATTTAATCCATCCAAGTGCACACACACAGTGAACTCACACACACACACACACACACACACACACATGTTGGTTTATGTGGTTTATGGGGACTCTCCATAGGCGTAATGGTTTTTATACTGTACAAACTGTATGTGCTATTGTCCTACACCAACCCTTCACCTAAACCTACCCCTTACAGGAGACTTTCTGCATTTTTAGATTAAAAAAAAAAACACCATTTAGTATGTTTTTTTAAGCCTTTTGATTTACGGGGACATAGGCAGTGTCCTCATAAACCACCTTCAAATTGTAATACCTCTGTCATACCCATGTTATTATACAAATTTTGTCCCCGTAAACCACATAAACATGCACACACACACACACACACCTTGAGCAGTAAATATCACTTGAAGATATTGCTAAATATTGGATTTATTATCATTCACTCTAGTAATAATGACTGTCTGTATCTGTTTCAGATTCAGGTCTGTCTTCAGCTGCTGTAGCAGGAATAGTTATTGTTGTTCTGCTGGTGGCTGCTGCTGCTGTAGCTGCTGGTGTGGTTTACTGTCGCAGCAGGAGCCGTACAGCAGTACCACAGAATGTAAGTATTACATACAGCTGATTTAACAAAATATTTATCAGATTTACTGTGCAAAAAAAAAATTACAGGAACAGTGGTATGAATACTTTTTTATATTAATATTATTATATAACTCTAATTCTTTTTTTTATTTTTATTTTTTATCGTTGACTAAAACAAAATCATGCACTGTAAATAGTCATCTTGTATTTCATTTTAACATCACAGAACCAGATATTCACGAGTGAGGCAATGTCACAACATCTGAAAACACAAATAACTCCCAAATAAACTAAAATCCACATTGATAATGAACGTTTTGTACGTTTTGTACATTGCCTATTTGTATATTATTCTTTTAATATCTGTGTCCTGTCCTGTTGCTGTCTTTCTGTTGCACTGTAGAGCTTCTGTCACTGTAACAAATTCCTCGTGTGTAAACGTACCTGGCCAATAAAGCTCATTCTGATTCTGATTCTGATTCAAAGTGCAACTTTTTGGAAAACACCAAAGCATCAGTTCAAGAATTCTAGATGTGATATTGAAATAAAACAATACTTCAAGTTTATACTGAAGTAGATGACCATCTGACAGTTTAAGACATTGTGTTAAATTATCAGGGAATGAAAGTCTTTCAATTTCAAGTCTCTAGTAAACTCAGAAAAAGAAACCTCATTCCACTTTCAACTGCTTTTTCTTGCAAATTTCTTTTTATGTGTAAATATATGAACATATAAAGATTCAACAACTAGGTGTCTTACATTACAGACACTGCAGTTTATTGCTCTGTTCACATCTGCAGTCCTCATGCCTCCTGCAGCAGGTCTATGTTATCTTCACACAGCTGATCAGAGCCCCAGAGCATCTTTACACTGCTGTTTTTCAGTCAATAGAAAGGTCTCTTTAGTGCTCTCTAAGTTATTGAAACTCTGACATTAATTTTCTTCCACCTGTGAACTGTTAGTGTCTTAAGAACTGTTTCACAAGTGCATGAAAAATGGTTTATGTTCATTGAACAAGCATGAAAAACATTGTTTGAACTCTTTCCAGTGAAGATCTGTAAAACTTATTCGGATTATCTTAAAAAAAAAACAACAACAAAAACATTGTAGTGAAAAGGTACATTTCTTTTTTGCTGAGTACTTATTTATTTATTTATTTTGTAAAACTTAAACATCAAACAACTTATTCATTTTACATTTTGTGAATGTGTTTTCTTACAGGAGGATGATGATAACTTCACCACCTGATCCTAATAACATCCGTTTGAGGTAGATGGGATGTCTTTAAACTCTGTTTACTCACAAAGTGATCCAAAGATTTCAGTAGTCAGTACCAATACCAGTACAATTGTCACACCTATTATATAGCATACCAACATGCATTAATGTAAGAAAAATTAAGATATGTCGGTAACACTTTATTTTAGGATGTCTTAACTAGTTGCTTATTAGCATTTATTAGCATTAGCATTACAAGAATATTTGCCAGTTATTAGCACTAATTAAGCACATATTAATGTTGTAGCATTTGGACCAATCAGACACACAATTTTGCATTTGATTTAACAAATCAATTAGTTATTAGATTAACAAATGGTCACAGACCCCTCACCCAATACACATACTGGGTGCCAGTAGGACTGTCAAGGACTTTAGGCCCCTGGTCCCATGGCAACCCATCAGATAATACTAGTTTTATTGCTCAAAGGAATGCAAATGCAGAGCATCTCACTACCTCTTTCCTATAGGAAAGACATTATGCCATAAAAATGGACTCTTCTCTAATTAATTCATAGAAAAACCTTTCTTTGAATGAACACACATATCTTCAGGTCACTGTGTATATTATTACTGCTCATGTATATGTTTTTGTGTATTTTATATATTGTTTTATGCATGCTTATAATAGATCACTAGTTAATATCACTCAAACTGTAACATGTTTGGTCTCTATCAATTTGTCTTCGGATGATCTAATTGAGAGTGAATATTACATGTTGATACCTATGCAATATTAATGTCCTAAGAATCTTTAATAGTTTGTATAACAACTTCCAATCCAACCCCTTTGCAAATTACCATGCTCGCAGACAAAGGGTCATAAACCCCCAGTATTTCCAAACTCCTGCTTTTTAACAGTTATTGAGGTTGAGCCCATAATCTAGGACTAGTTCTTACGGTTTGGTCTGCCCGATCACTTTTAGGGAAGAATGCTGATCCTTGGACATTTTAACAATTACAACAGGGTTTCAACACAATTTCTAAAACATTAAACCAAAAAAGTGTTAGAAAGACAAAGTCATAAATCTAAAGTTGTGTTCCAAATTTGAGGTTGATATCTCAAAAGAGACTCACTAAGACTGCATCATTTTATAATTAAAAGGCCCTGGGTTTTACAAAAAAAATGCCCAATTTAATGGGGATAATCTTTGCTCTAAATGTAACTTATTTGTGTACCTACTGTACAATGGATCTATTAAAGGAAATTAGGGTCAAATAGTCAAATTTATGTAGTTGCGATTAACAGTCAGAATGTTTAAAAAAAAAAAAAAAAAAAAAAGATCTGCAGAGGACCTTAATGATGCACAAGGGTATAAGCGTGGACTTTTTTATTTTATTTTGCTGTGTCTTTATTATGCCTTTAAATGGATGCATATGATACAAGCTACATTACACACTCTGGCAGTAAACCTTGCAAAAATACTAATGTGCTGTTTGTCTGGAGGGATGTTATTATACAATTTATGTGTGTCACTATAATAGCTATAAAAAATTTATGTTTTAAGTCTTCGGACATTTGGTAGATATTTCTTTATTCATCAAACAAAACATCTGAGATATTCATGAGGTGCTAATTAGTATTTTTTTTTTTTTTATGCTTGTTTTTTGTTCATGTGAGATGAATGACACAACAGGTCTAGTCTGTTTTTCAGTTCTATTGTGTTCAGCTGTGATTGTCAAGTTTTTATTAATTTGTTGTTGTGTTTCGCTGATGTATTTGTCTTGTAGAATATTATCACTGTTTGATGGAGATGATTGCCTTTACATAATTATAAGTTCAGCTTTAGACTTCAGTTTTCTTGGTTCTTTGTTTTGGTAGCATTTTTTTTTTTTTTTTTTTGTCTGTCTTTTAGTGTTGCTCATGTTCTTTTATTTACTGTTAATTTTACATTAAGTGCCTTGAAGTAAAACCCACAACAATATTTTCTGAAACACAAAACATCATGTATGTACGTTTATGTTTGGTATGTTTATGTGATAAACTTTTATTAAAAACATAATCAGCTCTATGGAATAATTTTTTTTTTAGTTTTTTTTTTTTTTTTAATTCATTATAAATAACATTTCCTTTCCTTACAGGATTAATATTTATATGCTTTTGAATACTAAATGACTCTAACAATTTGGCCAAAGTTACTGTGTGTTGAATAAGGGGTTTGCTGAATTCTCACACATGAAGAGAAGAAATATGTAATGCTCATCTTTGTCATGCACTTACTCTTGTCACGACCTCCCCGTCTAGGGTTAGGAATGTCGATGACAAATAAAACAATTAATTTTATGCATATCCCTTCTCCTGTCCCAGCTCACAAACAAATACTACCAAAAACGAAATTAGTGTCAAAAGTAAGCTTTTTATTGACACAAATGTGAATAGCAGGAAGCGTGAATCTTCAGAAGGGGTTCAGGCCAAAATAACAAACAAAAATGGTTCTAACTAAAAGAGAAATAAATGTAACTTACCTAACAAAATAAAAATCCCAAAGAAAGTACAAAAGTCTTTCCTTACTCCCTATCTGACCATAAACAAGAGAAAACTACTCAGGAAAAATAAATGGCAACCTCCTCCCTACGGCTTCCAAAAATAAGGAATTAAGCATTAACAAATGTAATAATCAGCAGCAGTCTAAATAAACAAAAACATATAAATAGAATATAATACAAAGATAAACTCATACCAAAGTAACAAGACAAATGTCCTCATAACTCAACAGTGAAAACTGGCCACACAGGCTTAACTCACTCAAAAGAACACACTAACATTTAGAACTCCAACAAAAATCTAAATGTCTGGGGCAGGAGATGAGGGACAAACGACAACGGAGCTCTACGACGTGTGCACCAGAAGCTCTCCTGCATTGCCGTCTTTCCCAGTATTTCAACACTCCCGCTCTCATCAACGTAATCTGCCGCAGCTGAACCCCAATCAAGCCTACTCAGAAGGAGAGGGAGAGATAGAGCAAAAGAGAGACAACGAACTGCACAACAACAATTCACAACATAAAAAAAAAAAATATAAATAAAAAAAAATGACACATTACGTCCAGAGACGTAACACTCTGTATATAAACTGTACTCTTTTTGTTGGGGGGATTCTCTCTGAAACTGGTCTCAGATCCTCCTGGTCATGATTAAATCATTGCAAAGGCATTGTCTGGAGTCTGTCTGGTCATTGGTTACATCTTCCCTTGTAATGACTTGTGATGAGAAGTGTTTCTAAACCTGTCGTCCAACAAAAGAGAACATTATAGCATGTTTTTACTTAAAAAAACAAAAGTTGAATGTTAGAAATAACTTCCTTCTGTGATCTGATGTGGCTTCTTATCATAGAATGATGCAGACATATATATTATATACTGTAAAAAAGGCTATATCGATTAGCAAATGATTATAAATATACTTAATTATAATAAAAATACCTATATATTGTCACAGTTGAGTGTTTATTGTCTTATTGTTTTATCATTCAAAACATTTGTATCTTTTTTTTTTTTTTTTACTCTGTTACAGCAATAGCTGAATGTCTTTACCCATATTATGGATTTTCTGGAGTGTCATTTCTATTATTTTCGATTATCACGCATATGTGGGTTTTCAGCGCGAGGTCGTCCTCTGGCGTCCAGACATTAAACACATGTAATATCTGTTATGAATGAAACTGATGTTACGTGTATAAAACAAATAAAGTTATGCTGCGTATGCAATAGCACATCTGTCAGTGATGTTTCCAGTAATCTCAGCTGTCCTCCTAGTAACAAATGTTACAAAATCTTTAATAATTTACCTAATATACATGCATTGTTTCCTCCATAAGCTCAATGCTGTTAGTCTTTGGACCCTTAAGATTTGAAGTGTTCTCATTGTGTGATAAAGTATTTGTCTGTGTTAAATGGCTAAAAGTAGAGAAATATTGTGTGAATTGTGTATAAACTACATTTAATGATAAAATAGAAAGTAGTGATATTGAAACTGTGTATTTATTCAGTTCTCAATTATAGTGTATGGGGGAAAAGTACATACTTAAAGCTGTGTATGATCTCACAGTATGATGATCTGAGTCATTTTTCTTTAGAGATGTGGTTTGATTTGTTGGGTGGGCAAACATCTTGAGTGGTTATTCAGAGCACCAGTGTTTAGTGAGCAGATGAAACCATTCCTGTATATGTCTATCGTTTGTCAGACGAACACAATCTGAGTTATATTAAAACACACACTGGTTCTTCCAAGCTTGATAATTTTATTAATTAGCTGTTTATTTTATTTTTTTTATTTTTTTTTGCGTGTGACCTCCCCGTTTATGTGACTGCCCTGAACCACTGTACTCAGCCTAACTTTACTTTAAGTTCATTGGGTAAAGTAGTTGTAATGCTTTTCATTGGAGCTCTCTCGTGGGTGAAAAGGCTTTTTTTTTTTTTTTCTTGTTGTTGTTGCTTTTTTATCTTTGGACAACCAACTAACCAATAACAACCTGTGATTTATTGGGAAATGCAACATTTGTATTTTTATTCTTTATTGTATTTTTATTTGTTTTTATGTAATTTAGATTTAATTTGTAATATAATATAATTCTTAATATATACTAATTTAATCATAATTTTATTATTCGTTTATTTTTATACATTTGTAACTTTTTATTTTATTTTATTAAAAAAAACAAAACAAAAAAACAAGATCATCCTGTCTCTGCAGCACTCTGACTGCAATAAGCATCAATTCTTATTGCAGTCAGAGTGCTGCAGAGACAGGATGCTCTTGTTTTGTTTTTTTGTCCCGCTCATGATTTTTCCTCTGCACCTTAGCTCTCCCTTTCTGAAAAACTCGATTAAAAGTCATTTGGCCAGAGTCAATTTAATGTAATGTATGTATTTTATTTCCACAAGGCTACTCTCACATTACTCCTGTTATGTAATATGTTCCCTGCACAGAGCACTTTTCCTGTGGTAGTTTGTCTTGAATGCAGAGGGACACTGTGATGGACTTTGGATTGGCAGGGAGAAGGTCCTTCTTCCACTGCGGTCTGAAGATGAGCCATGCCAGAAGCCTCCAGTATACAGCAACAGAAGCACAAACAAAAGTAATTTCCCTTGTGACTTGAAAGTGAAAAAGTGAAAGTGTGTGCTGAGACTGCAATACTGTGAGAAGCACTGTTTTGTGAAGTAAACACATGCATGTTTTGTCACTGATTTCTCAGTGATGTTGGAGATGTGGCACTGTGCATAGATTTGGAGAGCACCAGACTTCAGTTGGACAGGGTTGAGTATTCCTCTTAGCAGCTCTGCCCTCTTTATGTAGGCCTGTGCATTCAGACCTGATGTGGTGATATTTTACACTAGCTGGAGGAGGTTGTTGAAGTCCTCACCGTAAACAATATTTGTACATGTACTGACTGTTGATGCTCAGAACTGAGGTGACACTGACCTCAGCTGGTGAAAATGAGTTATTGCTTCCGGATATGACTAGTCTATAATATTGTACAACATTTAAAAAAAATATATAATATAGACAAATAGAGAATAACTCTTTCTTTCTTAATTTCTGCTTGCTCAAACTACAAACAGTTGTCAAACTACAAACAGTTAGGCGGAAGTTGAACTCCAGGGTAAGGTAAAGTAGCCTAATGTTAGTATAATGTTTTATCATAATCCGTCTTTTTAAGCAAGCACCAGATATGATCGATACCGAATTTAACTTGATCGCAATTTGTTAAAACATTGTAAGGTGTTATAACGCCTTAATTTCCACGTTTATTCAAACAGCTAATATGCTTAAATTATCAATGAACATGAGCACTGACTTCATTTTTGTGCTTTTAAGCACTCTAAATATAAACATAAACGACGTAAAAGAAACTGAAAGTGTTACAGACGAGCGCAGAATCCATCCAACGTCTAGAAGTAAAGGGGATGGAACAGTTTAAATGTAGGCCAATTCCGCAGGAAACCACAGACTTGCAGTGCAGCAGTCTCTCTTAAAGGATGCACTTGTGCCATGTGACGAGTCGTAAAGGTGAAAACCTGGTTTCTGGTGCTCACGACCGCTGCCTACTATTTCAAGTAAATTTTAAATGAATTGTTAGTTAATCCTTTCATAAATGCATTATGAAGCTTTTTATTTTTATTTTTATTATTTTTTTTTATATAAAGTTTCTCGTTTTATTTTAGGCTTTTTTTTTTTTTTTTTTTTTTCTTGCGATGATGCAAAATCGAAAGCATTCTTTCTAACAGGATGTCAGGCGGGTAAGTGAACCCAAGCACTCGTTCAATTATGCTTTAATGTCTTTGTGTAAAAAGATAATGTTACAAATATCAGCTATGATTAAATAGAATGTTTCAGTTCACTTAACACAATAGTCTACATTTATTCAGTTAAATATTGTGAGCATTTGAGATTAGTAATAAATTGTGAGCACGAGGTAGTGATTAAATGATGTATGCAAAAGGACTATGGTTGTTTGGCTGTAATTTAATGTAATGTCATGTATGAGTGTAATTTCATGTAAAACTGCAATACAGAAAGTTTGGTTTATTACCAACTCACCATTCATCAATATATTCATGTTATAAAATTTTAAAAGCTTTAGAATTTTATTTTTCATTAATCAACATGCACAAATGCATGGCAGCATCAGCAGAAAGCAGCTTTGTGTTGGTTTATAAGCAGTGGTGGTTCTAGCTTGTATGGTGCCCTGGGCGAACCACCCCTTCACCCACCTCTAAATGAAATTAATTTACATAAATTTAGCAAGATGAGTGATAACTGCAGATACCATAACTTACAAGTTTATTAAATTGTGATCCTGTTAATTTTATGAGATGACTCCCAGGGCTTGATATTAACTTTTTTGCTCAAAATTAGCCACTCAGCATTTCCACTGGATTCAATTTTGTTGTTGGGAAACTATGTTTTATATGATTAAAGTTACTGCATACTAAAATTTACTTAAAAAGGGCTGTTACCAATCAAATTAAATCATTATCAACAAAAGCTGAAGTCAACGGCATTTAGATGCATTTACACAGACAGTTTAATAAAACTGAAATAAAGCATGAATGCATTCACACCACTGAATTACAACATCATAAATAATGTTATGAGCTTAGTGTTTTAAATCATTTTTTTTTAATAGAAATGAAATGTTGGGAAAAATGTAATGATGGGCTACTTTTAAATATGAAAGTAAACCACCAATAGGTGGGAGTCTTAATGAGTCAGTCATTGAGTCATTCATTCAAGTGATTTGTTCAGATGGCTGATTCATTCAAGAATGAAGCGAGTGCCTGTCTTTAAAGGGGTCGTATGACACAATTTCATGTGTTCCTTTGTCTTTGGAGTGTTACAACCTGTTTATGCATACAGTATTGTTCAAAATAATAGCAGTACAATGTGACAAACCAGAATAATCAAGGTTTTTAGTATATTTTGTATTGCTACGTGGCAAACAAGTTACCAGTAGGTGCAGTAGATTCTCAGAAAACAAACAAGACCCATCATTCATGATATGCACGCTCTTAAGGCTGTGCAATTGGGCAATTAGTTGAAAGGGGTGTGTTCAAAAAAATAGCAGTGTCTGCCTTTGACTGTACAAACTCAAAACTATTTTGTACAAACGTTTTTGTTTCTAGGATTTAGCAATCCTGTGAATCACTAAACTAATATTTAGTTGTATGACCACAGTTTTTTAAAACTGCTTCACATCTGTGTGGCATGGAGTCAAACAACTTGTGGCACCTCTCAGCTGTTATTCCACTCCATGATTCTTTAACAACATTCCACAATTCATTCACATTTCTTGGTTTTGCTTCAGAAACAGCATTTTTGATATCACCCCACAAGTTCTCGATTGGATTAAGGTCCGGAGATTGGGCTGGCCACTCCATAACATTAATTTTGTTGGTTTGGAACCAAGACTTTGCTCGTTTACTAGTGTGTTTGGGGTCATTGTCTTGTTGAAACAACCGTTTCAAGGGCATGTCCTCTTCAGCATAGGGCAACATGACCTCTTCAAGTATTTTAACATATGTAAACTGATCCATGATCCCTGGTATGCGATAAATAGGCCCAACACCATAGTAGGTGTTGGGCCTATGTTATTCTTCGATCCATTTTGATGGTTGTCTTCCGTTTTCTTCCACGTTTCTCTGGTTTTGCTCTCCATTTTAAGGCATTGGAGATCATTTTAGCTGAACAGCCTATAAGTTTTTGCACCTCTTTATAGGTTTTCCCCTCTCCAATCAACTTTTTAATCAAAGTACGCTGTTCTTCTGAACAATGTCTTGAACGACCCATTTTCCTCAGGCTTTCAAATGCATGTTTAGCAAGTGCTGGCTTCATCCTTAAATAGGGGCCACCTGATTCACACCTGTTTCTTCACAAAATTGATGACCTCAGTGATTGAATGCCACACTGCTATTTTTTTGAACACACCCCTTTCAACTAATTGCCCAATTGCACAGCCTTAAGAGGGTCCATATCATGAATGCTGGGTCTTGTTTGTTTTCTGAGAATCTACTGCACCTACTGGTAACTTGTTTGCCACGTAGCAATAAAAAATATACCAAAAACCTTGATTATTCTGGTTAGTCACATTGTACTGCTATTATTTTGAACAATACTGTATATAAGATCCGTAAAGTCGCAATGATTAAAGTCTCAAACCCAAAGAGATATTCTTTCTAAAAGTTTAGACTCACGCCTTCCTAAAACAGCTAATTTAAACAAGCCCCCACATATCTACGTCACTTTGCATAACATTGCCCAAATGTATACGCAAAGAAAGAAGGCGTAACTTTTATTCTCACTGTAGTGCCGCCGCTGCCACCATGGAACCTGATATTCCAAATGTGGTAAGGGGCGTAACATTACCATCACACGCTTGAGGTATTCGGCCAATCACAACGCACTGGATATCTGGCCAATCAGAGCATGTTGCTTTTCAGCGCTTTTCAGAATGATGAGCTTTGTAAAAATCATTGCCGCCCCTGGCAAGATGCCCCCTGGGGTGCGTTTCCCAAAAGCAGCTATGGTCGCAGTTCTCTCCGTCATTACCATTAGAGTTCAATGGAACTTACGACCATAGTTGGCTAATAATGCTTTTGGGAAATGCACCCCTGGGTGGTTGTTCCTGTTGCCCTTGCCTAAATCCACCACTGTTTACAAAAGTCTATAGAGTGCAGTCCAGTGATCAGAGTCCAATGGTGTAAGAGGTGTAGTGTTTTGCTTCTCAGTTACAACTTTCATTTCTCTACCAAAAAGGCATTTTACAATGTCACAAAAATAGGTGTGGCTAAGTTTCATTTAAAAATAGCAACATTTAAAAAAAAAATGCTGAGAAAATGATATTTTTATTAAAAACTATATCCGGATCGGAATTTAGAATGATGATCAAAATGTTGATGGAGTAGATTGTAGCGGTAGTTTTGATTTATATGCTGCTTAAAGTCTGATAATTGGGTTAGCTTACATGTGCATAAGCAATGCTTGTATTGGGAGATTTCTTACTCTTTCAGATTATGTGTAATAGTGCCCCATACCATATAACTGGCTGGAAAATTCCAATACTTTATTTCTGCAATAACAGAGGCTGCAGTTTCGTGACTGCATTTCAAAGACTCTAGGTTTTTGTGACAGCACCACCTAGCCAATTCTACTCCAGCAGAGGAAATCTGAATTAAACCTGGAACAAAGAGATGCAAAGACACAGTTCTAGCATTGCAAACTTGATATCACAGCCTGTTAATTATCATAATAAAATACAGTCAGCCAAATATGGGAAAAACCACACTGATCAATTTAAATAGCCCATTGTACAATCTGTTCAGCTTGACAACAATACTGCTGTGATGTTGTGCCAAGCAATATATATATATATTTTTTTATACGTGGATTTTGGGTTAATGAATAAACCATATAATAAATCATAATTTGGCATCCAAATACATAGTGAATATGGAAACATTTAGATTCATGCCATATGAGAGAGGCTATGTGAGCCCAAAGTTGGTTTCTGTTTCAGTTTTGTTTTAAATGAGTTTGTTTTGACTTGTCTTTTATATAGTTGGATATATTTTAAACCCTTTAACACGTGAATTTAAAATATTCTAGCTGACCTCCCAGCAATGTTCCCTCTATTTTTTTTTTTTTTTTCTTGCTGAGCAAACCTTTTCTCTATTGGGTGGACATTTCTGCCACCTGAGCAAAAACATTCTATATACCAGACCTGTACAGCACACAAAGTGTGTAACTTTTAGCTTTAATGTGCTATTTATATTTGATTTGACCCTTGATGTAACTAAATGATGTACATTTTAGGTTACCTGAGAAAACTTTTTTTTTTTTTTTTTTTTTACAGTATAATACACTGCCATTTAAAAGTTTTGGATCAGTAAAGTTTTTTATAGACGTTTCTTATGCTTATCAAGGCTGTATCTATAAAATAAAAGTTTCCATTTTTAATATACTTTTAAATGTAATTTATTCCTGTGAAGCAAAGCTGATTTTTCAGCATCATTACTCCAGTCTTCAGTGTCACATGATACTTCAGAAATCATTCTAATATGCTGATTTATAATCAACAATGGAAACAGTTGTGCTGCTTAACCTGTGATACTTTTCAAGATTATTTGATAAATAAAAAAGTTAAAAAGAACAGTGTTTATTCAAAATACAAATTGCGTGTTACAATATATCACTACTATTCAAAAGTTTGGGGTCAGTAATTTTTCTCTTTCTTTAAATAAATTAATACTTTTATTCAGCAAGGATGTGTCAAATGGATAAAAAGTGATAGCAAATACTTATATTGTTAGAAAAGATTTCTATTTTGAATAAATGCATGTTTTTTTTTTGTTTTTTTTTTGTTTTTTTTTACTTTTTATTCATCAAAGAATCAAAGAAAAAAAAGTCTACCTGTTTCTCATGGTTTCTCATTAAAATTCATGAAAGTAATTAATGTAAATTAATTAATAATGTCGTAGAATAGCGGGTCACATGTTACAGCATAGTTAGTGAAGCATTAAATAACTGTCTCCAACATTTTTTACACCACGGACTGGTTACGGTTAATATTATGGTGGATCGAAGTATAGTGTATATATATATATATATATATATACACACAGTGAGGAAAAAAAAAAAAAATTGATCCCCTGCTGATTTTGTACGTTTGCCCCCTGACAAAGAAATTATCAGTCTATAATTTTAATGGTAGGTTTATTTTAACAGTGACTATGTTTACATGGACATGCTGGAATACCCATCCACGACCCATTTTCAATGCCCTGGCCCTGATGGTACATGGCCCCGTCCATCGTCCCTTTGATTCTGTGCATTTCCTGTCCCCTTAGCAGAAAAACACCCCCAAAGCATAATGTTTCCACCTCCATGTCTGACGGTGGGGATGGTGTTCTTGGGGTCATAGGCAGCATTCCTCCTCCTCCAAACACGGCGAGTTGAGTTGATGTCAAAGAGCTGGATTTTGGTCTCATCTGACCACAACACTTTCACCCAGTTCTCCTCTGAATCATTGGCAAACTTCAGACGCGCTGTACATGTGCTTTCTTGACTTTGCATGCGCTGTAGGATTTCAGTGTTATTGTTTTCTTGGTGACTATGGTCCCAGCTGCCTTGAGATCATTGACAAGGTCCTCCTGTATAGTTCTGGGCTGATTCCTCACCGTTCTCATGATCATTGAAACTTCATGAGGTGAGATCTTGCATAGAGCCCCAGATCGAGGGAGACTGACAGTTATTTTGTGTTTCTTCCATTTGTGAATAATCACACCAACTGTTGTAACCTGTTTGGCGATGGTCTTGTAGCCCATTCCAGCCTTGTGTAGGTCTACAATCTTGTCCCTGACATCCTTGGACAGCTCTTTGGTCTTGGCCATGGTGGAGAGTTTGGAATCTGATTGATTGCTTCTGTGGACAGGTGTCTTTTATACAGGTAACAAGCTGAGACCTCCCTTTAAGAGAGTGCTCCTTATCTCAGCTCCTTACCTGTATAAAAGACACCTGGGAGACAGAAATCTTGCTGATTGTTAGGGGATCAAATACTTATTTGACTCATTAAAATGCAAATCAATTTATAACTTTTTTTTAAATGTGTTTTTCTGGATTCTTTTGTTGTTATTCTGTCTCTCACTGTTCAAATAAACCTACCATTAAAATTATAGACTGATCACTTCTTTGTCAGTGGGCAAATGTACAAAATCAGCAGGGGATCAAATATATATATATATATATATATATTTTCCACTGTGTATATACAGGTGCATCTCAATAAATTAGAATGTCGTGGAAAAGTTAATTTATTTCAGTAATTCAACTCAAATTGTGAAACTCGTGTATTAAATAAATTCAATGCACACAGACTGAAGTAGTTTAAGTTTTTGGTTCTTTTAATTGTGATGATTTTGGCTCACATTTAACAAAAACCCACCAATTCACTATCTCAACAAATCAGAATACTTCATAAGACCAATAAAAAAAAACATTTTTAGTGAATTGTTGGCCTTCTGGAAAGTATGTTCATTTACTGTATATGTACTCAATACTTGGTAGGGGCTCCTTTTGCTTTAATTACTGCCTCAATTCGGCGTGGCATGGAGGTGATCAGTTTGTGGCACTGCTGAGGTGGTATGGAAGCTCAGGTTTCTTTGACAGTGGCCTTCAGCTCATCTGCATTTTTTTGGTCTCTTGTTTCTCATTTTCCTCTTGACAGTACCAGGTCTGGTGAGTTTGCTGGCCAGTCAAGCACACCAAGACCATGGTCATTTAACCAACTTTTGGTGCTTTTGGCAGTGTGGGCAGGTGTCAAATCCTGCTGGAAAATGAAATCAGCATCTTCAAAAAGCTGGTCAGCAGAAGGAAGCATGAAGTGCTCCAAAATTTCTTGGTAAACGGGTGCAGTGACTTTGGTTTTCAAAAAACACAATGGACCAACACCAGCAGATGACATTGCACCCCAAACTTAACACTGGACTTCAAGCAACTTGGGCTATGAGCCTCTCCACCCTTCCTCCAGACTCTAGGACCTTGGTTTCCAAATGAAATACAAAACTTGCTCTCATCTGAAAAGAGGACTTTGGACCACTGGGCAACAGTCCAGTTCTTCTTCTCCTTAGCCCAGGTAAGACGCCTCTGACGTTGTCTGTGGTTCCGGAGTGGCTTAACAAGAGGAATACGACAACTGTAGCCAAATTCCTTGACACGTCTGTGTGTGGTGGCTCTTGATGCCTTGACCCCAGCCTCAGTCCATTCCTTGTGAAGTTCACACAAATTCTTGAATCGATTTTGCTTGACAATCCTCATAAGGCTGCGGTTCTCTCAGTTGGTTGTGCTTCTTTTTCTTCCACACTTTTTCCTTCCACTCAACTTTCTGTTAACATGCTTGGATACAGCACTCTGTGAACAGCCAGCTTCTTTGGCAATGAATGTTTGTGGCTTACCCTCCTTGTGAAGGGTGTCAATGATTGTCTTCTGGACAACTGTTTGATCAGTAGTCTTCCCCATGATTGTGTAGCCTAGTGAACCAAACTGAGAGACCATTTTGAAGGCTCAGGAGACCTTTGCAGGTGTTTTGAGTTGATTAGCTGATTGGCATGTCACCATATTCTACTTTGTTGAGATAGTGAATTGGTGGGTTTTTGTTAAATGTGAGCCAAAGACTTAAACTACTTCAGTCTCTGTGCACTGAATTTATTTAATACACGAGTTTCACAATTTGAGTTGAATTACTGAAATAAATGAACTTTTCCACTGTATATGTATATATATGTGTGTGTATATATATATATATATATATGTATATATACATGTGTGTGTGTGTGTGTGTGTGTGTGTGTGTGTGTGTAGTATATGTACTGTATATATATATATATATATATATATATACAGGTTATCTGTGTATATATATCTCTGGAGTATATTCCCATTCATAGTCACAATTTTGAGCACTCCAGGGTGAGTATGAACATGAAATTATCCAGCCATTGAATTTTGGGGTCCCACTTTATATTAGGTGGCCTTAACTACTATGTACTTACATTTAAATTAATCATTTGGTACAATGCACTTATTGTGTACATACATGTTTTTAAAAATACCTATATGTAGTTACATCTGTAATTAATTTCTGTAATTACATTTAGAATTACACTGTTGACCCATCCCTTACACCTTAACCCACCCTTAAACCTACTCATACTACCAAACCTGTCCCTAACCTTAAACATATCCCACCTCAATAGCAGCAAAAGTGTTTTGCAATACAATATGACCACAATAAGCACATTGTACTTATTTTTTGATGTAAGTACATAGTGGTTAAGGCCACCTAATATAAAGTGTGACCAATTTTGGTAAATTTCTTTCTCTTTATAGTCTTGATATGACAACTAATAAATACCACAAGGTTTTTTTTGTTTTTTTTTCATTATTTTCCTAAATAACTGCTATGTTATTGATTTCAGTAACATATCATCATCTCCAGGTCACTGAGCAGCTGACTATATACAAAAACCTGATGTTTAGCTGCAGTATGTCAGAGGAGCGAGGAAAGGACTCTCCGTCTGAGATGAGTCTCTCAGAGAAACAGAGGTAAGTTCATTCATTCATTCATTCAAATACTTTTAAACTAAACATGGTAAACAGGGCTTTATGGACAGTCAAACTTAATAACTAACCAACTAGTGCTTCTACCATGGATGTAGATGTTTTGGGACTATGAATTAACAATTTTCAGTGCAATTAACTGATGGAGGCAGTATATACTACAAATGACTAAAAACATGGATTTATAAACTTTCAAAAAGTAGCCAGTAGATGATAAACATTTTAAGTCTGAAAAGCAAAATCATCGCTTACAAAGTTATACAAATTTGAGAGCATACAAATTATTAATTCCCTCAGCAGTTTTATTTTTATTATTTGGCCTGGGTAATATAACAGTAGAGATATTGTAGCATTAAAGTGCTAAAGTGGTGTTATAAAAGTACACTAATTTTTAAAATTACAATGTATAAAAAAGTGTCTAAATTTATATGTGTCCAGCTCTGTGTCTGTGAAGAGTGACCACTCAAACGATAGATCAGTGAACTTCAGTGACAAAAAAACACCAACTGCCAGAAGGTATTTCAAGTGTTTCGGATTTTAGGTCAAATATTTATATAAACTCTGAAATGTTTATCAGGGTATTCCTGTAATATTTTGCCTGGAAATGCAGTATTTTCAATTTATTTGCTAACAGGATTCAAGAATTAGATTCAGACTTCCAGACTCACGGGAACCACAAGAATTTCAAAGACAATCTCTTAGGGATCTTCCAGGTAAGAAAAGTGTTTAATGTTTATACATATGTTATTGAACACAGAAATTTAATTTATAAATAGCTTTGACAAAATATGGATGTACAATTAAGTTTAAATTAGGTCTTGTTTTTTTGCAGGATCTTGAGAGCAAAATAATCAAATTCCTGAAGAATGAGCTTGAAAAGTTTAAGAACATATTACAAAAAGACAACACACAATACTTTGTGAAGGACTTTAATGAGAATAAATGTATTATCAAAGAAGCAGCTCTTGATCTCACACTCTACTTCCTGAGGGAGATGAAGCAAAATGAAGCTGCTGATACTCTAGAAGGTAAGAGACTCATGACCGTCTGTAATATTGTCACTTATCAGAGCTCCAGACTGCGACCAAATGGTCGTATTTTGTGATAATTTTTTTCTGCCAGTGCGATTAATTTTGTCCACTGTGCTGCCCAACTCATAAGCGCATGCAAACTGGTCCAAGCTCAGAACAGTTTACTCCGGATCCAATATAGTCAAATGTTATTACATACTTCATTTAAGTGTTTGTACGTCCTTTTGAAAGAGAAATTGATGACTTTGATGAATCAAGTCAAGTCAAGTCAAGTTGAGCTTTATTGTCATTCCGCTACATGCGGGGCATACAGTGGAACGAAATGGCGTGCCTCACAGGACCACGGTGCTACATAAATACAGGCATACAACAATGGAGTAAGACAATATAAACCTATACACAACTATCCTACTGATAGATTTTGACTATAAATATACTATCTATAAAAAAGTACCTATACAAACTAAAAAATACAAACTATACAAACTATACGAATGCTTCAGATAAATACTGTACATGTGCAAGGAGAAACATTGAGTTCAAGCAGCTGGCTGGGGAACAGTGCAGGATGATTTGTAGTGCATGAGCATGTAAACATACATATATTACTGAGTTCTTTTTGTGGGATTTGTATTCACACAGCAGTGTGTGTGAAAAGTGACTAGTGCGCATAGAGGAGGAGAGTGTGCTACTACAGGTGGTTTGTACAGGCCCACTCACCTGTGTGTAGCACACTTCGAATTGCACGTTACATGTTACAGGAGGTAGGGGGTTTGTATGGGGGTTCAGAGAGGGGCGGGGTGATTTGAGTTCAGGGCTCTCACAGCCTGGGGGAAAAAGCTGTTGAGCAGTCTGGCAGAGACTGACGTTCAAGTATTTCACACAGCTATTTCCAGCACTTTAAAGATCTAAAACGATGTTAAAATTGTTATTTTTAATGGGATGACTAAAATATACTTTGTAGTGAACAAACACTTATTTACAATTTAATAAAAGACATTAACTTACTATAACCAGTAAAAGTTTTGCACTTTTTGTGTATGAAGTAAGAAAAGTTACAAAGTGCCTTGAAAAACACAAAATTAGATTTTGCACGTTATTAATAAAAGTTCAGTTTAAACTCAAGTTCGGTGCTTTACAGTCAAATGTGCGTTACCAAGAAATAAACATGTAATATTATTAGCAACTGCACTTATTAATGTAAAGCATTAGTAATTTTATGATTAAATTATCTTTTTTTTTTTATTATTTCATTCAACCCCCCACCCCCACCCCTCCCTGCGCTACCAAATCTGCTTCTTGTGCCACCATGTAGAACGTAGTGGCACTGCTGCCACTGCTCTCAAATTTTATTCTGGAACCCTGGTTATGAATGTATTAAAGAAAATGGACTGACACATTTTATTTTATTTCCCTGTGTTTAGATGATCTCATTTTCATTCATCAGCTAAAACATAGCCTAAAGATGAAGTATCAATGTGTATTTGAAGGAATGGCAAAGCAAGGTGACTCTACACTTCTGAATAACATCTACACAGATCTCTATATCACTCAGGGTAGTAGTGAACGTGTCAATACTGAACATGAGGTAAGACAGATTGAAGTTGCTTCCAGGCGTCATGACTCACAAGAAATACCAGTTGAATGCACAAAGATGTTTGAAGCACCAGAACAAGACAAGCAGATCAGAACTGTACTGACAAAAGGAGTTGCTGGCATTGGAAAATCAGTCTCTGTGCAGAAGTTTATTCTGGATTGGGCTGAAGGAAAAGAAAATCAGGATATCAGTTTTATGTTTCCTCTTCCATTCAGAGAGATGAACTTAAAGGAGGAAGAAAAACTAAGTTTAATGGACCTTATAACTCAGTTTTTCCCAAAGACAAAAGGACTGAACCTCACAAGAAGGAATCAGTTCAAAGTCATGTTTATCCTTGATGGACTGGATGAATGTCGTCTTCCTCTAAACTTTGAGGGTAATGAGATGTGGTCTGATGTATCTTCACAATCCTCTCTGGATGTTCTCCTGACGAACCTCATCAAGGGAAATCTGCTTCCTTCTGCTCTCATCTGGATCACCACCAGACCAGCAGCTGCCAGTAAGATTCCTCCCCACTGTATCGATCGGGTAACAGAGGTCAGAGGGTTCAATAATGCACAAAAAGAGAAGTACTTCAAAAAAAGATTCATGGACGAAAATCAGGCCAAAGAAATCATTGCTCATGTTAAAAAATCCAAGAGTCTATTTATCATGTGCCACATCCCAGTCTTCTGCTGGATTTCAGCCACTGTTCTCCAGAACATTTTAGAGGAGAAAAGAAATAATGATCTGAAAAACAATCAGGCTGATGACGCCTCCAAAACACTGCAGGAATCAAATACTAAAGACACTCCCAAGACTCTGACACAAATGTACACACACTTTCTCCGCTTTCAGATCCAGCAGATCCGCCGAAAGTATGGTGGAGAATACACACCAGATGTTTCCTGGGATAAAGATGTCATCCTTTCACTGGGGAAACTGGCATTTCATCAACTGGAAAGAAATATTCTGATCTTCTATGAATCAGACCTGGAAGCCTGTGGTATTGACGTCTATAAGGCATCAGTGTATTCAGGCATGTGTACCCAGATCTTTAAGGAGGAAACAGGGATCATTCTCGGTACCATGTATTGCTTTGTTCACTTGAGCATTCAAGAGTTTATTGCAGCCCTTTATGCACATCTGTTTCTAGACAAAAACAAGAGAAGTGTATTTGTTCAAGACTCTACAGAACAGGAAAACAACAATGAAGCCATGATTGATTTGCTCAAGTCTGCAGTGGACAAGGCACTTGAGAGTGACAGCGGACATCTGGACCTTTTCCTTCGCTTCCTTCTTGGTCTGTCACTCCAGTCCAATCGACAACTCTTACGAGGTCTGTTAACACAGCAAGACGACAATGACCAGAGCAAGAAGGAAATAGTTCAGTACATCAAGCAGAAATTAGAAGATAATCTGTCTCCAGAGAGATCCATCAATCTGTTCTACTGTCTGAATGAACTGAACGACCAAACTCTGGTTAAAGAGATTCAGAACCACCTTAGCAAAGGAAGTCTCTCATCTGGTGACCTTTCACCTGCCCAGTGGTCTGCTTTGGCTTTTGTGTTGTTGACATCAGAGGAGGAGCTAGAGGAGTTTGAGCTTCAGAAATTCAAGAAATCAGATGAGTGTCTCATTAGACTATCAGCAGTCATCAGAACCTCCAAAAGAGCTCTGTAAGTCATTTAATACCTTTGATCATGTTTTGGTTTAATTTAAAATGTGCAGTTATCTTTATTGCTCTATGGTGATTCTTTTAACACTTTACATACAGTATATGATTAATGCTATATTTTTCTTATATCCTTACATTTTCTTCTTTTTTATGATTACAGGAGAATTAAATTGTAAAGCTAATTATTTATTGCTTTTTATGAATAGTGTCCCTTTTATATTTATGTAGTATGTAGCAGTGTTAATTTTGACTGCAAATTTTGATTTAGTTTTAGTCAGTCTTTTGACTAAAATGCCATTTAGTTTGTCATATTTTAGTCTGAATTGTTTTAGTTTTAGTCTAAGACATCGTCAAAATAGTCCATCTGCCATCAGTGATTCAAACGTAACATTATGAAGCTGCGAGAATACTTTTTGTATGGAAAGAACACAAGAATAACAACTTTATGCAACAATTCGTCACCATAGCATCACCATAGCACCATTTTGGAGAATATCCGCTGGACGCAAACTGCGCACGCTTTTCTGTGTCACACAGTTACACTGTTTCAAATCAAAGCGTAAATAAACGTAGAAGATGTATCCGTGTGGCGTATCCATTATTTAATGTATACAACACATTGGTTCAGTTATTTTCACTAACTTTTACTATGTACTTCTCTTCAATTTCTGCTTTAAAGCGTATATGCTCTTACATAACCTAAAATGTTCAAATCATTAAAACCCCAGAATCTCCTGCTCAAGACACTCATCAAGCAGCTCATTGTTATTAAAGCTATTGATCTTAATAAACAATTTTTATTCAAACATGCTTCATTTTCTCTTGCAAATGTCATTGTTTTTAAAGAGGAATGTTAGTGTAGTTTACTGTTCATGTAAAATAATGGGAAAATATTTAATATTTTTATGTTGAAAATGTATTGTATACATTCCTCCTAATTCTGTGATGTGATTTGTTTCCCTTGCAGACTAAATGATTGTAAATTAACAGACAAAAGCTGTCCAACTCTTGCTAAACTTCTTGGATCAGATACCAATCTGAAAGAATTGAACATGAACAATAATAATCTGCAGAATGCAGGAGTGAAGAAAATCTGTACTGGACTGAAGAGGGTAAAGTGTAAATTGGAGATACTGAGGTAAGTTGTGGGGGAAGAGATGGTTTAGGTATTTTTACTCTTTAAAATGTATAACAATGTATTATTTGGTTATAACTAAATACACAAGATGAATGTCCTGTTTTACCATTTCCTTTGTTAAGAAATATGGGCAGCACTTTGAGCTGATTGCTTGTAGAGCAGGACTGCAACAACTCTCTATCTGAAGAATAGAGTGGGGGAACTATGACGTCACTTTGTAGGCGGATCGGCGGTTAGCATGAAACCGGTTCCTCGACAAAAAGCCAATGGGATTTTTCCATAGGCTTTTGGATTATCGCAAAAAATAAGCTCTGTGTTCAATCATAGTTCATGAAACTTACACGTTTTGTCCATCAAGATAATCTTGACAAGATAATATAACTTTGACGAATTTTGAAGCCTAAATAAAAGCGCCAGAACTGAAAAGCCACGCTACATGAACCTTTTCATATAAACTGGAATAAATACAAAACTAGAGACAAACTAAAACTGAAATGAGACATTAGTAATAAATAGTATAGTGAATAAATGAAATAATCTTAACTGAAGGACATATGAAAGCACGTATTTCTGTACATTTGGAAATAAGGTGCATTAAAAGTCAATAAATCCTTGATTAATATGAATATTTTAATTAAAAACGTGTCTCCACGTACTATTCAATAAAATTCTAGTGCATTAATCTATTAAATAACAGCAAAGAGTGAGCGAGTTTTTGGATATGGTAAGATTAAACTTATTTTAGTGAATAAACTACCACATTTCAGCATTTTGTTAGGGTGGATACACAAAATGTTATTTTATCCTTGCTTCTACAATCTCTTTCTAACAGCTTCATGTGGCCCGTAAACATTTCATTTTAACATGGCTTTAAGCACTATGCATCATTAAAGTTTCACTTTCACCACGTAAAGCCGGTAAATGTGGTGTTTACATGGAATAATCGTATGAGTTTACCTTATGGTATGAACCCAGAGTCTCTGTATCAGTAGGAAAGCGATAAACTCGAGCATCTTCCCTCCGAAGACTTGTCGCATTTCGGGGCAAAGCAAAAAACGAACAACAATATAGAATGCGGCAAACTATTCATTGGTTATTCTACAATTAATTGTATTACAAATTATACTACAACTGGAAAATACTGTAAATTGATAAACTGTTCGGTGTGATGACGTTTAATGTCTCAGACAGCGCCTGTAGTCCCATTTAGCAATTTGTTAGCAACCATCTTTTTTAAGCAACATAACAGTTTAAAAACAAAGCTCTGTGCTCACGGGTTGCTGCTCCTCAGTCACCTAGGGCTTCTTGGGCTCAGAATCAGCTCACTATAAAGAATCGGCACACTGCCACTGCTGCCAAAGATATATTTATTCAAATAAACACAACGTTTCGACAGAATCAACTCAGGCAAGAGCTGTCTGTCTCCTAGCAGATGAGTCACTTTTCTGGGGACAGTTGTCGACTTGGACAAAATGCGGTTGCAAGTTGGGGCTTTCTTTCCCCTTAAAGCTTTCCAGAGGCTCTTGGGCCTGATGGCAGCCATATCCCCTGTGATATTGTATCAATGGGCCTGCTTCACATGCAGCTCCAGCAGTATTGGCTAAAAGCCTGTGTCACGTCCTACACCTGACATTGTATAAACATTTCCATTGATGTCTAACAAAGTTCTCTGTGCTTTTTTTCCTCCATAATTATTTATCAATTTTTGCAACTTTCAATGTATCTGTAAAAAGAATGTAATCTAATGATCTTTTTGGATTATTCAGGTAATTTTTAGAATAACATTGATTATTTTTTGTTTCCGTCCTAGACTTTCAAACTGCAGTATCACAGAAGAAGGTTATAAAGCTCTGTCTTCAGCTCTGAGATCAAACCCTTCACACCTGATAGAGCTGGATCTCACAGGAAATGATCCTGGACAAGCCGGAGTGAAGCAGCTCACTGATGTACTACAGAATGGACACTGTAAATTAAAGATACTCAGGTGATAAATGTCTTCAAAAATATAAAATAAGCTACAACTGTTTGAAATTTGTACAACTGGATTGACAGGAGGAGAAATCTACTGCAATTTAATTTTGAGACAATATGTATAGAATTGCATTAACAATTCTTGAAAATAAACCTCCACTATGGCCCATAAAATTAATATATTAAATAAAATTAAATATTAAAATAATTTTTATTAGTGACATTGTCAATACCATATTAAATTTCTGCAACAGCCTATATGGTATGTAACATGCTGATAAACAAATTGTTATTATAAACTACTGTTCTTCATTTTTAATTACACATATAGTCTTACAGTGTATAATCTGTGTTCAAACTCTCAGATTCTCCAAATTATGGCGCTACAGTACTGCCCAAAAGGGTAATAATTGCTTTTAATGACCAAATAATTTAACCCTCAGGTTGTGTTCAGGTCATTTTAAACAGGAGAGAATTTTCTTTCTCCCCAAAATGTCACTTAATGTTATTGCATCGGACTAAGATTTACTGACTTTGTTCACAGGGGGCATAACTACTTCCACTGCAAAAAAAAAAAAAAAAAAAATTGTTAAACTTTTTTTTTATGTTATTCAACCTTGTTACGATCAGTCAGTTTCAAAAAATAAATACAAAACCAGTCCTAAGTGAAAAAAAAAAACAAGCTGACAAAAAATATTTATACCAATATAATATTTGACCGGGAATACCACAAGTATGATATTTTTGCAATTTTTTTTAAAGATTTTGTAAACAATAGAAGATTTTAAAAACAAATTTCTTGGTTAAACATTAGAGCATGCTAGTGTGATAAACAGTGATTTTTTTTCATGTTTTATTTAATATTGATACAATTATCCACAAATAACGCTTTTATCACTCAAAAACTGATGTACGCAAGTTCAGATTAATGAGGCCTACGATGAATCAGTCCCAAAAATAAACACAAAATCAGTCCTAATTGAAAGAAAACAAGCTGACAAAAAGACTGATACCAATATTAGGTGATTAATACTGCATAACAAGAGATTTATAAGCTATTTTTTGTGCCCCGGTAATTTTTGACCGGGAACACCACAAGTGTTATAGGGATTTGAACACAACCAATACAGTAAGCCATCACAATATGAGTACGATTTTATTTTGGGAATAGGGAAACACTAAACCTGGTTAAGGTATTTGACTGACAAAAGTATTTGGCAAAAAAGACAGTTCATGACTATATATACAGTATATATATATATATATACACAGTGGGGCAAAGAAGTATTTAGTCAGCCACCAATTGTGCAAGTTCTCCCACTTAAAAAGATGAGAGAGGCCTGTCATTTTCATCATAGGTATACCTCAACTATGAGAGACAAAATGAGAAAATCACATTGTAGGATTTTTAAAGAATTAATTGGTAAATTCCTCTATAAAATAAGTATTTGGTCACCTACAAACAAGCAAGATTTCTGGCTCTCACAGACCTGTAACTTCTTCTTTAAGAGGCCCCTCTGTCCTCCACTCATAACTGTATTAATGGCATCTGTTTGAACTCGTTATCAGTATAAAAGACACCTGTCCACAACCTCAAACAGTCCAACTCCAAACTCCACCATGGCCAAGACCAAAAAGCTGTCAAAGGACACCAGAAACAAAATTGTAGACCTGCACGAGGCTGGGATGGCTGAATCTGCAATAGGTAAGCAGCTTGGTGTGAAGAAATCAACTGTGGGAGCAATTATTAGAAAATGGAAGACATACAAGACCACTGATAATCTCCCTTGATCTGGGGCTCCATGCAAGATCTCACCCCGTGGGGTCAAAATGATCACAAGAACTGTGAGCAAAAATCCCAGAACCACACGGGGGGACCTAGTGAATGACCTGCAGAGAGCTGGGACCAAAGTAACAAAGGCTACCATCAGTAACACACTGCGCCGCCAGGGACTCAAATCCTGCAGTGCCAGACGTGTCCCCCTGCTTAAGCCAGTACATGTCCGGGCCCGTCTGAAGTTTGCTAGAGAGCATTTGGATGATCCAGAAGAGGATTGGGAGAATGTCATATGGTCAGATGAAACCAAAATAGAACTTTTTGGTAAAAACTCAAAGAATGCTGAGTTGCATCCAAAGAACACCATACCTACTGTGAAGCATGGGGGTGGAAACATCATGCTTTGGGGCTGTTTTTCTGCAAAGGGACCAGGACGACGTGTAAACGAAAGAATGAATGGGGCCATGTATCGTGAGATTTTGAGTGAAAACCTCCTTCCATCAGCAAGGGCATTGAAGATGAAACGTGGCTGGGTCTTTCAGCATGACAATGATCCCAAACACACTGCCCGGGCAACGAAGGAGTGGCTTCGTAAGAAGCATTTCAAGGTCCTGGAGTGGCCTAGCCAGTCTCCAGATCTCAACCCCATCGAAAATCTTTGGAGGGAGTTGAAAGTCTGTGTTGCCCAGCGACAGCCCCAAAACATTACTGCTCTAGAGGATATCTGCATGGAGGAATGGGCCAAAATACCAGCAACAGTGTGTGAAAACCTTGTGAAGACTTACAGAAAACGTTTGACCTCTGTCATTGCCAACAAAGGGTTTATAACAAAGTATTGAGATGAAATTTTGTTATTGACCAAATACTTATTTTCCACCATAATTTGCAAATAAATTCTTTAAAAATCCTACAATGTGATTTTTACCATAGTTCTACCATAGTTGAGGTATACCTATGATGCAAATTACAGGCCTCTCTCATCATTTTAAGTGGGAGAACTTGCACAATTGGTGGCTGACTAAATACTTTTTGCCCCACTGTATATATATATATATATATATATATATATATATATATATATATATATATATATATTCCAAAAGTATTGGAACAGTGAAGACAAAATTGTTCTGTTGGCTGTGGAGTCAAGACATTTGCAAATATGATGACAGAACTACAGAATGTCACATTTTATTATTAGACGTTTCAACACATACATGTTTTACCAAATTAAAAGAACAGCACTTTTAGAGTTCATCCCGCTCATTGATGTAAACATAGGTATTGGGACAGCTGAACATAAGGCAGATATAAAAGATTAAAAGCTATTGTTTAGTTTCAGATCCCTTGCGCACTATCACAGCAGTGAGTCTGTGACCCATAGACATCACCAGACTCTTGGTCTCATCCTTTAAAATACTTTTCCCAGCCTTTAATGCAGCCAATTCAAATTGTTGCTTGTTTTGGGGGAGTTTCTGCCTTTACTCTCCTCTTCAGCTGGTGAAATTCATGTTCAATCGGATTTAAATCTGGAGATTGACTTGGGCAATCTAAGACTTTCCATTTCTTTGCCCTTATAAATTCTTTGACTGACCTGGCAGGGTGTTTTGGGTCATTGTCCTGATGCAATATGAAGCACTTCCCAATGAATCTGGTGGCATTTTCTTGAATATTGGTAGGCAAGATGCTTTTGTACCCTTCCAAATTCATTCTGCTACTGTAATCATACATTAAGTCATCAGTAAAGTTGAGAGGGCCTGTTCCAGAGGCAGCCATGCATGCCCATACCATGATACCACCTCAACCATGCTTTACAGATGAGGCTGTATGCTTGGGATCATTTGTAGTTCCCTTATTTTTCTCCACCTTTTTGCTTTCCCATCACTTAGATAAAGGTTCATCTTTGTCTCATCGGTCCATAAACACAGTTCCAAAACTCTTCTGGCTCACCTTTGTGCTTTTTTTGCAAACTCTAATCTTGCCTTTATATTTTTGAAATTGGTCAGAGGTTTGTATCTTTCTGTGTAGCATCTGTAATTCTGTGTCAAAGTCTCCTGGGGACCTTAGATTGTCAGAGCATCACCCCAGCTTTCTGGAAGTTGTAGGTGATTTTTCATTTTCACAGCTTTTATGATTTGTCTGTCATCAACTACTGTTATTTTCTCAGCCGATCAGGTAGTTGTTGGTTGCTGGTGGTTTCCAAACTCTTGATTTCTCCATGACCATTGTTTTTGCTATAGCTCTAATTGACTTCCTCTTTTCTTTTAGCATCCAAATTGCTTGCTTTTCTCTCAGAGTCAGCTCCCTCATCTTCATCCTGGTTTGTGTGTGCCATCATCGAATGCAAGATTCAGAATGCAGAAGTAATGGATATAACTGATATGACATATTCCCTGCTTTTAATATCTGAAGAATTAATGCATCAGCACACAGCTGATCACTTAGAAAGACCTGAGAGGCAACTGTTCCAATACTTATGCTCACATCAGATAGGGGGATGAAACTCTAAAAGTGCTGAACTTCTTAGGTGGTAAAACATGTATGTGTTGAATCACCCAATAATAAAATGTGACATTCTGTAGTTTTGTCTCATATTCATATTTTAATCATATTTGTAAATGTCTTGACTCCACAGCCAACAGAGCAATTTTGTCTTTACTGTTCCAATATTTTGGAGGGCACTGTATATATGTGTGTATATATATATATATATATATATATATATATATATATATATATATATATATATATATATATATATATATATATATATATATATATATATATATATACACATACTATATATGTAAATGAAATTAGCGGCATATCACATTACAATGTAATTTGCACAATTTACATAAAATGTAAATATATTTACTGTTTATCTAAAGGATGGTAAACATATTTAATGTTTGTATTCAGTGAATGTATTATATGAATTTAGTTTTATGATGTAATTTATTTTCCCTTGTAGGCTAAATGATTGTAACTTAACAGACACAAGCTGTTCAGCTCTGGCTACACTTCTTGAATCAGAAACCAATCTGAAAGAGCTGAACATTAACAATAATAATCTGCAGGATTCAGGGGTGACTCTTCTCTGTACTGGACTGAAGAATATGAAGTGCAGATTGGAGATACTGAGGTAAGTTGTGTGACAACAGACATTGATCTCAACCAAAACTGAAGGTCTGAAATGTTTTAAATATTCCATAAAATCTGCTGTAGGTATAAAAAATGTTACTCTTTGAATATAATAGTACAGTAAAGGACTAATACGGAATTAAAATAGCTGATTAACTAGTGTAGTGTTCCATTTGTTATTTTTGCTCTTGACCTTCAAACTGCTGAAGAAAGGTTTAAAACTTTAGCTTGAAAATAACTGAAAAATAATATTATGATCAAATTAATTTAGAATCATCTGCAATTAGAGTCATATGCAATTAAGATTTAAATTACAAGTGCGATGAGTTTGCTTTCTTCTTTTTTGAGAAGATCGATAATATTAGAAAGGCAATCAGCACATCCTCAAGTTGTGCAGAGATCAAACAGATCCGACCAAAATTTCAGAAAGCAGTTGGGTCGTTATTCAGTTAGTCAGTTAAAAATACTAAGGGTTCACTCAAATGTTCCAAAACAGTAGACACATTTAAATATAGACTCAAAACACAGTATGTTTAGCTGTGCATTTACTGAATGAGCACTATGCTACATCTGAATGATTGCACTGTATTTCATGTATCCTTATTTTTTATTCTTAAATGTTTTAATTCATTTGAAATAATTTTTAAAAATCATTGTAAAAGGTTTATTCTCTGCTTTTACTGTTGTGATTATTTTTATGATTATTTTAATTCATTTTTGTGTAAAGCACTTTGATTTACCATTGTGTATGAAATGTTCTATATAAATAAACTTGCCTTGCTTATTTTTATTTTTTATTTTTATTTATTTTTGGTGCTGCTTCGCTTAGAATCTCTACTGCTTGCAGCTGTAATGGTTCAGTTGTGTATCTTCTTCAGTATGGATGTTTATTATTTCCAGGCTCAGTAAGTGTGATCTAACAGAGAAAAGCTGTTCAGATCTTGCTTCAGTTCTCAGTTCAGACTCCAGCAGTTTGAAGGATCTTGACCTGAGCAACAACAATCTGCATGATTCGGGAGTGAAGCTGCTATCTGATGGACTGAAAGAGAACTGTAAACTAGAGAAACTCAGGTGAGTTTATGTCTAACAAATGAATGGTCTCTGGGCCTTTGCTTGCCTCCATATTCAGTCATCAATTTTATTTTTTAAAACTGTTTAAATTCATGTGCTCAAGGAACACAATTAATGAACTGTTTATTTTTTTTAATGGTTAATCTTGTACAGGTCTTTTCTTGAAGAACAGATTATACATTTGAATGTTACATTTTCAATCTTGTTCTAGACTCTCTAACTGTAGTGTAACAGAAGAAGGTTATGAAGCTCTGGCTTCTGCTAGATTAATGGTCTATTGGCCTTTGATTGTATTCAGTCATCAGTTTTTCTTTGAAAATTCATTTGTAGATTGAGGAGAGTTCACAAGCGGCTTGCTTTTTATGGATGTGTGTCTTTTAGGACACTGTGTAGAATAATTGATTCATCAACTGAATGTTTCATTTTTATTTATTTTCTAGATTTTCAAACTGCAGTATCACTGAAGAAGGTTATAAAGCTCTGGCTTCAGCTCTGAGATCAAACCCTTCACACCTGATAGAGCTGGATCTCACAGGAAATGATCCGGGACAAGCCGGAGTGAAGCAGCTCACTGATATACTACAGAATGGACAGTGTAAATCAAAGACCATCAGGTGATAAAATCAAATTGAAATACACTCAAATTTTAAAATAAGCAGCAGATGTGATATCAGCTGAATAAAAAACTAGGCAGATGTGGTCAGATGGACCAATGTACAATTTTAATTTCAAGAAGAGAAATTTACTGCAATTCAAAATCACTGTCACACACAACAATTTTGTTTGTCCAACACCCAGGCTTTCATAGAAAACACATATAATTACATTCTAAATTGTAAATATTTTTATTGAATTGCTCTTAGAACAATGAAACTCCAAAATGTCATGCTCTCAACACTGAATTTAGCATATTAGAACTACTAAAATTTCAAGAAGCTTTTGTACTTTGCATTTTGTTAATTGAAACCAAAGCCATTAGTCTTAACTGCAAAAAGGGAAATAATATAAGACTGACTAATCTACAATTCTTATCATCTTCCTATAGGTTTCTGAAATGTCCTGGTGCACAGGAAGTGTGTGAGTATCTCACTGAAGTTCTGGGTACAAGTCCATTATTACTGAAAGAACTGGATTTGAGTGGAGATATTTTAGGAACCCTGGATGGGGGGAAGCTCTCTGCTCTTTTGATGGACTCTCATTGCAAGGTGGAGAAAATTAAGTGAGTGAACATGATTTTATGTATTATAATTTTTATTTTATTATTATGAAAGTCCTTTAGTCATGCGTGAGCAAATATGAAGACCTGTTGATCTGATGTGTGTTGAATATGTGTTGAATAATAAATAATGCTGTTTTTTGTGTGTGTGTTCAGACTGAATAATTGTGAGCAGACAGCGAAAAGCTGTTCAGTTCTAGCTACTGTTCTCTCCTCCAAAACCATCCTGAAAGAGATGAACCTGAACAACAGCCATCTGCTGGACTCAGGAGTCAAAGAGATCTGTGAAGGACTGAAGAATCCTGTGTGTGAGCTGAAGATACTCAAGTGAGTACATTTGACCATTGAATTCAAATTTATTTGTATAGCTCTTTTCACTATCTAATCTGTTTGTCCTGTTGTGGTAAATAGAGCAACTGTGTGCAAGAATGGAACTTCCGTTTACTGTCAGAACTCCAGTTTAAACAGTGCATCCAGTATAGAGAGAATCACTGATTATAATTTGTTCTATGTGCCTTTAACACAATGTGCTATACTGTTTGCCTCTAGTGTAGACAGAGTTTAACAGCCATTTGCTAGCATGAGAATAGCTGATTAACTAGTGTAGTGTTACATTTGTTATTTTTGCTCTTGACCTTCAAACTGCTGAAGAAGGGTTTAAAACATTGGCTTGAAAATAACTGAAAAATAATATTATGATCAGATTAATTTAGAATCATCTGCAATTAGAGTCATATGCAATAAAGATTTAAATTGCAAGTGCAATGAGTTTGGGTTCTTCTTTTTTGAGAAGATCGATAATATTAGAAATGCGATCAGCACATCCTCAAGTTGTGCAGAGATGAAACACATCCAACCAAAATTTCAGAAAGCAGTTGGGTCATTAGTCAGTTAGTCATTAGTCAGTCAGTTAAAAATACTAAAAGTTTACTCAGATGTGCCCCTTGTGGGTACATCAATTGCCTCCTCCTCTGTAGGAAATGACCTTAAAGGGATAGTTCACCCAAAAATGAAAATTTGATGTTTATCTGCTTACCCCCAGGGCATCCAAGATGTAGGTAACTTTGTTTCTTCAGTAGAACACAAACGAAGATTTTTAACTCAAACTGTTGCAGTCTCGTCAGTCATATAATGCCCATCAATGGGCACACAATCTTTGGGAGAAAAAAAAAACATGCACACACAAATCCAAATTAAACCTTGCGGCTCGTGACGATACATTGATGTGCTAAGACACGAAACGATCGGTTTGTGCGAGAAACTGAACAGTATTTATATCATTTTTTATCAGCACTCTTGGCCATTCTTTAAAGGAGGTGCTGGCTCTGCGTGGTAGTTGTCGAGTATTCTCTAGATGAATTCTGTGAAGTCATTTCTCATCTTTAGGCGTTTATCAAGGTTGAGATGGACAGACATGAAACATTTTACAGCATACTCTCTGTTGTTAGGCAAACATCTCCTTGGCTTACAAAATGGAAGTGGTGTTACTTGAGTCCTTGAAGAATTTATTTTCCTGGATGTCCAGGAATAATTTGTCCTCAACCGAAGGTGCAGATTTATTGTCATCTTTGATCTGCTGAAAGACTGAGTAAAGTCTGCAGCTTGATAGGCCTGATGGGTTTTTGAACTGGGTTTTCTCAATAAACATCTCCTTCAGTACAATGTGACTATTGCATGGACTAAAGTAGATTGGTCTGCTATTCTATAAGGTTTGATGCAGTTCACCGGAAAAGGCTTGTGACCCTTGCCTTGGCACACTTTTTGCACAATGATCCAGCCAAGTTCCAATTTTTGGGCATATGCTGCATCACAAGGACCGCTAAGTTGTCTGTGGACTTAATGCGTACCTTTATTGTGTCTCTTCTTAGTAGGAGCGGTAATTTCAGCATTGAGATTTATGGGTGGTATCTTGTCTGCTATTGCTTTTAAATGGCTATGAAGCAGGGTGGCAAGAGTGGTTGGTATTTAGTATCTGTTATCTGGCGTAATATTGCATTCATTAAGAGTAGGAACTGGAAAATTAATCCCATTGTCACCAGCGCGTTTTTTTTAATGTGTGTAATGCACACGTTCCTTGCACACTGAACATGTCAAAAAATTCTGATCTAGTCAGAGATCTGTCTATTATGGCATAAAACTGCTTGCTTTGGTCAGGGCTTTTAGCAGAATAAACATTCAAAAAGTATATTTTAGAGCATGACTTCTCATTAAACTCTTTGTCACAAACCTTGGTGCATTTTGAGGACACATCTCCACCACAGGACTCTTCTTCCTCCCTGCCATGCTGTAATGGAGGTGTAGAATCAGAACGCTATGGTGCTGGGCCTGGGTGGATAGCAGCCTGGTGTTTGTCACTCTTACATTCGGAGCATTTAATTGACACATCACAATTCTTAGTGATGTGTTTGTTCGATGAGCAGCATCTAAAACAAATGGACAGCTGCTTTAAAATCCTTTTTCATTCCTCCAGTGGCTTTTCTCAGAAGCCTCTGCATTTCTTGAGAGGATTTACGATGTATTGGACATTCTTTATCAATCTCATTGGTTCCTTTCTGAAGACTCTTGACATGTGAAAGCTAAGTGGACATCCATTTTATTAACTGAGTCAGGTTTATATGAACATGGATGTTGCTTTCACTATACCTGTCCTTTCCTCCAGGGGCTATGCATAGCAAAAAAAATGTGAAGTTCAGATCATTGTGTGCTCTTGCTTCTGCACACACAACCTCAACAAAGGAGGAGAACGGTGGAAAAGGAACCCCAGAAGTGTACATGTAATGTGAACCCTGTATCATCCACTTTTCTTGTGGTCCAGCAGGCAACTATTGCACAATTGGATTAACATCTCTGGTTGTATCTAGATAAGTGAGCCCAGGTAGATCACCCCCACTCTTAACTGCTTCTATCTCTAAAAGCAAGTCTCCTAGTTCTCGGAGCTTATGATGGTCTTTAACTGATATATTTGGAAAAGTCTCTATTTTCATGAAGAGAGCCTTTTTAGTAGCTTCTGGATATCCATAGGTCATATCTGGCCTCTCCCAGATCAGTTCAAGGCCAGCAGGTAAATTCCTTACATTTACAGATTCTAAAGATTCTTAGAATGGCGTGAGAAACCATGTGAAGACTGGGGAAAAGGATTACACTGATTTCTTTCTCGCCTTTCTCGCTGCCACTGTCTTGACTAATATTTCAAGAGGACAGTACATGATACACCAGTGGAGAAGGCTTTTTCCCTTTATCATCCTCTAGATTTTGGGATAATTTAGGCTTTGCATTCTCTTTAGTTGGTACCAGGGCTGGAAATGGTCGTGTCAAAAAAAAAAAAAAAACATTTTTACCTTGTCAAAAACAGCTCTGTACACCAGTAGCCCCTCACTGCAGAACAAAAGATCCAGGGGGCGGGGTTGGATCCACATCCAGAGGGTGGAGATTGGTAGATTTAGGGGTGGGGATGGGTGGGTTTAGGGATCAGGGGGTGGAGACAGGTAGGTTTAGGTAAATGTAAGGTGGGAGGAGTTGGATCTAGATCCAACCACACTCCCTGGATCTTGTGTTCTGCAGTGAGGACCATCTCCTGTACACAGCAACCTGTTTCGGTGCATGTCTCTTTAAATGCTAATGAGCTCTGCTCACCCCGCCCCTCTATTCTGTAGAAGAGGAAAGGTGATTTGCAAATAATCATAAGAAATATAAAGTTTGGGACTTACTTGCAGCTGGATCATGAACAGTGGGTACTGTTCCATCCTCGAGTTTTAACTTTTTAGCAAAATCTGCCTTAAATTTTTCCTTGTTCAGAAAGCAGTCTGGAGTAAAATGATTTGTGCAAACAAATGCATTTAGCTAGATCGGGAGGCGCATTCCCTTCAAAAACAAAAGTAATGCTCTTCAGCGCGGAGTAAATGACGACTGCTACTCTATGGTCATTATTACCAAGGTTATATCCAACCAAGGTTATTTTCGTAAATGAAAACTAATACTAAGATGAAAACGATTGATGAAAAAAAAAAAATTGTAAACTGAAATAAAATACAAACGTCAAAATATTTGAAAAACGAAACGAAACTAACAGCAGTTATTGAAAAACTAACTGAAATAAAATAATAATTAACAAAAATAAATAATCCTTTTCGTAATTATTACGTTCTCTCCCCGTGGTGGAAAAATATATGAGCTATGTGACAGTTTTGGGAAAGACCTATAAATGGCGCATCACGCACATGGCGCAATCTGACGGAGAGACACAAAGCAGTTTAAAGCAGAGTCCTGCACGGGTCCTGTTTGGTAAGCATGCACCAGCAGTACTTAACAGAACACCCGATCCGTTATCCAACAGCAGCATTTATGCAATTTAATTCTGTACCAGACCAGAACCGTTTGACATAAAGACCACGAGTCCTGACCCGAATCGCACCTGCATTAATCTACAACATCAGGTGGGCAAAATTATTTTCTCATGTAACACAAGCAATCAAACCAACATTAGGCATTCTAAGTTGGTGCTTTGAAGAAAAACAGACACGCAGAGCAACATGATAATTAACAGAAAAAAAGATGAGAACGTGCATCCTTTCTGTAAACAATACAAAACTTTGGCCTAGCATCTTGTGATCACAAAATTAAAACTAAACTAAAACTAACAAAAATATTAATGAAACTAATAAAAAATAAACTGACTTATATAGCAAATTTGAAAACGATATTAAAATAAAACAAATTTCAAATTTCAAAACTATAATAACCTTGCATCCAACAACAAAACACCTCAGTCATTCTTGTCTACACCAGCTCCGGCATCAAATCAATGGCAGACTGTTTACAGCTCTCTCAGGGCAGGTCAATGCTATAACTGCAGTGCCCATCAACAGTAGTGGGAGGGGCCTGTGGAAAGCGGCAGATTATGAATTGTGTGGATTTAAAAAAGCACTGGGTGGATTTTTATCATAATATGGTGGTTGTGTACACACACTGCCAAGACACATTTAAATCCTATGTCCCCTTTAAGGATTAATCTTTTACAGGTATTTTCTTGAATACATGTTCATTCCTGTTCTAGACTCTCTAACTGTAGCGTAACAGAAGAAGGCTATAAAGCTCTGGCTTCAGCTCTGAGATCAAACCCTTCACACCTGATAGAGCTGGATCTCACAGGAAATGATCCGGGACAATCAGGAGTGAAGGAGCTCAATGATTTACTACAGGATCCAAACTATCAACTGAAGACACTGAGGTGAGACATGATGAAATAATACGAAATAAATTATATGAAGGTGAATAATTTATAGAATATTATTTCAGTAAAACAACAAGCTGCACAATGTGTTGTAGCATCACAGCTAAAAAAAAATAAAAATAAAAATGGTTTTCATCTGCACCAACTGCTGTTTGTTTTTTTTCTTTTTTTCTTTTTGGTTTTTTTTCATTACACAAGATTTATTTGAGAACTGAGTTGAATCCTGCATCATCTTCTCTTCTGCAGGTTTTTGGGTCCAGATGCAGATGAAGCCTGTCAGTATGTGAAAGGAATTGTGGGTAAAAACCCGTTACTCCTGAGAGAGCTGAAACTGCTGAAAAATAAACTAGGAGACAAACGAGTGAATCAGATCGCTGCTCTACTGCAGGATAAACACTGTAAACTTAACACATTGACGTGAGTATTTCACAACATTTTAATATTTATACTCTGTATTGAAGTATCTTTAGTATATACCATTTCTTTTATATTGTACATTAAATAAGTGATTACATGAACATTTTACATTTATTAATTTAGTGGACACTTTTATCCAGAGCAACTTACAAATGATAATAATACAAGCAGAAGCAACTAAGACTGTTGTTGTTCATTAAAGAAGGCTTTCAGATTTATACAAACAGTTTTCTTTCTCTACAGGCTGAATAATAACAGGATCACGGCAGAGGGTTTTGCTGCTCTGACTTCAGCATTTAACTCAAATCCTTCAAACCTGATAGAGCTGGATCTGAGTGGGAATAAACTAGGAAACTCAGGAATACAGAAGATCTGTCCTCTGTTGAAAAATCCTCAGTGCAGATTGAAGACACTGAAGTGCGTGTCTTTATTTATCTACATTTCTACATATATTTGTAAATGTCAGTTTGATTAGATTGACTGTCACGACAGACTTTTTGTTTGACTACTTACCCTACGTACCCTTAAATAATCTATGAAAAATAAAAATTCAAATTAAGCAGATGTTATCATTAAGGCATTTGTTGCATATATAGGATCCATTTTATATTAAGTGTACTACTATATACTTACATTTAAATTAATAATTTGATATTGTGTACATATGCACTTGTTGTGTACAAATACCTGTAATTACATCTGTAATTAATTTCTGTAGTTACAGCTATAATTACACTGTTGACCCAGCCTTTAACCCTTAAACCTGACCATACCACCAAACCTGCCCCTAACCTTACCTGTATCCCACCTCAACAGCAGCAAAAGTGTTTTCGGTAACACTTTATTTTAAGGTGTCACAATACAGAGTAATTACCTATTTAAGTACTTAGTAGTAGCCGTTGTACTTACATGAAATAAAATGTATTTACCATTTAACTAAGTTATGGACTAGCCTGTACTTACAGTTTGTAACTATGTACGTGTAATAAGCAGCTACTGTTACACATATGTAACAGACTAAGTCTGTTATACAGTCACTTATGTAACCAAAAGATTGTTACATATGTGTTGCAGACTTTATACAACGTAATTATAAATGTAAGTACACAGACATAAGCTACTTAAAATAAAGTGTATCAAGATTGTACTTAAGTGTACATCATGTGTACCTATACTGTACACCATATCCAGCTGCACCTTAGTTTGATTTAACCCACCAGTACACAGCTTAAATACATGTAATACCTTTCTAATTACATTAAAATGACAGAATTTTACACAGGCATAAGCTACTTAAAATAAAGTTTATTGAGATTGTACTTAAGTGTACAAGTAGCTGTGTAACAGACTCTGTCTGTTACATATGTGTAACAGTAGCTGCCTATTACATCTACATAATTACAAACTGTAAGTACAGGCTGTTCCATAACTTAGTTACATGGTAAGTACATTTTGTTTCATGTAAGTACAATGGCTACTACTACTAAGTACTTAATTAGGTAATTACTCTGTATTATGACACCTTAAAATGAAATGTTACCGTGTTTTCCAATTCAGAATGGACACAATAGGTACACTATACTAAACATTTTATTAAGTATATATTTAGAGACACTTACTATATAATAATAGTTGCTTATCTGTGGGATGAGATTTTTGTCAATATTAATATAACATATCGGGATATGTTTCACGCTTTCATGGCAGTTTTTTATTATTAACTAAACTGATATCAGTTTAGTTTATTTGGCATACAGTACTTTACTTTTTTTTTTAAAAATTGTATTATTTTCATATTACAGAGTTTCAAACTGCAGTATCACTGAAGAAGGTTATAAAGCTCTGGCTTCAGCTCTGAGATCAAACCCTTCACACCTGATAGAGCTGGATCTCACAAGAAATAATCCTGGACAATCAGGAGTGAAGGAGCTCAGTGATGTACTACTGGATGGACGCTGTACATTAAAGACCATCAGGTGATGAATATTTTAAAATATTTCAAAATAAGCCATCAGTGTGTTTTTAGCTGTCTGAAACCAGGTAGAGGGCTGAAATGTGCAAGTGTGCAATTGAATTACACAAAGAGAAATTTACTGAATTGTAATTGAAAGAAATTCTACTCAGTCTCACAAGTGTATTTCATGACTCTGACATGAGTTTTGTGATATAATGTAAAAACATGAATAATTACATCATTTGCATATATTATTGAATATATATATATATTATTGCATATATTATTGAAATTGAATTTTCACTGATATTTCACCTATAATTAGTTTTAAGTGAAAACAACAAAACACATCTGTGTATTTTCTATATTACATGCATTCACTTATACATGAAAATTACATATCGTTATATACAGAAGATGATTAAATGACTCCAAACACAATGCGACACATTACATAGATTTTGAAATGGTCTTCACAGTGTGAAATGAGGCACTTAAATTGTGAAGCATCTGAGAGTTTCTACACATAGAATTAAATGAATGTGCTTGTTCAATTACTAGTTGAAACTTTTCTTGCATGTGTCATGACATCTGCCCTGTTATGTTTATATTTAATACATTATGAAATGGCAGTGTTGCACACAAGCAGCACAAACACGAACCATTGCAGTACGCAGTGAAATTGTTTAAGGATATTTAGGGCCCAAGCCACTAAAGTATAATTTTTTTCTTTCAATTATCCATTTTGGGGCCCTTAATGTGCTTAAAATCTCTTGAAAACTGGGACACACATTGGAATCTACTGCCATTATATGGCAAGCCATTGTGACTTTTATTCCTTCACAGGATATGAATTTTCACTAGTTAAAATGCTAATTCTTGATATCAACAATTACATTTTCAGTCCCACTTTATACTAGGTGGCCTTAACTACTATGTACTTCCATTTAAATTAATCATTTGGTACAATGCACTTATTGTGTACATACATGTTTTTACATTGTGCTTATATTTTTAAAAATACCTATATGTAATTACATCTGTAATTAATTTCTGTAATTACATTTATAATTACACTGTTGACCCATCCCTTACACCTTAGCCCACCCTTAAACCTACCCATACCACCAAACCTGTCCCTAACCTTACCCATATCCCACCTCAATAGCAGCAATAGTGTTTTGCAATACAGTATGAACACAATAAGTGTATTGTACTTGTTTTTTGATGTAAGTACATAGTAGTTAAGGCCACCTAATATAAAGTGTGACACAATTTTCAAAAGTTAAAATGCTAAATCTTGATATCAGGAATTAAATTTCAATGAGTTAAAAAAATTCTTGAAATCTGTAATTGTATTTTCACTAGTTAAATGTCACCATATAGGCTGCCATTTAAATTCAATTGTTGATATCAAGAATCGATTTCTTACAAGTTGAAATTCCAATTTCACATATCAGAAATACAATTCTTACTAGTAAAAACCTTTATTTTTGATATCAGTAATCATGTGGTTACTAGTGCAAATTTCTATTCTTGATATCAACAGTTGAATTACTACTAGTAAATATGTTCATTTTTTAAATCAATCATCCGATTGTCACTAGTGACTGTTAATTTTGGATATCATGAATGTGATCGTTACTAACAATTTAATTGTTGATATCAGCAATTCAGTTGTTGATATCAGAAATGCTGATTGTCGATATCAGGAATTACATTTCCATTAGCACTGACACAAATTCTTGATATCAAAAATGACGTAATCACTTGCAGAAATATGTTGATGAAATTAAATTACAACTAGTAATAAACATACTTCTCGATATCTGTAACTTAATTCTTACAGGTTGAAAATTAAATTTTCACTAGTAAAAATTGTTATTTCAAATATCATGAATTCATTTTTGGATAATGGGCATAGTAATGAATTCCTTTCTGGATATGTGCATAATTTAATGACGAGTGCCATCCCTTATGAACAGAAGTGTAAAATACTTGAGTATTTTCCCCCCAAAACGTTTATTCATTATTCTTTCTGTTTTGATAGAGCCATTAGCTGTGTAATATATTGGCTGAATGCACAAGATTGAGTGCAAATAAAATCAGTGATACAAATTTAAATATATTTAATATTTTTGTGGGAATTATTATTTTTGAAAAATTAAATGTTAACAATCTCCAAAAAAAAAAAGTGCTTAAATGATCATTGTATGTTTACTTAATTGTGATTCATGTTTAGTGATGTTCTTACCAGGTAGTGGATAAGTTGTATTAATAATATGTCATTATATGACACACACATTGAGTAGGAATTTGGACTCTCAGTGAATATTTTTTTTAATCTTAATAATTACATGATTTGCTCATTAATTCATATAATCAGTTGCAAATAATTATGTAGCAATATTTGCTGAAAAAGCCCCCAAATACCCCAAATAAACAATTAAAATATTAATTATCCTTTTAGACAGTGACGTAGACAACACAACAAAGTGGCCTTTCAAAACGTTAATGTTGTATGTTTTAATTCTGACACTCCTCATTAATTCAGCCCATTCTTGCATTCTGTCTGGAATATGTTTCTAACCTCTGCATCACATTGTTATTAAAAGTTATAGTTCACCCAAAATGTCTCATGTCGTCCCAGATGTTTATGACTTTATTTCTTCAGATGAACATAAGCAAAGATTTTTAGTCCGTATAATGCAAGGGGACAGGACCACTTCAGAAACCACACAAAGTGAACACGACGGTCAAGTTTAAAATATTAGTATTTGTAATTTTCTTACATATGCCTACCGTTTCACTTAAGAAGACACTGATTCGTTAACTGGCTGTATGAGTTACTGTCATATTCACTTTGTGTAGTTTTTGAAGTGTCATTTTTGGACGTGCCATATTTGTTATACGAAGAAAGATGATTTAGTTTAGATGATTTAAATCTTAGTTTGTGTTCATCTGATAAATGAAAGTCATATACAGTATTGCATGATTTTTACTGTACCACCAATAACCTACTCCTAAAAATAATGTAGAAACTTAAATTTTCTGTAAAGCTGCTTTGCAAAGATTTGTATCGTGAAAAGCGCTATACTAGTATAGCTAATATATTAAATATATTAATTTGAACTGGAAAACCTGTGTGGGTATGTATGTGTATATACAGTATATATATATATATGATGGCATGAGGGTGGAAAGGATGGAGTTTCCCTTTAATCCCTTTCCATGCAATTTTGTGTGCGTGTGTTTGGCTGTGCTGCAATTTAATTGTTGTTGTTGCACTAGATATACATGTTTGACCTGTGCCATTGCATTTTGTTTCGTTTTCTCCCTTTAACCAAACTTCTGTTTGTCTGTCAGAAAAAAAAAAGTACTTCTACTTTTTTTAATACTTGAGTACAATTTAAAGTAATGTAAAATTTGAGTACTTTTTACACCTCTGCTTATGAATATTTAAATACCAGACTAGAATGGATAGACAACAAGGTACAGCGCCCAAAAGAGAACATCAAATTAGATGGCCCTCTCATGAAAATAAAACACTATTCTCCTGTATTTTTTATATTTATATTGTTTTCTTATTGACAGAGGATATTTAAACTAACTCCACCCACCAACATGTGGTAGTGTTAAACAAAAGTGCAAAAAGCACACAACAGACAGCAATTCCAGTGGAGCAGGTAGTAAAGCACATAGCAGTCATTTTTGACGTGATCGACCCGAGTTCGATTCTGCCTTCTGCTGAACTCATTCTTCTCCCTTTTCACATCACATATCACATCGTAAAGGCTTTTATTTTCTAATCTAATCTAACATTATTTTCTACATCCTTTAGGTTTCTGAAAAGTCCTGCTGCCCAGGAAGCATGTGATCATCTCACTAAAGTTCTGGGTAAAAGTCCATTATTATTGAAAGAACTGGATCTGAGTGAAAATAAATTACGAGACCTGTATTGGGAGAAGCTCCCTGCTCTTTTGATGGACTCTCATAGCAAGGTGGAGAAAATTGTGTGAGTTAGCATGATTTTTACAGTACATTATAACTTCTCTGTTTATTCATTATAAAGGACTGTCAGTCTCATGCGTGAGCAGATATGAAGATCTGATGTGTGTTGTGCTGAATAATAAATAATACTGTTTGTGTGTGTGTGTGTGTGTGTGTTTGGTTGTGTTCAGACTTAATCATTGTGAGCTGACATGGAAAATCTGCTCAGCTCTTGCTACTGTTCTCTCCTCCAAATCCATCCTAAAAGAGATGAACCTGAACAACAGCCGTCTGCTGGACTCAGGAGTCAAAGAGATCTGTGAGGGACTGAAGAATCCTGTGTGTGGGCTGAAGATACTCAAGTGAGTACATTTCACCATCAGCTAGACTCAACACCACATCAATCACTGGAATATTTTATATTTATTGGATCTGCTCACCTCCAGCAGTTGGACAATTTGAAAAATATGTTTTTGTTGTTGTTTGTGTGTGTGTGTGTGTGTGTGTGTGTGTGTTGTGTTGGTTTTCATTCAGTAACTGTGCATAGACACATATTTGTACATTTTCACACAGGAAACATGGCCCATTATCAACCCCACCATAGTGTTATCTCTAAATTTGGTAATGAAAACAAAACAAAGTAGCTATAATAATATTGGTTCACAATTATATTTTATAATTAAATTCTAAATTATATTTTAAATTAGTGATAGTGACATTCAAATAGAAGTGTTGTATTAATCTCATTAATTGTCACAAGTAGCTTGAAGCTAATTCTAATTTCTCTATTATCCATATACGATTATATTGTATTTTATCAAATCACATAAGTTTATAAGAAACTGTTTAATTTTCCAAAAAGATTTTTAATTAGAGTGATAGAATGTACCGCATGCTGATCAGAGGGATGTGGGTGGGATGTAATGCCAGAGTAAAGTACAGGCACAACTTACTCAACAGTGTTCAGATCTTTTTTTCCTGGCAAAATGTAATGCAATATTTCTGTCTGCTGAATGTAAGCTTTTCCATATTCCAAGCTTGCCTGCTGCACAGTGGGGACATCACATGCATGTGCGAGTTATGAATTATGAATTATGAAAATAAATCTAGGAATTATAAAAATAAAATACTGACGTCAACCCGATTTTCATTTTCAACCAAAATGCAACGTCTGTCCGACGTCATGTCCAACGTCAACCTGACGTTATATATATGTCCGGTGCCTGCTGGGTAATAATAACTGTCGGCTAAAGCCCAAAGTATCCTTCGTTTTTGTACACGTACGCTAGCGTATGTGTACAGTTCAATGCGTAGCCATTCAAATTATACTCAATTTGATGTTGTGTGCGAATGTGGGTCGACACATGTGCTCTTAAAAGCTTCATCCATGTACAGTGTCTCCTGTATTTCTCCCCATAAGTTATGCCCGATAACAAATATTTTTGAACTCTTTTAAACCAAAGCTGGGCCATCTCATACCCTCTCACTTACAAGTGCTTGTCAGTGTGAGCATCTGTTGATGTTGCAGTCTTCACTATTTTGTTGTTGTTGTTCCATCTCTTTAGTTTCATTTTCTACTGTGAAACAACGGCCCGGGACAGTGTTGCCACCATATGGAATAACTGATTATTGCAAAACAAATTCAGTGCGCATGTGCAACCTGCGTGTACCATGTACGTGCAATTACAAAAATCGGGTGGTGCACGTACAGTACATGCATACTTTTCTGATGATGAAATTTGCATCACACGCACTGTACGCTGTCCCTCACGTACAGAAGAAGTACAAAAGTGAAGTATACTTTGGGCTTAGAAAGAAGCTTTTGTTATTTGTATTGCTCCTTTCCTGCACTTAAGTGTGAATGCTAGTTTCGATTTGAGCAATTGCCCTGCTATATGTCACACTATATGGACGTTGTGTTTCCCTGTTCTCCCTCCTTGTTTCAATACCTAAATATAGTTTTTTTCTCCTGTTGATTGTCTTATTCAGTTCACTGTTTGTCTTTCATTAATCACCCTACTTAAGTTCCCCTCTCTGTTCTGGCATTTGTCGGCTATTGTGTTTGGTTACCCTATGTGTGTATTGGGGATTTACTAAAATAATTAAGATTGCATTCGTGTGCGCTCTTTGTCTTCATTCCAGCACATAAGCATGACAGAATAGCCGACTCACAAAAGTAAAGCGGCGAGTTTCCCTTGTGTTTTGTTTTTTCGTTTTTTGAAAGTTTTTCTTTTTGTTATTTTTTCATGGATCGTCCCGAATTCCTCCTCCTCCTGCTGAAGCAGGGGGAAAGATCCCTCAAGGACCATACAAAACTGTTCCTGGAACCATCTAATTACACCAGCTAACCAGATGACATGCTCTGCACGTTCTACAACGTGAGCCTCAACACCGGCTGCAGAGCGCAGTCGTCCAAGGTTGATCTTTGAGAGAGTTTTGCCACCTTTGTGGAGTGGGTACTGGCGAGAAATGGATCTGCGTTCACTGTCGGACCAGAGGAGGATCTCGCCAGCCAACCATCACCCTGCTGCGCAGAGCATTAGCCAGAGCCCACCGCAGATGAAGAGCCAAAGCCCACCGTGACCGATGAGCCATCACCAGAAAGAACGACAGAGCTGAGGATTGCCACGGAGCCAGAGCCTCACCGATTGTCTGACCAAGTGAGAGGAAAGCCCCGCCCACTGCACCACAGCTGAGGGTGATGCTGTGATCCCTAGTCTTCCTTCATCATATGAAAGATCTGCCTGTCCCATTACGGCTAAGGATGTCGTGTATGACCGCTCTGTCTTCCCTGATCTGTCTGTTTGTCCCATCACGACCACGTAGGTCGTTCCCGGTAATGGGTGCTGCCATTTGGTGTGTGTGGGGCACCATGTGTCCTCTGCCATCTTCTGCCCCTCTGCCGCTGCTTCCTGCCAGCTGCTCAGCCCACCATCTGTGTTGTTGTTTCGCTACAGCTCTGCCAGTCTCCATTGACATCATGGTTGGAGGATCCCTTGTCTCCACCTCCAGCCTCCGAGTCCTGGACTCTGCCTCGGCCCGTTGACCCAGCAGCTCCACCATGGCTCTTAGCTCCCTCTACTCCTCCGTGGCCTGTCAGTTCACCAGCTCTGCCGGGCTTCCTCGTCCCTCTGGCTCTGCCTTGGTTGGTCGTTGACCTGCCCTCGCCTCAGGACTGCACTCATCCTGCTTCTCCTCGTCCCTCTGGCTCCATTGGGCTCCTCCCTCCCTCCAGCTCTACCTTGGTCCTCTGTCGCTCCGGCTCCACCTCGGCCTTCCGTATCCCCGCCTGCACCTCGGTCTCCTGAGCCTTCTGCTCCTCCTTGGCCCTCCGGATCCTCTGTGTCGCCCTGGCTCTACGGCTCTCCGTCGTCGTCTTGGGCTCCTTTCCTACCTGCTCTGCCATCGGTTGGCCCCCTGGAGTTGTCAGCCCTTCCACCACCATGGCTCCTTCCTCCGTTGGGTCCACGGTGGGTCGCGTTCGTGGCTGCAGTCTGGATCCCGCCTGGCTCCTCCTGTTCCAAGTTCCTCCTGTCTTCTCCCTGGCTCCTCTTTCCGTCGTCTCCACCCTGGACTCTGTTAGTCGTCCTCCTCCCGGTTGTCTGTCCTCCTCCTGAACCTCCACCAGTTTTGTTTGCCTGTCTTCCTGCTAGCCCTTCACCGTCCCCTGTTACCATTCCACATCCACTCCTTTGTCCTCCTCCTCGCACCCTTTGTTGTTTCTGCGGCGTGAAGTCACGCCTTCTGGGAGGGGGCAATATGTCACACCATATGGACTTTGTTGTTGTGTTTCCCTGTTCTCCCTCCTAGTTTCAGTCCCTCGACATAGTTTCCTCTCCCCTTGATTGCCTTATTCAGTTCACCTGTTTGTGCCTCGTTAATTACCCTACTTAAGTTCCCCTCTCTGTTCTGGCGTTTGTCGGCTATTGTATTTGGTTACCCTATGTGTGTGGATGTTTTCTTCATCATTCCTTGTGGATTTATTAAAAGAATTAAGATGACCTTCTTCGTCGTGCGCTCTTTTTCTTCATTCCAGCACGTAAGCGTGACACTATAGGCTTTTGGATGTGCTAATTAAGAAGGCGGCCACAGTTGTTTTCACTGAATTGTCTTTTGGCTATGTATTTATTTGTTATCTGTGAGTTGCCCTCATGTTCAGCCTCCTCGTGTGAAGGCCTACGAGTGTAAGACCTGTGACTTTTACCTGCGCGACTTTAACAGAGCAATGATTCTGGCAACGCACTTAAGTAGGCCTACTCTTTTTATCTTCCCTTTACACAATCTCCTTTCTGTTCTCTCTTTTCCACCTCTATCATTCCGGTTGTCTCTTAACAACGCTCTAACATCACTCAAATGGCGACACAATCTTGCTAACCTGCGTCCTATCTGTACATCTTCTACTGCACCTCTTTCTTTTTCTGCGAGTCTCTGCCAAATTGTCAGTTGGCTGTCAACAAAGCAGACTTCATTTGTACAATCCACACTCAGCATCTTAGGCTTGACTGAGGTTTGGATTTGAGGTCTGCTCTATCTAACAACTTCTCTTTCTCTCACACCCCTCGTCAGGTTGGGAGGGGTGGGGCACTGGTCTGCTCATTTCTTACAATTGGAAATACTCAACCCACTTTCCCCTACTGGGCACCTTCCTAGAGGAGCCGGATTGGCTGCTGTCCTCATTCCCGGAGGATGGCAGTCCACTTTTAGTCTTTGGCAACATTTATCTGGAAAAGCCTTATGCTACAGACTTCCATTCACTCCTATCTTCATTTGATTTCAAATGCCTTACAACTACAAACACTCACAAATCAGGCAACCAACTGGACTTAATTTACACACACAATTGTATTGCTGACAACATTCTGGCAGGCTCTGGTAACCCCACTGCTTAAAAAACCTACATTAAACACTTCACTTATAGATGGCTACAGACCTGTCTCTCTCCTTCCATTCATAGCCAAAACACTCAAGTGAGTTGTTTTTAACCAGATATAATTATTTCCTTCCCAGAACAACCAACTGGACGTTAACCAGTCAGGTTTCAGGAGTGGCCATTCAACTGAAACTGCGCTACTGTCAGTCACTAAAGTCTTGTGGATTACAAAAGCTGATTCCAAATCAACAGTTCTTATTTTGCTTGACCTATCTGCCGCTTTTGACACTTAGAATCATCAGATCCTCCTGTCCACCTCTCAACACTGGGCATCACAGGGATTCCACTTCTCTGGTTTAATCCTATCTCACTGTTAGGTTTTTCAGGGTGGCCTGGGGAGGGGAGGCATCACCATCAACTGGTCACTGGGGTTCCTCAGGAATCAGTTCTGGGACCCCTCCTCTTCTCCATATACACTACATCACTGGGACCCATCATACAGGCACATGGCTTCTCCTACCATTGCTATGCTGATGATACACAGCTCTATCTTTCATTTCAACTAGATGATCAAACGGTAGCTGCACAGAATATCTCAGGCTGCCTGGCGGACATCTTGGGATGAATGAAAGAACATCACCCACAGCTCAATCTGGCAAAGACTGAGCTCCTTGTCTTCCCTGCCACTCCAACTCTACAGCACGTCTTCACCATCCAGATAGGTTCATTAACAATTACCCCATCAAGTTCGGTCAGAAATCTTGTTGCAATCTTTGATAACCAGCTGACTTTCAAAGACCACATTGCAAAAACTACTCGATCTTACAGGTTTGCATTGCACAGCATCAGAAAGATCAGGCCCTTCTTAACGGAGCATGCAGCACAACTTCTTGCCCAGGCCCTTGTCATTTCTGGGCTGGACTACTGCAATGCTCTTCTAGCTGGACTTCCATCATGCACAATTAAACATCTACAAACAATTCAGAATGGAGTGGCACGACTGGTATTCAACAAGCCCAAAAGGGCCCACGTGACACCTCTCTTTATCTCACTGCACTGGTTGCCGGTTGCGGCTCTCATCAAGTTCAAGACGCTGATGCTTACATATAAAACGGCCACAGGCACAGCCTTCTTCCACTCACTACGAATCTACATTCCCTCCAGAAGTCTGAGATCCACTAGTGAGCGACACCTCATGGTACCATCACAGAGAGGCACAAAATCACTTTCCAGAACATTTTTGTTCACCGTTCCTGGCTGGTGGAATGACCTTCCTACCCCTATCCGGAATGCTGATTCCCTGACAATTTTCAAGCGACAGCTGAAAACTACATCTCTTTCATTAATATTTGACTTCATTCTAAAAAATAAATAAATAAATAAAAAACATACTAAAAACCTTTTTCTCTGTTCTTTAATCGTTCCCTGTGTAGCTTGTACTTATTTAAACAATGCTGGAAACTTGGTATTACGAGCACTTTATGTGTCTATTGCCTCTTTAAGATGCATCGCTTGATGTATTCCACAATTGTAAGTCGCTGTGGAATGTAAATGTAAATACGTGTGTCATCTTTGAGCAGCATTATTAATTGCAATGTTAATTGTTAACTGTATATGTTAATTGTAATTCATGGATTTATTTTCTGCAGATTTTCAGACTGCAGTATCACTGAAGAAGGTTATAAAGCTCTGGCTTCAGCTCTGAGATCAAACCCTTCACACCTGATAGAGCTGGATCTCACAGGAAATGATCCTGGACAATCAGGAGTGAAGGAGCTCAGTGATTTACTACAGGATCCAAGCTGTCAACTGAAGACACTGAGGTGAGTGTAATGGTTTTAAGATTTTGACTAAAGGAAAATTGGACCACCAAACCGTCTTTCATCTGTCTGCGCCACTTAGACATACCTAGGTCACCACATCTTTTGGATAAAAAACTTGGGTCCCACTTTATATTAGGTGGCCTTAACGACTGTGTACTTACATTTGAATTAATCATTTGGTACAATGCACTTATTGTGTACATACATGTTTTTACATTGTACTTATATTTTTTTAAAATACCTATATGTAATTACATCTGTAATTGATTTCTGTAATTACATTTATAATTACACTGTTGACCCATCCCTTACACCTTAACCCACCCTTAAACCTACCCATACCACCAAACCTGTCCCTAACCTTACCCGTATCCCACCTCAATAGCAGCAGAAGTGTTTTGCAATACAATATGACCACAATAAGTACATTGTACTTATTTTTTGATGCAAGTACATAGTAGTTAAGGCCACTTAATATAAAGTGTGACCAAAACTTGTGTTAAAATGTAATGATGAACATTTATATAAAGACAGCAGAAATTCTTTTTTCTATAGAAGTGCTTTTTAGACTAGTGTATAGAAAATATGAAGTCACATATGGTAAAATTCCTAAAATCATCTGCTTAATGAGTAAATGTACATGAATAACCATTCAGTAGCATTTGGTTGCACTGTTTTATGTTCAGTTTGCTGTGAAACAGCCTACCATGCGTATCAAGATGATCTTCATTATTGTAGAAGGCAGCTCTGCAATTACAGTTGTGAAATGTCAGTGTATTTATCCTGTCTCCAGATTGTTACAGAATCCTTCTGCAGTTGAAGCCTGTCAGTATTTGACTGGAGTTGAGTACAAAGACCCATTACTCCTGAGAGAGCTGAATCTGAGTGAACATAAACTAGGAAACACACAAGTGAATCAGATTGCTGCTCTTCTGCAGGATAAACACTGTAAACTCAACACACTGACGTGAGTATTGTTTTTTTAAATTTGTTACTGCACATTCATCCTATGTCCATCCTGTTACTGTACAAGTCAACTTACAGGGACCAAAACAAAACAATTCTCAGTGATCACTCAATATAAGCAACATGCACTGTGTTTGTAAATTCTACCTCTCATGTTCATAATTTTAGGCTCCGTGACTGTGGTATAACAGAGGAAAGCTGTTCAGCTCTTGCTACAGTCCTGAAATCAAACCCCAGTCTGAAAGAGCTTGACATGAGCAACAATAATCTGCAGGATTCAGGAGTGAAGAAACTCCAGAACGGATTAGAAAATACAAACTGCACACTGAAGAAACTCAGGTGAGTTTAATAACCCATTGTGTAATTGCAATTAACTTTGTTTTGTTTTGTTACATTTGTTCTGTTATTTATTTGAATTTGTACATTTGTTTTTCATAATACAAATTGTTTTATTCATATTAAGCATACATTTTGATTGTTATAAAACTTTTTTTCTTTTCTGTAGACTTTCAGACTGCAGTATCACTGAAGCAGGTTATAAAGCTCTGGCTTCAGCTCTGAGATCAAACCCTTCACACCTGATAGAGCTGGATCTCACAGGAAATGATCCTGGACAATCAGGAGTGAAGGAGCTCAATGATTTACAACAGGATCCAAGCTGTCAACTAAAGCTGAGGTGAGACACAGACACGGGAGACGGTTGTGTAATATTTTCAAGTGAACGCTCGAAATACATTTGGGTAACACTTTACAATAATTAACTAACACGCTAATACACTTTAATACATTAACTAACATTAACTAATCAAACCTTATTGTAAAGTGTTACAATTAATTGTTATTAAAGCCTATATGTTCACAAAAACACTGTTAAATTAAACAGAAAAGCAAGCAGGTGTGCATGATTTGGAGTGGCAGCCAATACAAATAATAACCGTTTCCTTACCTAAATCCTGCGTTTGGACCAGGCTCGGTTGCAGAATCACATCTGTGCTTCTGAAATTATTATCTTTTTCTATATAGTGTAGTAGTTAGTTATCTCTGTGTCATACATTTTATTTAAATTCTGAATATATTATCGTACAGCATGCAAAGAGTGCTCCCTTTAAAATTTATTAAAAACTGTCACTTATTCATCACAAAGTTCCAAAAAAAAAGAAAGAAAACAATGAACGTGACTACACAATGAAACTTTTTTTAATGTCTTTGTTATAAAGTTACGAGCATAGAACTCAGCAAATTTATTTTGTTATGCTATTATTACGAAGAAAACAGATCCTAGACCAGGGGTTATGGGCAGCTTTTCCATCTAAAAGCAATCAGAAGCAACATCAGGCAGTTGTATAAGTAAGACTATTATACACCCTAAACTCAAGTCCGACTGTCCCCTCTGTCCGAAGGGGGGGCACAGGGATGTCCGTGGGGGGGCAAAGCACTGGGCCTAGTGAGACATGATGAAATAATACAAAATAAATTATATGCAGGTGAATCATTTATAGAAATACTATTTCAGTAAAACAACAAGCTGCACAATGTGTTGTAGCATCACAGCTGACAAAGCGATTTCAAACCAAAAATCATTTAAAATGGTTTTCATCAGCACCAACTGCTGATTTTTTTCATTACACAAGGTTTATTTGAGAACTGAGTTGAATCCTGCATCATCTTCTCTTCTGTAGGTTTTTGGGTCCAGATGCAGATGAAGCCTGTCAGTATGTGACTGGAATTGTGGGTAAAAACCCGTTACTCCTGAGAAAGTTGAATCTGCATAAATGCAAACTAGGAGACACACGAGTGAATCAGATCGCTGCTCTACTGCAGGATAAACACTGTAAACTTAACACATTGACGTGAGTATTTCACAACATTTTCATATTTATACTTTGAATTGAAGTATCTTTAATATATAATATTTATTTTGTGTTGTACATTAAATAAGTGGTTAAATGAACATTTTACATTTATTAATTTAGTGGACACTTTTATCCAGAGCAACTTACAAATGATAATAATACAAGCAGAAGCAACTAAGACTGTTGTTGTTCATTAAAGAAGGCTTTCAGATTTATACAAACAGTTTTCTTTCTCTACAGGCTGAATAATAACAGGATCACAGCAGAAGGTTGTGCTGCTCTGACTTCAGCGTTTAATTCAAATCCTTCAAACCTGATAGAGCTGGATCTGAGTGGGAATGAACTAGGAAACTCAGGAATACAGAAGATCTGTCCTCTGTTGAAAGATCTTCAGTGCAGATTGAAGACACTGAAGTGTGTGTTTTTATTTGTCTACATTTCTACATCATATGCATTTGTAAATGTCAATTTGATTAGATTGACTGTCATGACAGAGTTTTTGTTTGATTACTTACATTGTTATCTTTCAATATTATATGAAATATAAAAATTCAATTTAAGCGGATGATATCTTTAAGGAATTTGTTGTTTATCTATGGGGTGAGAATTCTGTCAATATTGAAACAAAGTAGGATATTTTTGTGCTTTCTATAGTATTTTTAAGATTTAAATAAGGATTTATCACTTTATTCATATCAGTTGTGTGTATTTAGCATAGAACATGCAGTACTTAACACTTTTATATATATATACAGACTTTCAGACTGCAGTATCACTGAAGAAGGTTATAAAGCTCTGGCTTCAGCTCTGAGATCAAACCCTTCACACCTGATAGAGCTGGATCTCACAGGAAATGATCCTGGACAATCAGGAGTGAAGGAGCTCAGTGATTTACTAGAGGAAGGATGCTGCAAATTGAAGACCATCAGGTGATAATTGCCTTCAAATATTTAAAAATAAGCCACCTGATGTGTTCTGTGTGAAACTAGGTAGAATGTTAAAATGTTGCATTATGAAACTGAATGACAGAAAAAGGAATTTACTGAATTGCAATTTAAAGAAATTTAAATGACAAAACTCATGGGTCTGACATGAGTTTTGTGAAATAATGTAAAAATATGAATAATTACATAATTTTGATATATTATTGGCTGATCACTGGGAAAATTTAACTCTTCTTCTTCTTCTTCTTATTATTATTATTATAGTGCAAGAAATGGAATTTCCACTAGCCTAATATTTCACCTCCAATTACTTTTAAGTGAAAACACAACAAAACTAGGGCTTCCCCCTAATAGTCGACTAACCGTTAGTCGACGAGAAGAGGCTTGGTCAACCAAAATTTTATTAGTCACTTAGTCGCAGAAAAAAATAAATGAAAAATCCACAGGAAGTGGTGAGGTCATGCAGTCCGTGATGGACAGATCATTGAAGGCTGGTCTATGTGGTAGTACAGTACATCAGGCAGGACATCCAAGTGCTCGCCTATCATTTATCGACCTCAAGTATGGATTATCATCTAGTAGCAACTTTACATGGCCGCTCAATCTAATATTAAAGGTCCTGTATGTAAGTTTAATACATAATATATTATGTTTGTAGATATTTAGGAAACATGTTATGTTTACATAGCTGTTTCTCTGAAAAATGATGCTATAGCCAGTAATTCTACTCTGAAATGTGCGTTTCGGGCAGATTCCGGGCCGGAATTGCAGTACCCTTTTTAACCGCTAGCTGGCAATATTACATGCTAGACCTTTAATCTGTATGATCCTGCCCACTTCCAGTTGTCAGAAAACACAGCGTATTGCTGTCAAGGAATCATGTTATGTTTACATAGTTTCTCTGAAAAATAATGCTATAGCCAGTAATTCTACTCTGAAATGTGCGTTCTGAGGCAGAATGCCTTTGTTTTTGCAGTACCCATTTCAACCTCTACCTGTCAATCTTACATACTGCACCTTTAACCTAGAAAAATGTATGCTATTGAAGTGTCTGTGCGGACTGTGGAAGCTGAACAGCAGCGCACTCACTGCATGACAGATGGAGGCGCCAGTGCGGTCACTTGCTCTTAAAATACTGTCATTTTTAGTCATACAGATAAGAGTAATACATCTTTCAAATCTGTAAAGACTCTACGTTTACTTGTGTACACTCACAGTAACAACAAATCATTATGCTTGAAAGTAAACAGGATGCGCTTTCTGCCATCTCAGTCTGTGAACTTGAGCGTGAATCTCCATAGGCCTACTTGCCTTACAGACATGAAAAAATATGAAATGTCTGCTTTTAAATGAACCAATTCAAATGGAAAACAAATGAAGAGTTCCAATGCGAAAGCCTCTAAAAGCCATCTTGGTCATAAATTAGATAACAATACTGAGTGAATGCTCTTCACACATGCATAGTATGTGTTCATCAAGTACTTTCACTTCAAATACGCTAAATCCCAGCCTCAACCCATTCAGAAGTACTAGTACTTACATTCAAACCTATGCATAGTAGCAAGAAAGAAATGCTCATTTTAAAGGAAACTTAGAGGCTTTTGCATCTGAACTCTTCAAATATTCTCAGATTATGTAATCCGTATAAAACATGCATACAGATGCATCCACTACTATGGAGATGACTAGTCAGTGTTGCCGACTTCATCTCTTAACCCTCAAGCATCCTTTGTATAGCAGCCCTTAATTGGTCCTTCATGGACAAATTTGGGCACGAAGGTCTCAGGTGTGATTCCATTTTTTTTTTTTTTTCATATTACTTTCTTTCAGAAAATAAAAACTATCAATTTATGCAAATTTATATATATATATATATATATATATATATATATTTTTTTTTTTTTTTTACCTCTAAAAGTACCATATTTTATGTATAATATGCTTATTTTATATTTAGTATTTATTTTACTTAATAAATAATAATAATAATTCCAGTAAATTCAGACAGCCAAAACCTAAAAATTTGGTGACTTTGGTGACATCTGGTGACATATGATGGTATAAAAAAATAAAATAAAAAAAAATCAATAGCCACTATATGGCTGTAGTACTCAATGGTTGCATATAGGCTGAAATCTATTAACCATTGTTGTAACGAACATAACCTCTTAAATTTTAGATTTTATCACGTTAAAATTAAATAATTATTTTTAAAAAAGCATTTGTGGTATGGAAGCATATGTGTAGCTAAATTCAATTTTAAATGTAATATGCAAAATGGCAATGCAATATGTAAAATGACAATGTATTTCTGTACAGAAATCTTCAGGTGAGTGAAGTTCAGGTGCCATGGAACACGTGCTATTTTATGGATTAAAAATAAAAGAATAATAAAATATAAGGCAAGGTAGTAAATTATGAGGTTCCATTTGTGTCAAAAATGAGTCGACTGCTTTGTGCTTTGTACTATACATTTGTCTTTGTCTACAGTCGTTGACTACTTGTTCAGGTAAATCAGTAAATGTTGGTGTGTATGTTGTCTGTTGATGTCGTCTTAATCTGTCGTCCTGCCTGCTTTTTCTCTGTTGTTTTTACTGTCGTTTTTTGTTCTGTCGTCTTGTTGTGTCATCCTAACAGTAATCGTATTCTGTCATCCTTACTGTTGTCCTGTTCTGTCATCTTGTTCTGTCGTCCTAACAGTGATCTTATTCTTATTCTCACAACTAGGAATGTACTACAACCTTTGGAACATGAAGAAAAAAAAAAAAAAAAAAAAATATATATATATATATATATATATATATATATATATATATATGGTGACATATGATGGTATAAAAAAATAAAATAAAAAAAAATCAATAGCCACTATATGGCTGTAGTACTCAATGGTTGCATATAGGCTGAAATATATATATATATATTTTTTTTTTTTCATGTTCCAAAGGTTGTAGTACATTCCTAGATATGAGACTGACTTACTACAGGTGATATTTTGCCAATACCTTCATTACTGTACTTACAGTACACAAATATTCTTAGGAAAAAGAAAAACTACTGTAATTTACCAAAAGGGTTTACAGTGTACAAATGCACAGTGCACACATATTTTTTAGAAAAAAGTTGTAGTGTTTTCCTATTTACAAGACTGACCTACTACAGGTTAGAGTTTGCCAATATCTCCCTTACTGTATGTACAGTACACAAATAGTTTTAGAAAAAAAAACCTACAGTTATACACCAAGAGGGTTTTATCATGTTCCAAAGTTTGTACTATATTTAGTCAGTTTTGCCCACTAGGCATTTACTATTGTCCTGTAATTTGAATGAATTGTTGGACTTTGTATTGTACTGTGAGGTAAATTTGCAGACGGTCCCTAAAGCAGCCTAGTCGAATATGAAATTTGAAACTAACTTTACCGCGTTGATGAAGGTTATGATGACAGAACAAGACAACAGTAAAGACGACATTAAGGACGACAGAATAAGATGACTGTTAGGACGACAGAATAAGATGACTGTTAGGACGACAGAACAGGACGACAGTAAGGACGACAGAACAAGATGACTGTTAGGACGACAGAATAAGATGACTGTTAGGACGACAGAACAAGATGACTGTTAGGACGACAGAATAAGATGACTGTTAGGACGACAGAACAGGACAACAGTAAGGACGACAGAACAAGATGACTGTTAGGACGACAGAATAAGATGACTGTTAGGACGACAGAACAGGACAACAGTAAGGACGACAGAACAAGATGACTGTTAAGACGACAGAACGACAGAATAAGATGACTGTTAGGACGACAGAACAGGACGACAGTAAGGACGACAGAATAAGATGACTGTTAGGACGACAGAACAGGACAACAGTTAGGACGACAGAACAGGACGACAGTAAGGACGACAGAACAAGATGACTGTTAGGACGACAGAACAGGACGACAGTAAGGACGACAGAACAAGATGACTGTTAGGACGACAGAACAAGATGACTGTTAGGAGGACAGAACAGGACGACAGTAAGGACGACAGAACAACATGACAGTTAGGACAACAGAACAAGATGACTGTTAGGAGGACAGAACAGGACAACAGAACAAGATGACTGTTAGGAGGACAGAACATGACGACAGTTAGGACGACAGAACAGGACGACAGTAAGGACGACAGAACAAGATGACTGTTAGGAGGACAGAACAAGATGACTGTTAGGAGGACAGAACAGGACGACAGTAAGGACAACAGAACAAGATGACTGTTAGGAGGACAGAACAGGACAACAGAACAAGACGACAGTTAGGACAACAGAACAGGACGACAGTAAGGACGACAGAACAAGATGACTGTTAGGACGACAGAACAAGATGACTGTTAGGAGGACAGAACAGGACGACAGTAAGGACAACAGAACAAGACGACAGTTAGGACGACAGAACAGGACAACAGTTAGGACGACAGAACAACATGACAGTTAGGACAACAGAACAAGACAACAGAATAAGATGACTGTTAGGACGACAGAATAAGATGACTGTTAGGACGACAGAACAGGACAACAGTTAGGACGACAGAATAAGATGACTGTTGGGGACGACAGAACAAGATGACTGTTAGGAGGACAGAACAGGACGACAGTAAGGACGACAGAATAAGATGACTGTTAGGACGACAGAACAAGATGACTGTTAGGACGACAGAATAAGATGACTGTTAGGACGACAGAACAAGATGACTGTTAGGAGGACAGAACAGGATGACAGTAAGGACGACAGAACAAGACGACAGTTAGGACGACAGAACAGGACGACAGTAAGGACGACAGAATAAGATGACTGTTAGGACGACAGAACAGGACAACAGTTAGGACGACAGAACAACATGACAGTTAGGACAACAGAACAAGACAACAGAATAAGATGACTGTTAGGACGACAGAACAAGACGACAGAACGACAGAATAAGATGACGTCAACAGACAATTTACATGCCAACATTTACTGATTTACCTGAACAAGTAGGCAATGACTGTAGACAAAGACAAATGTACAGTACAAAGCACAAAGCAGTTGACTCATTTTTGGCACAAATGGAACCTCATAGTAAATAAGTGTAGAATAGCACTGTCTGTTTGCTTACTGTATGATCTGCTGTTGGATTTATTTATTTTTATTAGACAAATTTATTTTATTTTTTTTAAATGCTCTAAATTATAGTTTTTCCCATTAATTTTCTATGGGTGCCCATTTTTGTCCACAAAAGTGGTTTTCAACCACTTAACTTTGTTGAATCAAGTTAATTTTTGTGTGTGTGTTCAGGTGGCAAATTTAGGAAAAGTAGCCAAGTCTTGTACCGCTCAGATTAAGGAAATAAAAAAATTAAAAAAAGATTTTGCTCAAATTTGTCCCGAAGAATGCTTGAGTGTTAAGCCGAAAACCAAGAAAGCACTAGTTTATCACTAAATGTTAATGAAGCCTCCTTACTGTTTATCCATGACACATTCACAATCATTACTTCTGCTGGTGTGTTATGCATGCACTTGAATGCTTATTAGGCTGTGTAGGCAATTAAAGACTCATTATTATGATTTAAATGGTTTATTAATAACTGTGCAATTAGTCGACTAATGCTTACAATGAATGACTACTTGTCGACCAGAAAAATCTTTAGTCAGGGGAAAGCCCTAAACAAAACACATCTCTGTATTTTCTATATTACTTGCATTCACTGAAAATTGCATATCGTTATATACAGAAGATGATCCTGATTAAATGACTCACAACACAATACAACACATTACATAGATTTTGAAATGGTCTTCACAGTGTGAAATGAGACAAACTGTGAAGCGTCTGAGAGTTTCTACACATAGAGTGAAATTAATGTGCTTGTTGAATTAAACTTCTGTTGCATCATGACACCCTAGTAAAAAAAAAAAAACGAATAAAAAATTGTATACCGGCTGGGGTGCCACGTACAACAGGCAAGCATTTTCGGGGGTGTGGACGGGCCTTCAAGGTTCCTACCACTCCCTTCAGGGATCAGGGTGTGCCCTGCCTGCTCAGGTTGCGAGCCCAGTCTACCAGAAGTGTTGCATCCTCCTGGTCACTGGATCGTAGTGCCTCGCTGACAGATATATGTAGAGCTGCGGGCTGGGAAACCCCCCAACATGTTCGCTAGATTCTATAGCCTTTGTGTTGAGCCGGTATCCTCCTGTGTTCTCACCTCAATCAGGTAGAAGCACCAAGATACCCCCCGGCTAATAGGGCTGGGATGATAAATCATTGCAGAATCGATTCATAGATCGATTCTGATATTTTACAAATGCATCGCCATTCCTCTGGAATAGATTCTGAGCTAAGATTTTAACAGCAGATGGCGCTCTACTCTAGTTTTTATCCGCATACTCAAATGCTCATGAAGAAGAGCGCTGAAGAGCGCTTGTGCATTCGGCCAAGTCATGTTATTTCACCTCAGCTCAGAATGCTTTTATAACATGAGATTAATGTAAACAAGATTAATGTGTGTAAGGATTTGGAAACACCAGAATACAGCTGTTTCGAAAGCATGCAGTGCCATCTGCTGTTAAAATCTAAGCTCAGCAGTATCCATGGCGCTTTGGTAGGGTTCCCCAATTTGTCAGTATCGACATGACGTCGAGAGTGCCCGACCGAAAGGGAACATCTCAGTTACGTATGTAAACCTCATTCCCTGAAGGAGGGAATGGATACGTCACACCAATACTGATGAATTGGGGATCTCGCTAAAAAGACCAATCTACTTCAAGTGTAAACTAAATGAGCCAATGTACATTGGCATGCGATGATTGCATCCAGCTGCCGCTGATCGCAGCACGAGTATAATAGGCAGCAGGTGCAACGCATACTCAGGTTTTCGCTGAGGAGCCGAGTTGGTGACCCGGCCGCTCAGCAGTGGTACAGCAACTGTGGCGACGGGACATGATGCCTCCGTTCCTTCCTTCAGGGAACGAGGGATACATATGTAACCGAGATGGTGCTGGTGTTGGCTGGCAAAAAAAGAAAAAAAAAATGCTTGTGGGGGAAGAGTTAATATCATTGGTTTCTCATTAAACCAGCAAAACATCTGTAATATAGTCACTCTGGTTAAGGTGAGATGTTCTTAATTTTACTAGGTAGCAGCACCGTTTGGTAAAATTGTAAAAGGGGCAGTCATGGCCTAATGGTTAGAGAGTCTGACTTGTAACCCAAAGGTCATGGGTTCGAGTCTCGGTACCAGCAGGGATTGTAGGTGGGGGGAGTGAATGTACAGTGCTCTCTTTCCTCTGTGTGTACTTGGATGGGATAAATGTAGAGCACAAATTCATGGGAGTATGAGACATAATAATTGGGCACACGTAGCATTTGAAATGCTCAAGTATCGATATTAGCCACTAAGAGCTGAGAATCATCAGTTGTTGTATCATCCTTGAAATGTATGAATTGTAATATAATTATCTAATATAAAATTACTATCTTCTTCCCGTAGGTTTTTGAAAAGTCCTGCTGCAGAGGAAGTGTGTGAGTATCTCACTGACGTTCTGGGTAAATGTCCATTATTACAGAAAGAACTGGATCTGAGTGAAGATAAATTAGGAGATCTGGATTGGGAGAAGCTCTCTGCTCTTTTGATGGACTCTCATAGCAAACTGGAGAAAATTACGTGAGAATAACGTCTCTGTTTATCATTTTAAAAGACTGTCAGTTGCATGTATCATCAGATATGAAGACCTGTTGATCTGATGTGTGTTGAATATATGCTGAATAATAAATAATGCTGTTTTTGTGTTTAGGTTGAATAATTGTGAGCTGACAGAGAAAAGCTACTCAGCTCTAGCTACTGTTCTCTCCTCCAAAACCATCTTGAAAGAGATGAACCTGAACAACAGCCGTCTGCTGGACTCAGGAATCAAAGAGATCAGTAAGGGACTGAAGAATCCTGTGTGTGAGCTGAAGATACTCAGGTGAGTACATTTCACAATCAGCTACACTCAACACCACATCAATCACTGAAATATTATATATTTATTGAATCTGCTTACTTCCAGCAGTTGGACAATTTGAAGAATACATTTTTGTTGCTGTTGTGTGTGTGTGTGTGCGCGTATGTGTGTTGTAGTGGTTTTCATTCAATAACTGCATGGACACATATTTGTACATTTTCACACAGAAATCACGAGCCATAATTAACCTCACAACAGTGCTATCTCTAATTACAGAATAAAAAAATAAAAAAATAAATATAGCTGCAAGCAGTGATGACGGGCCCAAGCCATCAGAGCAAATGTGACCCCGGTGGCATCAGGAGAACGGTGCCCAGCGGGAACATGCATTTACAGTAACCCTCTGGCAGTCTGGTTTTAAAGGATACAGCAATGACAGGGTTAATCCAAACCATCAAGACTGTGAAAAACACTCACACAGAACAATATATAAAACTTTAGTAACATTGTACAATAAGGTTTCAGTTATTAACAATAACTCTAATAATTAACATGAACAATAATTATATAGCATTTATTAATGTCAGTTAATATTAAGTACAAAACTATGTTCAAAGTTGACAACTACATTATTAATTAAAATGTATAGTTATATGTACATCAGTTACTGTACCATGATTAAAATTTATAGTTATATGAATATTTTAATGTTAGTATTAACTAACATTAAAAGATTAATAAATTATCTTTCTTAACATTAGTTTATGTACTGTGAATTAACATGAACATGAATATTTTAATGTTAGCATTAACTAACATTAAAAAAAGATTAATAAATGATCTAAAAATATATTGTTCATTGTTAGTTCCTGTTAGTTAATGCATTAACTAATGTTAACCAAAGAGACCTTATTGTAAAATTGTTGCAACACTTTTTATGATGTATAATCATTTTTAAAAATTACTTGAATTATCTATTTATAGATAAGCATTTGTGAAATAATTATATAAAACTATATTACAAGTAATATATATATGAACTTATTTTATACATGTGTTTCTTATTCTAATTAACTGAACCGAGCAGTAAAGGGTCAGACAAGAGAAAAGGATAAGGCCTAAGAGATTTCTTGAAGAGTTTAAATAGACTATCTCTCTCTCTCTCTCTCTCTCTCTCTCTCTCTCTCTCTCTCTCTCTCTCTCTCTCTCAACCAACCACCCCACACTCAACACACAAATACACACACACACACACACACACACACACACACACACGTCTGGTTTGCTATCCTTGTGGGGTCTCTGCATAGGCGTAATGGTTTTTCTGCTGTACAGACCGTATATTCTATTGCCCTACACCAACCCTACACCTAAACCTACCCCTTACAGGAAACTACAGGCATTTTTAGATTTTCAAAAAAAAAATTCTGTGCGATTTATTACCTTGTTTACCCGTGGGGACCTCAATTTAGGTCCCCACCGTGACACATGAGTCTGTGTGTATTCAGGTTTAAGTCCCCACCTGAATAGAAAAACAGGTACACACACACACACACACACACATACACACACAGACACTGAAACATTCAATACTGACATGTTGACGACACCTAAAACGTAGATCATTTACGTATGAGCAGCTTTACAGACTTACAAATGAATCCTTATGAAAATTGAAATTGCAGCATTAACATTTTATTATATTGTATTGAGGCCAGTGATATTAATGGCATTATGTTTTCAATTGTGTTGTATCCACGGAGGGATCAGAAGCAACCCTAATAATTTATTACTATTATTATCACTTGCCCTTTTCTTTGTCCTTCACCCCCTCCCAATCTTAATGGAATCTTTATTATTACTATTTGTATTATTATTTATTATTGTTATTATTATCATTATAGCTATTATTGTCATTATTGTTGTTAATATATATATATATATATATATATATATATAATTTATTTTTTTATTTCTTTGTCTTTTTTTTTTAGTTTTACTAGTTATATCTCTTATAAATCTATTAGATATAAATCTGGTTATGTTCCTGTTCTCGTTATGTCATTATTAGTTCATCCCTCTCACCTGTCTGTCCCTCATCAGCTCCCCAACATTTAGTCAGGTCTGTTCATTCTGTCTCTGTGTGTGTCTACACACAGAGAGACACAGACACACACAGAAAAACATCCAACAATACCGGACAGGAACATAACCAGATATGGGCACATGAGGGAGAAAGCACAACAAACAGTCCTGGGGTGTGACATCTGTGAGTTTGTGTGTGTGTGTTTCATTGTATCTAGGTGTGAGGGTGGAAGCATAAAAATCAAAGAATATCTAACAGATTTATAACAGATATAAAAAAATAAATAAAAAAAAAAGAGAGAACAAAAAAAGGAAACCAGTGGAGACAACAACAACAACAAAAATATTAACAACAATAAGGACAATAATAACTGTAATGATAATAATAACAATAATAAATAATAATAAAGATTCCATTAAGATTGGGAGGGGGTGAAGGACAAAGAAAAAGGCAAGTGATAATAATAGTAATAAATTATTAGGGTTGCTTCTGATCCCTCCGTGGATACAACGCAACTTGAAAACATAATGCCATTAATATCACTGGCCTCAATACAATATAATAAAATGTTAATGCTGCGATTTCAATTTTCATAAGGATTCATTTGTAAGTCTGTAAAGTTACTCATACGTAAATGATTTACGTTTTAGGTGTCGTCAACATGTCAGTATTGAATGTTTGTGTCTGTGCAAACTAATAAAGATCTTCATTGCTGGCAAACAATAGAGTGCATTCACAGATTTGGTTTTGATTGATTCTTCATGTCCACTTTATCCTATGCTCTTCATGTTCTCAGGGTTCTTAAATGTCCCACTACAAGTGAGAAACCACATCAGATGGTTCAGTGTCTGCAAGGAACTGAACAAATCATTCAAATTGATTCACAAACCAATTGAGACTGTTTTGCCAATTGCTTGATTAAAGATCCATCCAAAAATGAAAATTCTGTAATTTACTCACCCTCGAGTTGTTTCAAACCTGTATGAATTTCTTTCTTCTGCTGAAGAAAAAAGAAAATATTTTGATGAATGTATGTAACCAAACAGTTGGTAGTCCCCATTGACTTACTATTGGTAACCTACGTTCTTACCCATGTTCTTTTTTTTTTTTTTTTTTTTTTTTTTTATTAAAAGTACCCACCTTTAAATCTCTTAAAGGGATACTCCACCCCAAAATTTAAATTTTGTCATTAATCACTCATCCTCATGTCTTTCCAAACCCGTAAAAGCTTTGTTCATCTTCGGAACACAATTTAAGATATTTTGGATGAAAACCGGGAGGCTTGTCCCATTGACTGCCAAGTAAATTACACTGTCAAGGCATAGAAAAGTATGAAAGACATCGTCAGAATAGTCCATCTGCCATCAGTGGTTCAATTGAATTTTATGAAGTGACAAGAATACTTTTTGTATGCAAAGAAAATAAATATAACAACTTTATTCAATAATTCGTCTCCTCTGTGTCTCTCATTTTGGGGTGGAGTATCCCTTTAACGAGTACATATTTTCCAAAAGTTACTCAAGTAAATGTAATGGAGTGAATGTAGTTTGTTACATACACCTCTAATTATAAAATGAGTTTTTGTGAGAGTGCATACCTCACGCTAGTCATTGATGGCTTCAGTGGTGGGAACTTTCTTTGTATAAAATTTATTCCCAGTTTGAATAGTCATGTAAATTAATTTTCGTATTCATAATATTGCAGCCCTCCCCTTTTGAGTTCCTGTTTTTTGTTTGTTTGTTTTTTTATGTACTTCATGCATTCGGTTCACATTATTATTGTGTTAATACATTTGTGCCGCTTTTGAGCAGCATTATTAATTGTAATGTTAATTGTAATTCATGGATTTATTTTCTGTAGACTTTCAGACTGCAGTATCACTGAAGAAGGTTATAAAGCTCTGGCTTCAGCTCTGAGATCAAACCCTTCACACCTGATAGAGCTGGATCTCACTGGAAATGATCCTGGACAATCAGGAGTGAAGGAGCTCAGTGATGTACTACAGGATCCAAACTGTCAACTAAAGCTGAGGTGAGACATGATGAAATAATAAAAAAAGAAAAAAAAGTGATATGCATGCTAAATATTCATTCATTCATTCATTCATTCAAAATATTCATATTCAAATATTATTTTTTTGGTTAACAACTTTTTATAAAATTTTCCTCTGGGAACAGCAGGAAAAAAACAAAATAAACTGTAAAAAGCAACTGTGTAAATTTAGAACCCACCCCCACCCACAATAAAATAATTTTTACAAGGATTCTAGAAAAGATGACAACATCAAAAGTTGAATGCCATAAACCCACAGTTTCCATACTAGATCCATGCATACGAGAATTTGAGAGTTCCATCGAGATAATGTCCAACAAATACAGTCCAGGTTTGTCTGTCCATTGTGTGAGGAGGATTCCAACGGTTGACTAACAATTTATTTTTTTGCTGCTGTGAGAGCAGCATATATTCAAATATTATTTCAGTAAAACGGTAATCTTCAAATGTGCTGATATTCAGTAGGGTGCAGTGGTGTAGTCTACGTGATACGCAGGTATACGCCGTATACCCATGAGGAACGGTCAAGGATTTGTGTATGCCCACTTAAAAAAGCGTGCGGATACGTAACAACATCGTTTTGTAACAGACCTTTCACACGTTCGTTCAAAAATTCACCCTGTCGGTGTTTTGCGAAGCACCGACTTTTTGGTAATCACTCCGTATTTCTGTTGACAACTATTGCCTTTGTGCAACTCTTGCACAGCATTGAGTGCGCAGCACAGCAAGCTTGAAATTAACTAATGTGAATCACTAAAGGAGATATGAAACGAACTACACCCTTTCAGTGTTTTTGTAAGCCTTCCCCTGAAGCTGCTGCTGTTGTTTCGTTTATGAATGAATCTGCGTTTTTAAACTAATCTAGTGAGTCAATTCAATTACCCATTCATAAAGACAGTCACTGCTTGAGTCCCAATGTGCATATCCATCCTAAATGTGATATTAGTCATTTTCAATACTATTTAGGCCAGATAGGGTGGATAGTATACACAAGGGACTTGCTTTGTTCTTGAATGAATCAGTCGTTCGAACGAATCAATTGAATTAATGATTCAGTGATAAAATCATTAACTTGCTGCTCGCTACCTACGGGCAGTTTTAGTTTAGTTTTTAAAGTATAATTTCAGTAGTTTAAATCATTTAATATTTCTATATTCAAAATGTTATGTTTAAAACATTAAAGTTAATTGCACTCACGCCACCCCTGAGCCTCATTAAATGTTTGTAAAATACCTACAAGCCACTTTTGTGTTCTTCTGTGCCACCTCTGTAGACCAAGTGAATTTTGTTAATACTAATTTTATTTGATCGGTAACTTATTCTTCTTATTCCATTGTTTTAATTAGAAATTTTGAAAAAAAAAAAGCGGTAACACTTTACAATAAGGTTCATTAGTTAAACATTAGTTAATGTATTAACTAACATGAACTAACCATGAGCAATACATTTGTTACTGTATTTACTAATCTTCGCTAACGTTAGTTAATAAAAATACAGATGTTCATTGTTAGTTCATGTTAGTTCACAGTGCATTAACTAATGTTAACAAGATTTTAATAATGTATTAGTAAATGTTGAAATTAACATTAACAAAGATTAATAAACCCTGTATAAGTGCAATTTATTATTAGTTAATGTTAACTAATGTAGTTAACTAATGAACCTTATTGTAAAGTGTTACCAAAAAAGCTTATAAAAATACACTTTTGAATTTGACATAAAATATAAAATACTTAGAATAAAGTTAGAAAAAATGCCCCTGTAAATCACTTTAAGGAGTCCAATATTACTTATGGGAAGGCTAATTTTTGTTATTGATCAGAAATTGGTCCTGAATTATTATTATTTTTTTTTACTGTGCTCCTAATTTTATTTTATTTTTTTCATTTTATTTATTTTTTTTTTTTTACAAGTGCTCCTAAAAAATAAAAGTAAGCGTAGAGCCCTGTTTAGTGAGTGTGGTGGTGCTTATGAGGGGCTGCTCTGGGATGGGTGAGTATGAGACTGGGAGGGAAAAATCACAGTATACTCACTACAAACAACTAGACTACACCACTGGTAGTGTGGTATTTGATTTCCATCAAGCCCAGATTCCCAACACTGTATCACACTACAGCAGATCTATCCAGAGTATCAGAGTATCCAGGTCTTCACAAATGTGTGGTGTCCAGGAAGATCTTGGGACCATTCAAAATGCCAACTTCATTGTCCGTATTTGTACTGAAAATGAAGATCTTGTGATCTGATGCCCTTCCGCTCCTCTCGACATTTACACTGTTTCTTTCAAATAAATATTTGAATGTCAAAAAGACTAAATTATTATTTTGTGTATTTATTTGTTCAAAATAAAAGTGCTGAAAGGAACTAGAGCTTGTCATTAAGAACAATGATAATTAATTTTGTTTTAACATATTTTAAAAGGCAATGGACATTTAGTTCAGAATTAAATTGAATCGTGCATACATTTTTGCAGGTTTTTGAGAAGTCCTGCTGCAGAAAAAGCCTGTCAGTATGTGACTGGAATTGTGGGTAAAGACCCGTTACTCCTGAGAGAGCTGAATCTGAGTGAACGTGAACTAGGAGACACACAAGTGAATCAGATCGCTGCTCTACTGCAGGATAAACATTGTACACTCAACACACTGACGTGAGTATTTCAGATCATTTTAAAATGTTATATTACTTTTAACAGCAATGTTACTGTACTTGACAATAATAATGTGAAGTATTAAAATTAAACAGTTACTGTAGATAGAGAGAACAATGGTTTTTCTACTAAAATTTTGGAAATTGTGCATCACGAATGTAGATGAAACATGCAGCAATTCAGACAATTATGCCAGATTGTTTTAAAATATAAATATTATGTGTATGAATTTTAATGTGTAGGACAATAAAAATGGATAGGGCATTTTTATCATATGTATAGGACTATAAAAACTTGTTAGAAATCAATGGAACGGTGAGAGGACATTTTTATCATATGTATAGGACAATAAAAACTTGTTAGAAATCATTGGAAGGGTGAGAGGTTTCATTAAAGGTAATACATTTATTTAGAGTCAAACATAATAAGTCTAGGGCAAACAACACAAGAACAAATCAATGAATGGTTGGAAATGGGGTTTTCAAATGGAGATGTGGAAGCAAGATGGGAATAAGTACCCCAAGAACTCACTCTGTAACCAAAGAGATAAAACAAAAATGAGAGAGAGAGAGAGAGAGAGAGAGAAAATCCTGGAGCTTCTTAAATAGGGTGCCACAGGTGATGCCCATTCTCAGTAAAGCAGAACCGGCCACCAAGTTGGAGCCTCTACCCTGGAATTCTCACAAAAAACACAGAAAAACAAGGGGCATGGTTGTAACACTAAAACAGTAGGTTGCAGAAAGTCACTTAATGAGTGAGCCATTCAGTCTTTCATTAAACAATTCTTTCAAACGGCTGCTTCATTCGGAAATGAAGCACGTGACTATCTTTATGAATCAGTCACTGAATCATTGGCTTACTCAATTCATTTAAAAAATTGGATTTATTCAATAACAGGCATTGTTTTTTGGTTTTCAAAAAGGCACAACATTTCTGCTGTGGCTTTGGTTGGAACAACACTGACAATATTTTGTGTAAAATGTAACACGTTTATTGAACGGTTATATAAAATCATTATTACATTTGCAGATATTTGAGGGAAAAACAGCACTCTTGCTCTTGTGATATTGCTAAACTACAGTATATACCCATAAAGGGACATCTTTTGCCCTGTTATCTTGTATTTTAATTCAATTCAATTCACATTTATTTGTATAGCGTTTTTCACGATCGTTACAAAGCAGCTTCGCAGAAAATTCTTATTTCTACATTACATTTAGTAGTTTGTCAATGGTGACTATGTCAAGGTGATGTCAATATATATATATATATATATATATACACACACATAACTGCTATACATATTCCATAATTGCTATATAGCAGTTATGGAATATTTACAGCAGTTTTGTATCTAGCCGTAAGTAAAAACATTTCCAGTGTGTGGCAGAATCTTGTTTTTGGTACAAGATTTTGATACTGACTTGTAATTGTTTAGCCAAAAGAACATTGATTTATCAAACTAGAGTGAATTAAGATGACTGAGTAAACAATAACTTTACAGAATGAATTTCTGGCCAGCCCAACATTGCCTTTTCTCTTTCTGTCTTCAGTCTGTGTGGATGCAGTATTACAGAGAAACAGTGTCTCATCCTGTCTTCAGCTCTGAAATCAAACCCATCACACCTGAGAGAGCTGGACCTCAGTTGGAATAAAATAAAGAACACAGGAGTGCGGCACATATGTGATCTCCTGAATGATTCCCACTGTAAACTGGAGAGATTGAGGTGAGGAACACTTTATATTCAGTATCTCACGACGAGCCTGAGTCAGAATTATTGGCACCCTTGGTAAATATGATCAAAGAAGGCTGTGAAAATTAATCTGCATTGTTTATCGTTTTGATCTTTAAAAAAAAAAAAAAAAAAAATATATATATAACCTTTCACAGAACTAAAACAATTGAAAATGGGGGAAAATCTCATTATGAAATGTTTTCCTCAAAAACACATTGGACACAATTATTGGCACCCCTAGAAATTCTTATGAGTAAAATATCTCTGAAGTATATTCCCATTCATATTCACAATTCTGAGCACTCCAGGGTGATTATGAACATGAAATTATCCAGCCATGGCTTCCTGTTTCACAGAAATATAAATAGGAGGGAAACGAAGCCCAAATTCCCTTAATCATCCATCACAATGAGAAAAAACAAAGACTATATTTCTGATGTGCAGCAAAAGATAATTGAGCTTCACAAATTAGTGAAGTGGCTTTAAGAAAAGAGCTAGAGCAGTGAGAATTCCCATTTCCACCATCAGGGCAATAATTAACCCTTTAACGCGTACGATCACACCAGTGTGATCAGTCTTGGCTGGTCCCTGGAGCGTACGATCACACCAGTGTGATTAGAACGTTCAGTGCGTCACGTCATCAACTGATGAATTCAAATCTGCTTTCTGGCGCGGAGCCAGATCAGACGCACGAGCGCTTGTCATATTATCACAATTCAGTGTTTTCAACCATATAATGCTTATTTTAGGTTTCAGACATTTAAATACACATAAGTACTAGCAAAACCATACATTTATCGTTTGTAAAATACACGCTGATGTCTATGGAAGCAGCAATAATGATCCTTATAAATATAATCTGACGACATGTTTTATTGATATCATATACAGATTGTGTAGATAACTTTAATGTTTACTCTCCTCTTCTCCCTTGTTTAACCAGAGACTTACTTTAACGTGTTTCGGGAGGAGAGGATGAATTTACGTGTTGTAAATCCCACAGCTCGGATTCAGCGCGAACAAACATGGCGGCGCCTATCACCCGGTATAGATCAACTAACACGATCATTATAAAAGTATTTAAACTACCAAATACATTTACTTGCACATATTTCAGAATCGGAATATCAGATATTTCATAATATAGTGAGTATGTTTGTGAATATTAATAATCAAAAAAGGAAAAACTAAATAAAATCCATCCATGTGTCATACAGCGCTATTAGGGCTGCGGTGTGTCACATGACAAGCATGACGCGTCGCCATGGAAACAATAAGGCTATACATTCTAAAATAACGGTCGCCTAAAAAAACTCACGCTGGGGGCTCAGCTAGAATATTTTAAACTCACGTGTGAAAGGGTTAAGAATTTCCAATCAACATAAAATGTTAGGAAACTGCCTGGAAGAGGACGTCTGTCCTAATGCACGGGGAGAAGGAGAATTTGAGTGGCCAAAGACTCTCCAAGGACCACAGCTGGAGAATTGCAGAAAATAGTTGAGTCTCGGGGTCAGAATACCTTAAAAAAAAAATTGTCAAACAACCTGTTTTACTGAGCCGACGAGACATGAGGCGTGAGGATCCATTTGCAAGCATTTATTAGAAACGTGGTCAAATACAGGCAGGGTCAAACATTAGTTAACAGGTATGTTGAGGACAAGACACAAGAGTACTCCGAGGGCATGCGGGGGTCATCGATCGGCAAACAATATCCAAAGGGCTTGACAATAGGGGTAATCCGAGTACACGAGCAATAATCCAAACAGGGGCAAACAGAGTCCAAAAGGCAAGACGAAAGGGCAATCCAAAAACACAAAAGCAATAATCAAAACACAGATAAACAGGCTTGGCAAGACTAAGATTAAGAAACTAGTAGCTATCAGCAAAGACTGTGATAAACGCTAGACAATACTCTGCAATCTGTGAGAGGAAGTCCATGGTTTATGTAGGGTGTGTGATTGTGTGATAGTTATTAGGTGTGAGCGTGTGATTGGTACAGCTGTGTGCAATCAGTGCAATGGATGATGGGAATTGTAGTCTGGTGAAAATGCAACAGTAGTGTGGTGAAAGAGTCCATGTGGTGAGCAGTTGACCTCTGGTGGTGAGTGAACAGAAGTGCATGGGCGGGATTCGTGACACAGCCCCTACATCACCGTATGTTGTTTGGGAGGGTTTCAAGAAAAATTCTCCTAGCTCATCCAAAAACAAACTCCAGCATATTCAGTTGTCAGACACGACTGGAACTTCAAATGGGACTGGCTTCTATGGTCAGATGAAACTAAAAAATGAGCTTTTTAGCAGCGAACACTGAAGATGGGTTTGGTGAACACAGCGATAAAAAGTACCCCATGTGTACAATGAAATATACTGCTGTATTTTTAATATTGTGGGCCTATATTTCTGCTGGACATCTTGTTTAGACACATGACATCATGGATTCTATCAAATACCGACAGATAAAAAAATCAATAAGTGACTGACTCTGTTAGAAATCTTATAATGGGCCATATTTGGATCTTCCAACCGTAAAATAATCCAAACACAAACCTCAAAAACAACACAAAAATGGGTCACTGAGCACAAAACCATGCTTCTGCTGGCCATTCCAGTCCTCTGACCTGAACTCTATAGAAAATGAGTGGAGTGAACTGAAGAGAAGCACCACCAACATGGAGCTGGGAATCTAAAGGATCTGGAGTGATTCTGGAAGAAGGAATCAAGTACCATCAAGTAGTTATGGGCACATTGTTTTACTTTCCTTGCTAGTGACATGTCCAACCAAACTACAAATTTTCCAGCGGTATGTGCAAAAGAGAAGTGCGCTTGAGAAGCTTGCATGTCTGTGCTGCTGCACGATCAATCCATTAATGAATTAATATTAATATTCTATGAATTAGATGCATTTATATTACATAGACATCCTTAATCTCTGATGTTTCCATTCTGCTCTCTGTTTGTTCTGTTGTTGATGTTCTTCGTCTTCGCATAAGTACAGTAGCTACTTGCACTGCATGGTAGGCCTATCTGTTTTTTGTATCAGAGCCTTTTAATGAGTGTAAGTGTAACAGTATCCGGCCCATCACAGATGCTGCATCTCTAGTAAAGATGATCTCTCTTCCTTGTTTTGTTGATGTAATAAAGAGTTAGCTTCTAATGTTTTATTTTATGCTCTCTCTCGATCTTGCCCAATATTAGGTTAAGATACTGTGATATGACAGTTGAAGGTTGTTCTGCTGTGACTTCAGCTCTGAAATCAAACCCATCACATCTGAGAGAGCTGGACCTGAGCGGGAATAAACTAAAAAACACAAAAGTAAAGCAGTTGTATGATGTACTGAAGGATTCACACTGTAAAATGAAGCAACTGAGGTCAGTAACAATCACAAAACGTAGAAAATAGTGTTTTGGTATTTGAATGAAACATAGTTTGTTTATCTGATTTCTCCGAATATAGGTTCACAGGCTGTGACATGACAAATGAAGATTGTTCTGTTCTGACTTCAGCTCTGAAATCAAACCCATCACACCTGAGAGAGCTGACCTTAAGTGGGAATGAATTAGGACAATCAGGAGTAACAAACCTCGGTGATCTACTGATGAACCCACAATGCAAGCTGGAGAAACTAGAGTTAGTATCATTATGCTGTACATCAGTTACAGTATGATGAAAGTTCATAATGCTTTTAACTATTGGACAGATTCAATGTGTATCAGTAGAAAAATAATTAAGCTTTGAAGCAAAATTTGTATTTTGTGTAGTAAAGCACACTCTAAAAATACTTTTCTCAAATTAACAACATGAAAAGTCCATTTAAATGTCACTTTTTTTTCCAGTGAGCTTTACGTTGATTCTATATTTGAATCTACATTTATAATTCATTCAATGAGTGTGTAATTATTATTTTTTTTATGAGTGAAGATGCTTTTTTTTTTTTTTTGTTATGAGAGTGAAGATACTCCAGACTGCTGTAACTAGTATCCTTAAATTGTAGTTAAGTTACCCTCCTGCATTGGTTTTTGGTTCTATAATTAGCTTTTAATGTTCTGCTGTATTAGTGATTTTATGGCATTTACTCATGATGAATTTAACTCATACACAAACTTTCTCTTTCTGTCTTCAGTCTGTGTGGATGCAGAATTACAGAGAAACTATGTCTCATCCTGACTTCAGCCCTGAAGTCAAACCCATCACACCTGAGAGAGCTGAACCTCAGTGGGAATCAACTAGGAGACTCTGTTGTTGAAAACATTGGGCTTCTGCTTGGCAATTCACATTGCAAGCTTGAAAAACTACAGTTAGTAACATTATTCTTTACAGCAGTTACAGTGTAATTATATTTGACTATTAAGTTATTTTAACACAATATCATCTGGCATTTCCCTGTCTGAAGAAAGATTTAAAAGTACTACAGTATGAGCTAATGTGCTAATGGTTCAGTATGTTTGTCAGTAGAAAGTTTCATATGCTGAAATTTAACAAAACTGCTGCAAAATGAGGCAGAAGTGACAAAAGATAAGAACCTGAAACATGAATGACAATAGATCATTCTGACAGACTTACATGGTTTCTGCAACACTGATGATACATTTAGTCAAAGAGAGGTCATGAAATGCATGTTTTTGGAGGTTAGCTAATGAAGTTAGCAACACAGGCTAGCTTCAAATATTTGTTAAATTGACCATTTGTCATCCTCATTTTCAGTCTGTCAAAAACACTCCAGTTCAAGGGAGGTCACCACTTTCAGAAACAGAAGTAAACATCCACTGCTGTGATAAACTTCATCACACAGTATCCATGCCATCCTCCAAAAACACTTTACACACAATTAATGAAAGCATTTCATATACATTTTGACACAGCTGCATCACTCTTGTAATTGATTGAAAGCAGGAGTTAAGAGCACACCTGCTTGGTAAACATGTAAAAAGGTAAACACATACAACAGAAGATTTGGCCATCTAGTGTCTGAGGCATAAAACATCTCGGTTACGTATGTAACCCTCGTTCCCTGAAGGAGGGAACAGAGACGTAACGTCAGTGTGAGTGACTAATGGCATCTCGCCCGAGAGCCCAATCACCTTCGAGTGTTAACAAAACAAGCCAATGACAGTTGGTGTGCGTGTTTCGCCACGTGCACCCCGCCCCGCAAACGCACATCAGTTTTTCGCTGTGTGCCCCGGCCGTACAGCGGTGGTACAGCAACTGTGGTGACGGGATGTTACATCTCCGTTCCCTCCTTCAGGGAACGAGGGTTACATACATAACCGAGACGTTCCCTATCAGTCAGTCACATTCGACGTAACGTCAGTGTGACTGACTAATGGGATCCCTTGGAAAACGCCACTATTGCTGACCCCTTCCAGTGCCCTGCGTAAGCCAGCAAGTCCCCCAACACCAGTTGGGACAGAAGATAGGATAGGGCTTAGGCAGAGATGACAGCCACTGCTGTTCCCTACAGTGGATATGAATAACACTGGGAAAGCGTACTCCAAGTAGGGGAACGCTACGGAAGCCACATCCTGCGTAAAGGAGGTACCATGTGGAGATTACACATATGGACTGGCCTAGGCAGTACTACATATGGAAGTCTCTGAGGTAGACTCAGCCAGCCTGGGGTGAGGTCAATACACAGCAGAGACGGAAGAAGGTCTCTGCCAGGGAAAGACACGGGCTCACCGCGAGGAGAGCCATACCGTTGAAAATACACATGTGGGATCACCCAAAGGGGAATCACTATACATGGGCACCTAGCCCAGCATAAGGGCTGACCTTGGGCACGAGTGCTGGACCTGGCATCTGGTGCTCCGCCACGCCTGACTGCCGAGGGTGCAGGAGGAATTTCAACAGGGTTCGCCAAGGGTAACTGAACTGAGAAGCAGTAAAAGCGCACGTATCCGGTCCTTGGAGGGGAATGCCGCAGCAAGCGTGATCGACACAGAGCGGGTCCGATGTTACTGGCCACCTGAGGTGAGTACACGGGGAGGACACGGGCTCTACTCAGAGATTATAGAATCTCGCAAACGTGTTAGGTGTCGCCCAGCCGGCAGCTCTACAGATGTCTGCTATCGAGGCGCCCTGCGCCAATGCCCAAGAAGAAGCAACACCTCTCGTAGAGTGTGCTCTTACTCCGAGGGGGCATGGCAAGAGTCAGGCCTGGTAAGCTAGGACTATAGCCTCCACTATCCAGTGGGCAAGTCTTTGTTTGGAGACAGCCTTTCCCTTCTGCTGTCCTCTGAAGCAGATGAAGAGCTGGTCTGAGGTCCTGAAGCATGCAGTCCACGTAAATGCGCAAGGTGCGGACGGGACAAAGCAGAGCAATGGCTGGGTGTAATTTGCTTTGTGGGAGCAATTTGCTTTGTTCAACGACAGAAACTTAAGCTCTACTGACTGCAGAGGCTCGAAGGGCTCCTCCTTCAAGGCCGTCAGGACCAAGGGGAGATCCCAAGAGGGTACCAGTTGAGGGCGCGGAGGATTTCACCTCCTCGCCCCTTTGAGGAACCTGATGACCAAGTCGTGCTTCCTGACAGACTTACTGTCTACTGCATCGTGATGTGCAGCAATTGCGGCAACATACACTTTGAGGGTGGAGGGAGACAGCCTTCGCTCCAACCCATCTTGCAGGAAGGATAGCACGACCCTGATCGGGCATCTCCGGGGGTCTTCCCGGCGGGAAGAGCACCAATCGACGAACAGGTTCCACTTCAGCCTGTAAGCGTATCTTGTAGACGGGGCTCTAGCTGATGGTGTTTACTACTGCTGGAGGTAGCCCACCAAGAACCTCCGCGTCCTGTTCAGGAACCACATGTGGAGATTCCACAAATCTGGACGCAGGTGCCAGAGGGTGCCCCCTCTCTGAGAAAGGCGATCCCTCCTCAGAGGAATTTGCCAAGGAAGGGCTGTCGCGAGGAGCATCAGTTCGGGGAACCAAGTCTGATTGGGCCAGTAAGGCGCCACCAAGAGGACCTGCTCCTCGTCCTCCCTGACCTTGCACAGCGTCTGTGCGAGAAGGCTCACTGGGGGAAAAGCATATTTGCGTATGCCAGTGCGTCCATGCCGAGGGTCCCCTCCGACATCGCGTCCTCGGACCAGACCCTGCTGCCCGCTGGCGAAAGGAGAGGGGGATGGGGGTGTAGAGACTGTGCCTCGTGCACCGCCATCCTGGCCCTCTTGGGACCCAGAGAAAAAGGAAACTGCTCTTTTTTTTTTTAGGTTTTGGGTACCACTGGCTGGGGAGCCAGTGGTGGAAACAAAACAAAAAGGGAACAAAAGATTCTCCACCCGGCCCTCCTCCAGGGGAAGGAGTGGTGCGGTCACCATCTCCTGAAGAGCAGGATCCAGAGACTCCGGGTCGCCCGTCTCAGGGATACCGCTTGTCCTGGCGCCTCATGGGCTTGGCAGGGGCGGAGACGGGCTGTGCTGCTTTCCTGAGGCCAGCTCCACTCTGTGGCCATTGTGAAAGCTGCTGCTGGGTCCGAGCTGTAGCGGAAGTGGAGGCTGGGTGGAGACAGCAGCAGACCGCCGGGGCAGGATATGACGAAACGCCTCCGTCTGCTTCTGAGCAGCAGAGAACTGTGGGGCAAAGCCCTCCACCGCCTCGCCGAATAGGCCGACCTGGGAGATTGGGGAGTCCAAGAAGCGATGCTTGTTAGTCTCCCTCATATCCGCCAAGGTCAGCCATAGGTGGCGCTCCTGGACCACCAATGTGGACATCGTCTGACCCAGGGCCCGCGCCATGACTTTCGTCATGCTTAGGGTGAGGTCCGTCGCTGTGCGCAGTTCCTGCAGCACACCTGGGTCAGCACCACCCTCATGGAACTCCTTCAACGCCTTGGCCTGGTATCTGGAGCGCAGCATCGCGATGGTCATGTTCCCACAATGAGAACATGACTCATCCACGAGCGCTGCTTCAGTGTGCTGAAAGCCCAAGCAGGAGACTGTGCGATCGTGACCATCAGATGAAGCCAGGAAACGACCACATCCAGAAACACACGAGCGGGAAGCCATCTTTAAAAAGACGCCTGCCGCTCGTGGAGCTAATTTAGATCTTGCTCTTTTAGAAAATAAAGTGTTGAAGCACCCAGGAGAGGTAGCTGCGGTTTGACGAGCTGCAGCGCGCCGTCCAACCCGGAAGAAGCAGCAGCAGTGGATCGGCAACCCCCGCTGACGCGCTGTCACACCAACACTCAAAGCTGTCTCGAGATCCCACTAGTCAGTCACACTGACGTTACTACGTTGCTAGATTTCATTACTGTTGATCTCTGGGTCAGTTTTAAAGTCTCTGAACCTCTGAAAAGCCAGTCTGTTGTTGTTACAGGCTCTGTCACTTTCCCTTTTTATCAGTAAACTCTTCTCCAAGGATTCTTTGTTTAAACAATGGATGATTGGTCCACTGGTTGTCTTTTTGTACGATCCTTTATGTTAATAATTTTGTTCATTAGGTATGTTTTCAGGCTGTCAGAACTGTTAACAATCTTCCCACCATATCGTACTAGTGTAATAGCTGAAGCTTCTTCTCTTTGTTCACGGATGTGATGTAATCACACTAAGACTTTTGCGAGAACTCCGACCCGACAGCTCAAATGATAAATCATTATAATGTACTGCAGCTTTAAGCAACATTATTTGCATTTAACGATGGTAAACTACGCTAAAATAACCTTAATACTGAAACATACAATTTTCTTGATTTCTCACATTAAGAATGAAAAAATAGTGCATTTAAATGTTCATTCAGTTCTGTATTGATTCTGTATCTTAATCTACATTTGCAATTCACAAGCATTTTTTGTCCAACATGCTCCAGACTTGGATTGTAAATAGTATCCTCAAATCCTAGTTATAGATTGGTTTATGGTTCTATAATTAAGGTCCCATGTTTGTATATTAGTTACTATTGTTTAGTCAGGATTAATTTAACTCGCACATGAACTGAACATGGATCTGATTCATTGTTCTTTCTCTTTCTGTTTTCAGTCTATGTGGATGCAGAATTACAGAGAAACAGTGTGTCATCCTGACTTCATCCCTGTGTTTAAACCTTTCACACCTGAGAGAGCTGAACCTCAGTCAGAATAAAATAGAAAACAAAGGAGTGGAGATCTTATGTGACTTACTGAATAATTCACGCTGTAAACTGGAGAGACTGAGGTGAGGAATATTCCAATATGGAAATCACAATGCTTAAAATCACCTCAACACTGTAATTTTAACTAAAACACTTTTACTCAATAGGCCCTTTCGCACTGCAGGAACCTTTTCATAGTACCCAAACTAATTGTGGAACTACCCACTTTTTGGCGTGTTCGCACCGTGGGAACTAGGAACTGTTTTAGTTCCCGAAACTCCGTTTGGAGGAACTAATTAGCTCCTACTTCAGAGTAGGGTCTAAAACAGTTCCATAGGAACTATTGTGACGTAAGTGTACGCTGATTGGCTAAACGCGTACGAAGACGCCCTCACCCGCCATGATTTAAAACACCATGTAAACACATACTGTGTAAACATTGCATCTACTGATATTTCACAAGAATGGAGAACAGCGATAGACGGACAGACGCTGAAGTGGAGGCACTTTTGAACATTTTGAACTCCTTTCCGATCTTTCAATCGCTTGACGTATAAGTTACGTCGACATCCCATGTCCAATATTGTGAACCCTGCAAGACACAACAAAAACACAGCTCCGATCACAGTGTCCTCCATCCTCCTGTTGTTAACATTGTTCTTCTTTGTTTTCGTTGTTGAATGCCACGCACAAATGACGTCACTGTCGCTTACGTCACTTCCTAGTACCCACTGACGGTGCGAATGCAACCCTTTAAATGGTACTGGGAAATCTTCTATAACTAGTACTTTAGTACTGTACTTTTAGTTATGGAACTGAAGCGGTGCGAAAGTGGCTAATATATCCCATATTTGTGGAAAATAATTCCTCCTAGTGGAGGAATATATATATTAAGTTGAAAAAGAGTGAATGTGTGTTCCTGCAGACACTTCGATTGTGCCTTTATTTTTCTTATGTATAATTTAATGATTTTTAAACTGCCCTTTTATCTTTATATTTTAAACCATTTGGCAATGTAGAGCATAGCTTCATACAGTTAAAATATTTGGGTCTTTTTATGAATTGGCTGGATTTGATCTATCATGCAATAAGGTGCAGTCACATTATAGAGTACTTCTGCATGGTAAAATTATGCAGACATTTAAAAAAAATAAAAATAAAAATGGATGTAACGTGTGTGTGTGTGTGTGTGTGTGTGAGAGAGAGAAACATTTTGCAAATAGCTCTTTATTCTGCAGCACTTTCTATTCTAGAACAATACTTTTATGAAGTGGCTGAGGATGATAGCCTCGTTCATTGTAAATATTATGTGCAGTTTCACCTGGTGGACATCCATTGGATTGGCAGAACAAGGCTCCAGTTACGCTGAGTTCACTGAAACAACTTCTGTTGGTCAATTCTGTTAATTTCCCTGTCTAAACTCAATTCAAAATTCCATACCACTGGAAATCCATCAGGCGAAACTCCTCATCAAAATGCATTCCCATTGATATGACTAATTTTTTTTTCCCTCCAAAACTTTGCTGAGAAAAGGAAAACATGAGACATAAAAACATATATATTTCTTCCTCTCTTTCTAGTCTAAACGACTGTGGCATTACAGATGTTGCAGATTTAACTCAGACAAACGCATTGACATTTTTAAAAGAACTTGATCTGAGTAACAATAAATTAGGTTACTCCAAAAAGCAGCTCATTGACGTGCTACAAGACTCAAACTGTAATCTGAGGTGAGTAAACATCCTTATGTTGCAGTCAAACAATCATAAACAGACAAACATGGAAATGAAATTTGTTTTAAATGTTTTATATTGTAAACACAAATATTGTTTGTGTATATGCCAAAAAAATTAAATTCGGTAACTAATTTGATAACAGAAAATGTAATTTTGTTATAGTCTATTATACTCTGTACTTAAAGTAGTTGAAATATAGTGACTACAGAAAATTTGTAACTTGTTCCAATGACCACTGTTGTTTTCTTCTGGTTTCTCCTTACAGCCTGAAGAAAGAACATTCGCTCTGGAGGGCTAGTGTGAACTACATTAGTAGTATTGGTGGATGGTTAACTCGTTCTAAAGCTCAAGAGGAACCTGTGAAATCAACAGAACAAGAAAAGTCACCATCAGATGAGGAATTCTCAGAAGGTTCTCACAATAGTACTGTTATAAATGCAGCTCAAGGGGATCCTGTGAAATCAACAGAACAAGAAAAGTCACCATCAGATGAGGAATTCTCAGAAGAAGAAAAGTCACCGTCAGATGAGGAATTCTCAGAAGAAGAAAAGTCACCGTCAGATGAGGAATTCTCAGAAGAAGAAAAGTCACCATCAGATGAGGACTTGTCAGAAGAAGAAAAGTCACCATCAGATGAGGAATTCTCAGAAGAAGAAAAGTCACCATCAGATGAGGAATTCTCAGAAGAAGAAAAGTCACCATCAGATGAGGACTTGTCAGAAGAAGAAAAGTCACCATCAGATGAGGACTTGTCAGAAGGTTCTCACTATAATACTGTTATAAATGCATATGTGTAATTGTAATTTTGGTGAGATATTGCTAAACAGCAAGCAATAAATACAAACAATGGAAAACTTACAAATGCTACAGCTTCAAATAGCACTGCTTTAACAAATCTAAAGTCATTATAGCTCTTATACATTACTACTTAAAAATTATTACTAATGCAGCATACAGATGGAAAAGGATTAGACCTTCAAATTAAATAACACAGCATTAATAGAAACATACATGTACATGAGAAATGTTGAGTGTTTATGCTGGATTTGTATTTATCTGAATGGTATTTTACTTTTTTTTGTTTTTCAGGTGAAACAGAGAAGGGAGACGAGGCTAATGAGTGCTCAAATGAGGTGGATTGGCTCGATATAAGACCATAGGATAAGGCCTTCATCATAATGATGTTTGGATTAAACTCATCCATAATGAAACAATTAAAATATTGCTAATCATGACTGTGATTGTAATTTAGCACTTAAATATATAAATGTAAGACCTTTCGAACAGACACAGATGGGCCATTGAATCAACTCATCACAAGGTCTAAACTAACAGTATGGCGCGTGGTTAAAGCCCTGCAACAACAATCTGATTGGGACAATCACCCTTGGGACGGACAAAATCAGCCTGCTTAAAACTGAACACAAAGCCTTCTTGGCTTGCTGGCTTGCTCTCTCTCTCTATCTTTGGCTCTTTCGCCTCACTGATTGCGCTACGAAGTGCTCACAGCCGTAACATCAGGCTAGTGATCATCCAGAATTATTAACACTCCGTCAAACTTTGTGCCTGAAGAAATTCCCTCCGGGATCCCCTCAAGCAGCCATCCAGGAGGCCACCGTCAGCTGTCAACTCGAACGCAAGCAAATCTCCATATCTTGCTGAACTGGGCGAATTAATCGTTAAGCAATAAAGATCGCTAAAAATCTCTGCTTGTGATTTTTCTCAGGTTGAATTTAACGAACTAGCAAACGAGTGCTAGACTTTAGGACTTTCTTCAAATCGTAATAACTCATTTCCTGAACCATGTCTGTGTGTGTGTGTGTGTGTGTGTGTGTGTGTGTGTATGTGTGTGTTTCAATAGCTTTTAGTTCATGTATTGTAGAATAACAGTTAGCAAATAAATTTTTGTTTTATTTATAAAGAATCCTTGTCTTGTGTAATCTTCAAGTCTAAACATTTGCCAAGATCTCATATTACCTTGGTCATGGTAAAATTATCATTTTGTTTGAAATATTGTTGGCCACGAATAGTAAAACAAACCGATAAGACACTAAATTTGGCTACTACGCTGGACGTCGAAGTTGATCAAGTGTAAATTATTTGAATCAGATCAGTTTAATCATATCAACCCGAATCTATAAGATTTGATTCCCAAAAGGATAAAATAAGAGCTAATTTCTTACACAAATGATATAAACTAAAAGTGTAAAATGAAAATGAAAAATATTCTGGCTACATGTGCACAGATTCAAACCAGTATTGTGCACTGATCTACTCTGGAAAACAAACAAACAAAAAATTATCCTTTGAATTTACTTAATTTTATTGTGTACATCAGTCCCACATGATCAGAATGTGGTCAACTGACATAATTGTCCTCTTTTTCTTAACTTGATTTCTTAATGATAATATTAAGGTATTATGCAACTCTAAAGCAATTTCATTATGCCTCTGGTACCAGAGTTGTGTAAACCTAACTTGCTTTAAGTAAACTCCATCCAAATGTGTGTGTGTGTGTAAATGCAAAATATTAAATGTAAAAATGCATATTGGCATTGACAATAAAGGCAAAAAGCAAGAGTTGGTAGTTAAATTTTGTTATATCGAGTTGTCAAATTTCACAAATTTGAAATGTGAAAACTTCTTTTTGTGGTTTCGTGATGAAAAAAACACAAAGAAAAATAAAGATTTGCAAAGATTTACAAGCACTGCAAATCATTGTGTTACCAATTTCTTTTTGAGCCTTAAGAGGACTTTTCTTTGCAATATTTTTTTAAAATTTTTTTTAAATTACAAAATAATTAGTTTTACTCTCAAACACAGTATGTTTGATTGAATAAAAAGGCACACACACACACGCACACAAAAAAAAAAACCCTCCATAGATGAGCTGCACAGAGGTGTTACAAATATGGCCACCAAATGAACACACTTTGCTTGAAGGGGATCAAACTACACCAAAAAATGGTTCATTACACAACAATACGTAACAATACACATATTAGCGACATGTCAGACTTGTTTTCGCAAACACAAGGGTTATGCAAAGTGGCAATTTTTTAAAACCAGCTGTTCCGACTTTCCAATACTGCTGGACATTTGAAGCTTTAAACGGCATCAATCACGTGATACTGTCATTTCAATACAAGCATCGGTGCAGTGTGTGATACAAATAGACTTCAAAACTGCGTCAGAGCATCGGAGCCTCTGTATGATCCGTCCCATCACTAGTTTCAAGGTATAGTATAACGTACTGTCACAACACAGTAATTCCGCCCATACACATCTTAACTATATCATGTGGGTGAAAGTACAATGTGATATGGAAGATTTTTAACTATAAAAATAATACGATCAGCTTTTTGATCTGTTTGCTATTTGCAGTGGTTAGGCTACTGTATTTTTTAATTCTATTAAAGCATGTTAATTATAATAATAGTTTATGGAACCTGCAGAAAACCAAAAACGTTCAAAAATGCATTGCCCCTGTTTTTTGAATGACAGATAATGATGTGAAATTGTGTTTTCAACTGTTGTTTTTCTTTATTAATTTTAGATGCTCTGGACTAAGGTATAAATTATACCCACCCACGTCAGAGATAAATGTTACACGCTAAAGGACATGAATCTCAATGACAATTTGACAAGACAGAGAAGAGAGCCTTGGATCGTCTGGATATTTCTTCTGGTGAGAAAATCCTGCATAATAGCTCTGTATTTTCATGCCAAGTTGTAATATTTTCAATTGTACTAAGAAGCACATCAACACACACACTTAAAAAAATATCACACAAACAGGAGTACTGAAATCGTGTCATTACAAAGCTGAGTTAAGGCTGCTTATAAAGATGCAATGCACCATAAATGGCAGACTAAATTATTCCAGTTCTGACCCATCTCAGAATCTGTGTTTGCATTTGTAATTGCTCTGTAAATGTTTTTATGCACCTCTGAGCAGCATTAAACAGCATGCAAAGATGCCACTTTCAGAAGCGTTTCTGTACCATCTTTGTTGTGTGAATTTTGGGATTAGACTCTATGCAGGTATGAGGTCACAGGTAACCACGGCCTGCAGATATAAAGTCTAACAGCAGAGTTATGACGGTGATATTGCTTTTATACAACAACTTAAATTCCATCATCGATAGACTCAGTATCGCCTATAACAATTTAATTTGCAGAAAGAGTTAAAAAATCCCCACACCTGTATACAATGATGCAAACACCACTCTTGTAACACTTAGCAAATCAAATTGACATATTAATGCATTATTACAGTAAGTACATGACTTACAAAAGTACTTTGAATATTTTTCATCCTATTTTTCAATTCTTATTTGGAGATTAATCAATTGTTCTTTCTATTTAAGATAATCTTGCAGATGTTGCATTAAAACCCTTTTGGTCCTTCATTTCCACATAAAGGAGGACGTGAGAGTGGCCAAGTATGGTTTCCCATACTCAGAATTTGTGCTCTGCATTTAACCCATCCAAGTGCATAAACAGCAGTGAGTAGTGAACAAACATACACATACACACCATGAACACACACCTGGAGCAGTGGGCAGCCTCATGTACTGCAGTTTTGGAATAAAATCAAGCCTTATTGTGCGAGGAATGACACTGAAGCACGGCCGTCTTTTATAAGCAGTTGATATATGCTTTATATTATTGTACATTTTGGAAACTGAGTCTCCCGTATTTATTTATGTAGTAATAATAATAATAATAATAATAATTGTAACGGGGCTGATGAGACGTGAGACGTGCGGATCCATGTGCAAGCTTTTATTCAAAGGCATGGTCATAAATAAAGGCAGGGTCGAAACAATGGCAGACAGGTATGGCAGGGACCAGGCAGAGAGTAATCCTAGGACAAGCGTGGGTCGACGATCGGCGGACAGTATCCAGTGGGGCAAGGCAGAGAGATAATCCAGGTACACAAGCTAGAATCCAAGAGAGGTGCAAACAGTGTCCAAATGGTAAGGAGGGTTAATCCAGGGAACACGGACTAGAAAAAAACACAGGAAAACAGGCAAGGCACGACTAAGTCAATAAACTGGGCTCCATAGAGTAGCTATCGCTAAGAGAGTGATAAACGCTATACAATACTCGGCAGTGAGGGAAAGAAAGTCCAGGGTTTAAATAAGGCATGTAACCTGTGTGTGCGTAGGATCAGGTGTGCATGTGATTAGTGCAATCAGCCGTGTGTGCACAATCAGTGCAACAGTGTTAATCTCGTCGACGAAGACTAAGACGAAAAATATTGGTCAACGAACCATTTTTCTGTGACTAAGAGGAGACGTTGACGAGCTAAAATCAATGTCTGATGATAAAAACTATGACGAAATTTATGCCGCGTCTTCATTAACAAGACGAGACGGGACTAAAATGTTATTTGAGGACTACCGGACATTCAAAATGCATCCTATATGCTAAATTAACTGTCTTGTCTTTCAAAATGTGCGTCTCTGTCATTGGATTACAATCAAATGAGGGGCGTATCTAGTCTCAGTACGGCAGCCGCAGCGGACGGATAGGCCATCAAAACGCAAACTAACGATCTGAAACAATAGCCTCAGCACCCGAAGGGTTAGGGATAGGGTGACCAGACGTCCCGTTTTTCCCGGGAGTCACAATTCGTTGTCGATTAATTTAAAGTTAGTGACGGCGGGATAGGAGGAGTCGCGCTGATAGAAGCGCTCTCTCTCGCGCGCGCAAGCTCCACTTCTTCAGTACAGCGCGCGATCAGTTCTCAGTGCTCAAATACACACACAGCAGTCCTGTGTCTATCGTGTAGAGTCAGAGTATCTCACATAAATACAGTCAGTTATGGCTTAAGTGAGCGTAAACAGGTGGATGAAAACTGAATTTGTGTCAGTATTACATGCATGCCTTCCGTCTTAAAGGGACAGCATTCCTAATTATCCGTGTCATAAATGTTAACCAACAAAAGATGTTAAATAAATGTATAATTAAGTAAAGCTACTGTATCTGAAAAATTAGTTTAATTTGTATCTCTACCAAAAAATTATTGATTTGATTAAAGAATTGATTCGAATTTCTCATAAGCTTAATTGATTTGGTCTAAAGAGAGAAGAATTGATGCCTATTTTTGTTTGAATACTACATATAAAATAGCTACCAAAATAAATGTTGTTAACTGCACTTTGACTAAAAGTAAAGACTAAAAGTTGACAAAAATACAATGACTTTTCGTCAACTAAAACTAGACTAAAACTATGAAATACTCAAATGACTAAAATGTGACTAAGACTATTAAGCATTTTCGTCTCAAGACTAAGACTAAGACTAAATCAAAAATGCCTGCCAAAATTAACACTGCAGTGCAATGAATGATGGGAAATGAAGTCCAGTGTGAAGTATGGTGTGAGAGTCAATGTGGTGAGCGAGTGACCTCTGGTGGAGAAAGAACGGAAGTGCAGGGACAGGATTCGTGACAATAATAATAATAATAATAATACCACCAGAATGGTTAAATCAAAATTTTGTCTGAGTAACACAACAAATTATTTTTTTATGACCCAGTTTACTGGGTAAAACTCACTACTCAATCCATTGGGTTAAAATAGCCCAAAAAGATGTTGGCACTATATCAACCAACCTTAGGACTATATGTTGCGTCATTTGTAACCCAACTATTTTAAGTGAGTACAACACAAACAGCTGCAAAGTAAGTTCAAATTAAAATGTAGCACCTACTCAGACAGTATATGATTTAGGATGCAGCACTCGCTGTTTTCACCATATCTCGCATAATTTGCATTAAGTTGATCTCTTGTTGCATTGCTAATAGCCCCTGTCCCTCGTATTGGCAGAAGTCATCAGCTTGCTCAAATGAATGATGTCCAATTGCTTCAATAAGCCATTTCCGTTGTATATTAGCATTCTGCATGTATGAGAATCTTATTCATAAATAAGGATAATATTATGTAGTAAAAAAGTATAGCCTACTTAATTGTGATTTTGCATGTTGTACTAACAAATATGGAAAATATACTGACATATTTGATGACCTGAGTAGTGAGTTTTACCCGGAATTATAGCCTAAGAGTATTAAAACACTACAGCAAATAAACTTATTAAGTGGAGGGCATATTTAGGTCATTTGTTTGTTTGAAATACTTGAGAGATTTGTAAAGACCATTAGAGGAGCATCATTCTGACGAGAAAACACTATTGAACTTTAATGCAGTGTAATCAAGATCAGAACATAAAACACGCATTAACACTGGCAATTGGGCATATTTTAATAATAGTACAGAAAACCCTATTTGAATTTCAAGATTTTTATCTCGTTGTGATTTAGCTACACTGCAAATAACACTGATTACATTCAAATTCAAAATATATATTCGAATTATAGTTATTTCCACTTGAGCCTGGTATGGCACGTCCCTTACAAAAAATTAACCATGGTTAATTTCATCCATGGTTAAAAACTGGGTAACACTTTATTTTAAGGTGTCATAATACAGAGTAATTAACTAATTAAGTACTTAGTAGTTGTCACGCGATAAAGAGACAGGTTTCAGTAGCGGATGCAAAACAAACAGTTTATTTATAATCCCAAAGACACACAAGCGGAGAGTCAACGATAATCCTCGCTGATGAGCAGAGAAGTCTCTGTAGCGCAGGGATGCAATGGGCAGCTCCAGGGACGATTCTAGGATTTTCATTTTAGGGGGGCTCAGCCCCCAATGAGGGTATAATGATAAAAAAATAAATATTTACAAAAAAAAATGATTGAAAATTTGTACAAAAAAAAAATTGTAGAACTGTTTTACATAAATTCATTTCTTTGATCCAAAATACAGCAAAAACAGTAATATTGTGAAATATTTTTACTATTTAGAATAACTGTTTTCTATTTGAATATATTTTAAAATGTAATTTATTCCTGTGATCAAAGATGAATTTTCAGCATCATCACTCCAGTCACATGATCGTTCAGAAATCATTCATTTGCTGCTCAAAATACATTTATTATTATTATGTTGAAAACAGCGGAGTATATTTTTTTTTCAGGTTTCTTTGATGAATAGAAAGTTCAGATGAACAACATTTATCTGAAATAGAAATCTTTTGTAACATTATAAATGTCTTTATCATCATATTTGATCAATTTAAAGCATCCTTGCTAAATAAAAGTATTCATTTCCATAATTTTTAATTCCCAAAACAAAAATTATACTGACTCCAATCTTTTGAATGGTGTATTGTATAATGTTACAAAAGCTTTTTTATTTCAGATAAATGCTGATCTTTGGATCGTTCTATTCATCAAATAATCCATTCATAATAATAAGTATTTCTTGAGCAGCAAATCAGCATATTAGAATGATTTCTGAAGGATCATGTGACACTGAAGACTGGAGTAATGATGCTGAAAATACATCTTTGATCACAGGAATAAATTACATTTTAAAATATATTCAAATAGAAAGCAGTTATTTTAAATAGTAAAAATATTTCACAATATTACCGCTTTTGCTGTATTTTGGATACAATAAATGCAGGCTTGGTGAGCAGAAGAGAATTATAAAAAAAAAAAAAATTCAAAATCTTACTGTTCAATAACTTTTGACTGGTAGCGTAGATATGTATCATTGCAGGGCTGCTGCTGGCCAAATGGGTGCCCTAAGCAGGATTGTATTGTTGTGCCTCCCTCAAATATTATGGAAGTAAACAAAATAACTAATATAGGTGTCAAAATAGAACTTTAATCAAATATAAAAGTAAATAAATAAATAGTATTATTTACAATTACAATTCATCTATATGTCATCTATAGCAGTGGTTCCCAACCACGATCCAGGAGGCCCCCCAAAACTTCAAAAGTTTTTCAAAAATTACCCCAAAAGTTTTCCATGTCTCCTTAATCAAACACACCTGATTCAGATCATCAGCTCATTAGTAGACTCCAAGACCTGAAATGGGTGTCAGACAAAGGAGAGATGCAAAATGTGCAGTGTTGGGGGTCCTCCAGGAGCGTGGTTGGGAACCACTCATCTATAGCAAGAAGGTGGCCAAAAATTAGAGATTAAGCGGATATTTGAATCAAATGTTGGGTCAATAGCCTATTAGACAAGGACTTGATCGTGCTGTAAGTGTAACAGCAGCAATTACCAGGCCTTTGGCTCCCTTTGCAGGCATTTGTAATAACATGTAATGTTGAACAATGGACACCATCACAACATGGTCACCTTCTAAATCCTAATGGAATATGTCCCAAAGCACACTACAGAATGTTTTTTAATGGTTAAAAGTTGATAGTTTGTAATGTTTGTAATGGCATTTGTGATTCTTTTTTTTTTTCAGCAGGGTTGCCTCATTGTTTTTATATAATGCATTTTAAGTCATTTTAAAGGCTGTTGTTGGCTTAGGTTTGTTTTTATAACCACACAAATATTATCTTAATACTTCTTTGTATATTATTATTTGAAGTAACACAACCATGGTTAATTTGCGGTTCCCATGGCTACAAGAACCATGAATTTTTTTTTTTTCGTGTTAAACTTTTGTAAGTGAACATGGAAACGCTGAGAGAATATTAGACGCGTTGGTGGTGAAATTATTACCGAAACACGTTATTGACCTGACGTCAACACCCAAAAAAGTTTCACAGGATTTTGAATGTAGTCTACCTGAAAGTGACGCACGGGCTTCGTTTTCATCTTTTTTTTCTTCTCTTGGCACCGGATTGCTGATGTCTTTTCACGGGCATAGTTATCCATCGATTATGATCATTTGCATTCAGGCGCAAACATGAGATGTGAGCAGTCGCGGGTGCGGGAATGGCGCATCACTTTTTCTTTTTTTTTGAGCAACTGGGATGGTGCCCCCCTGGGAGTTGGTGCCCTACGCAAGCGGCGGTACTGTATCATTGCATCTAGTTGTTTTTGATAACAAAAAAACGTCAGGTCTGACAATATGGTGTCTTTTCGAATTTAAATCTAGATTTATTCTCATTGGCCCATGGAAACCTCTATGAACACACCTGACACTTTTTAATAAAACGTAAATTCGTCCACCGCGATTTTTTTGGCAAATGGCGCACTAATGTCGCGCACACAGGATAGATGCCTGCCTCCGCTGTGAGTCCGAATCAAGCACTTCACCGATTCAGCTGCTCTCCTCTCCTCCTCCTCCTGGCCTTTGGCCCGCATCACTCACCGCAGAGCAAGCCTGTTCTTGATAAAGCTGCTGTGAAAACGTGGGAAAAGCCGACGAGGAAGAAGTTGAGGTGAAGCGTTCTTTATATAGGCGGAGCAAAACACTTCATGGCTCCGTCTGTAGCACATTGTGATTGGGTGGTTTACGCTGTCAATACAGGAGACAAACCAATGGGCCACTGGCTGCTCGTGATGGTCCTTGGCAAAAAATTAATTAATTAATTAATTCTGTCGGCCCCTTCAGTGCGTTGGCCCACCGGGAAAATGCCTGGTATGCCAGATTACCAGTCCAGCCCTATTCATTTCTATTACAGCTGTGAATTGACCACACAGAATATGAAGAATATAAAAAAAAAAATTCAGGAGTCAGCTGTCCACGGAAATCTTTTAGATATCAGCACAATAACACACTCAGCAAAATATCGTCTAATTATCGTTATCGATAAAATCCCAGAAAATATCAAGACAAAATTTTTTTGCAGAATTTTGCACAACCCTAATTCATGTTATTTAATTTATATAATAATTGATTGATAATAATTGTTAAAATCAATATTATTAATACTTTTGACTTATCAATTTTACAGCAACTGTGGCGACGGGACATGATGCCTCCGTTCCTTCCTTCAGGGAACGAGGGATACATACGTACGTTGGCTGGCAAAAAAAATAAAAAATAAATGCTTGTGGGGGAAGAGTTAATATCATTGGTTTCTCATTAAACCAGCAAAACATCTGTAATATAGTCACTCTGGTTAAGGTGAGATGTTCTTAATTTTACTAGGTAGCAGCACCGTTTGGTAAAATTGTAAAAGGGGCAGTCGTGGCCTAATGGTTAGAGAGTCTGACTTGTAACCCAAAGGTCATGGGTTCGAGTCTCAGTACCAGCAGGGATGGTTGGTGGGGGGAGTGAATGTACAGTGCTCTCTTTCCTCTGTGTGTACTTGGATGGGATAAATGTAGAGCACAAATTCATGGGAGTATGAGACATAATACTTGGGCACACGTAGCATTTAAAATGCTCAAGTATCGATATTAGCCACTAAGAGCTGAGAATCATCAGTTGTTGTATCATCCTTGAAATGTATGAATTGTAATATAATTATCTAATATAAAATTACTATCTTCTTCCGTAGGTTTTGAAAAGTCCTGCTGCAGAGGAAGTGTGTGATTATCTCACTGAAGTTCTGGGTAAATGTCCATTATTACAGAAAGAACTGGATCTGAGTGAAGATAAATTAGGAGATCTGGATTGGGAGAAGCTCTCTGCTCTTTTGATGGACTCTCATAGCAAACTGGAGAAAATTACGTGAGATTAACGTCTCTGTTTATCATTTTAAAAGACTGTCAGTTGCATGTATCATCAGATATGAAGACCTGTTGATCTGATGTGTGTTGAATATATGCTGAATAATAAATAATGCTGTTTTTGTGTTTAGGTTGAATAATTGTGAGCTGACAGAGAAAAGCTACTCAGCTCTAGCTACTGTTCTCTCCTCCAAAACCATCTTGAAAGAGATGAACCTGAACAACAGCCATCTGCTGGACTCAGGAGTCAAAGAGATCTGTGAGGGACTGAAGAATCCTGTGTGTGAGCTGAAGATACTCAGGTGAGTACATTTCACAACCAGCTACACTCAACACCACATCAATCACTGGAATATTATATATTTATTGAATCTGCTTACTTCCAGCAGTTGGACAATTTGAAGAATACATTTTTGTTGCTGGTGTGTGTGTGTGTGAGTGTGAGTGCATGTGTGAGTGCGTGTGCGTGTGTGTGAGTGCATGCGTGTGAGTGCGTGCGTGTGACTGCGTGTGAGTGCGTGCGTGTGACTGCGTGTGAGTGCGTGCGTGTGAGTGCGTGCGTGTGTGTGAGTGCGTGCGTGTGAGTGCGTGCGTGCGTGTGAGTGCGTGCGTGTGTGTGTGTGAGTGAGTGCGTGTGTGTGAGTGCGTGCGTGTGTGTGAGTGCGTGTGTGGGTGTGTGTGTGTGTGTGCGTGTGTGTGTATGTGTGTTGTAGTGGTTTTCATTCAATAACTGCATGGACACATATTTGTACATTTTCACACAGAAATCACGAGCCATATTTAACCTCACAACAGTGCTATCTCTAATTACAGAATAAAAAAATAAAAAATAAATAAATAAATATAGCTGCAAGCAGTGATGACGGGCCCAAGCCATCAGAGCAAATGTGACCCCGGTGGCATCAGGAGAATGGTGCCCAGCGGGAACATGCATTTACAGTAGCCCTCTGGCAGTCTGGTTTTAAAGGATACAGCAATGACAGGGTTAATCCAAACCATCAAGACTGTGAAAAACACTCACACAGAACAATATATAAAACTTTAGTAACATTGTACAATAAGGTTTCAGTTATTAACATTAACTCTAATAATTAACATGAACAATAATTATATAGCATTTATTAATGTCAGTTAATATTAAGTACAAAACTATGTTCAAAATTGACAACTACATTAATTAAAATGTATAGTTATATGTACATCAGTTACTGTACCATGATTAAAATTTATAGTTATATGAATATTTTAATGTTAGTATTAACTAACATTAAAAAAGATTAATAAATTATCTTTCTTAACATTAGTTTATGTACTGTGAATTAACATGAACATGAATATTTTAATGTTAGCATTAACTAACATTAAAAAGATTAATAAATGATCTAAAAATATATTGTTCATTGTTAGTTCCTGTTAGTTAATGCATTAACTAATGTTAACCAAAGAGACTTTATTGTAAAATTGTTGCAACACTTTTTATGATCTATAACCATTTTTAAAAATTACTTGAATTATCTATTTATAGATAAGCATTTGTGAAATAATTATATAAAACTATATTACAAGTAATATACATATGAACTTATTTTATACATGTGTTTCTTATTCTAATTAACTGAACCGAGCAGGAAAGGGTCAGACGAGAGAAAAGGATAAGGCCTAAGAGATTTCTTGAAGAGTTTAAATAGACTATCTATCTCTCTCTCTCTCTCTCTCTCACCCAACCACCCCCACACTCAACACACAAATACACACACACACACGTCTGATTTGCTATCCTTTTGGGGTCTCTCCATAGGCGTAATGGTTTTTCTGCTGTACAGACCATATATTCTATCACCCTACACCAACCCTACACCTAAACCTACCCCTTACAGGAAACTACAGGCATTTTTAGATTTAAAAAAAAAAATTCTGTGTGATTTATTAGCTTGTTTACCCGTGGGGACCTCAATTTAGGTCCCCACCGTGACACGAGTCCCCATGAGTCTGTGTGTATTCAGGTTTAAGTCCCCACCTGAATAGAAAAACAGGTATGTACACACACACACACACACACACAGACACTGAAACATTCAATACTGACATGTTGATGACAGAGGAAAGAGGGTTTTATCATGTTCCAAAGTTTGTACTATATTTAGTCAGTTTTGCCCACTAGGCATTTACTATTGTCCTGTAATTTGAATTAATTGTTGGACTTTGTATTGTACTGTGAGGTAAATTTGCAGACGGTCCCTAAAGTAGCCTAGTCGAATATGAAATTTGAAACTAACTTTACTGCGTTGATGAAGGTTATGATGACAGAACAAGACGACAGTAAAGACGACATTAAGGACGACAGAATAAGATGACTGTTAGGACGACAGAACAGGATGACTGTTAGGACGACAGAACAAGACGACAGTAAGGACGACAGAACAAGATGACTGTTAGGACGACAGAATAAGATGACTGTTAGGACGACAGAACAAGACAACAGTAAGGACGACAGAACAAGATGACTGTTAGGACGACAGAACAAGATGACTGTTAGGACGACAGAACAAGATGACTGTTAGGAGGACAGAACAGGATGACAGTAAGGACGACAGAACAAGACGACAGTAAGGACGACAGAATAAGATGACTGTTAGGACGACAGAACAAGATGGCTGTTAGGAGGACAGAACAGGATGACAGTAAGGACGACAGAACAAGACGACAGTAAGGACGACAGAACAGGACGACAGTAAGGCGACAGAACAAGATGACTGTTAGGACGACAGAACAAGACGACAGTAAGGACGACAGAACAGGACGACAGTAAGGACGACAGAACAAGACGACAGTAAGGGCGACAGAACAGGACGACAGTAAGGACGACAGAACAAGATGACTGTAAGGACGACAGAACAAGACGACAGTAAGGACGACAGAACAGGACGACATTAAGGACGACAGAATAAGATGACTGTTAGGACGACAGAACAGGATGACTGTTAGGACGACAGAACAAGACGACAGTAAGGACGACAGAACAAGATGACTGTTAGGACGACAGAATAAGATGACTGTTAGGACGACAGAACAAGACAACAGTAAGGACGACAGAACAAGATGACTGTTAGGACGACAGAACAAGATGACTGTTAGGACGACAGAACAAGATGACTGTTAGGAGGACAGAACAGGATGACAGTAAGGACGACAGAACAAGACGACAGTAAAGACGACATTAAGGACGACAGAATAAGATGACTGTTAGGACGACAGAACAAGATGGCTGTTAGGAGGACAGAACAGGATGACAGTAAGGACGACAGAACAAGACGACAGTAAGGACGACAGAACAGGACGACAGTAAGGACGACAGAACAAGATGACTGTTAGGACGACAGAACAAGGCGACAGTAAGGACGACAGAACAGGACGACAGTAAGGACGACAGAACAAGATGACAGTAAGGGCGACAGAACAGGGCGACAGTAAGGACGACAGAACAAGATGACTGTAAGGACGACAGAACAAGACGACAGTAAGGACGACAGAACAGGACGACAGTAAGGACGACAGAACAAGATGACTGTAAGGACGACAGAACAAGACGACAGTAAGGACGACAGAACAGGGCGACAGTAAGGACGACAGAACAAGATGACTGTTAGGACGACAGAACAAGATGACTGTTAGGAGGACAGAACAGGACGACAGTAAGGACGACAGAACAGGATGACAGTAAGGACGACAGAACAGGACGACAGTAAGGACGACAGAATAAGATGACTGTTAGGACGACAGAATAAGATGACTGTTAGGGGCGACAGAACAGGGCGACAGTAAGGACGACAGAACAGGGCGACAGTAAGGACGACAGAATAAGATGGCTGTTAGGACGACAGAACAAGATGACTGTTAGGACGACAGAACAAGATGACTGTTAGGAGGACAGAACAAGATGACAGTAAGGACGACAGAACAGGACGACAGTAAGGACGACAGAATAAGATGACTGTTAGGACGACAGAACAAGATGGCTGTTAGGACGACAGAACAAGATGACTGTTAGGACGACAGAACAAGATGACTGTTAGGAGGACAGAACAAGATGACTGTTAGGACGACAGAACAAGATGACTGTTAGGAGGACAGAACAGGACGACAGTAAGGACGACAGAATAAGATGACTGTTAGGACAACAGAACAGGACAACAGTTAGGACGACAGAACAACATGATAGTTAGGACAACAGAACAAGACAACAGAATAAGATGACTGTTAGGACGACAGAATAAGATGACTGTTAGGACGACAGAACAAGACGACAGAACGACAGAATAAGATGACGTCAACAGACAATTTACATGCCAACATTTACTGATTTACCTGAACAAGTAGGCAATGACTGTAGACAAAGACAAATGTACAGTACAAACCACAAAGCAGTTGACTCATTTTTGGCACAAATGGAACCTCATAGTAAATAAGTGTAGAATAGCACTGTCTGTTTGCTTACTGTATGATCTCCTGTTGGATTTATTTATTTTTATTAGACAGATTTTTTTTTTTTTTTTTTTTTAAATGCTCTAAATTATAGTTTTTCCCATTAATTTTCTATGGGTTGTAACTATTTTCTCATTTTCCTCTATTTTGATGAAGAGTCCAAACAAAGCCACAGCAGAACCGTGTCCTACAAGCAACACACAGCAGCCTTTCATATTGAATGATTCACTTAATTTCTCACTGAATGAATCTGCGTTTGAATGAATGATTTAATGTCTTACTCTAAAGATACTTGCCGTCACCTGCTGGGGGTTTTACTTTCATATTGTTGCTGTATTCTAACCTTATATATTTAAAACGTTAATTTTATGCAATTATATATGTAGCTTGTTGCATAGTGTTTATTTAAATACACATACTATGCAAATAAATCATTGTGTACATATCAAATCGACCTGTTCTCTGTAACACTATCACTTTCATTGATCAGTAGTCAAATCGATGCAAGTCGATGCAAAAACATTATTCATTCATTCATAATTAATTGATCAATTTACTCATTTAACGTTAACGGATCGCCAGACAGACACATATAACGGTGTCCTGTATGGAAAGATGATAGATTATCCATTTTCACCTGTACAAGTGAATACTGTGCATCGGAGCTAATGAGGCGCACTGGAGTGACGTCACCGCCCCTCTTCCACTGATTGGCTGAGGAGGAGCTGTCAATCAAGAACTAGTGGACCAATGATGAGGCTTAAATCTACCCTGATTTACATGAAACTCTAACCGCAACATTTGGGAAAGCAAGCGCAGAACGTGGAAACAAGAGCGAAGGGAAAACAGCATAAGCACACAAAAAATAAAAATATGAGCAGAAAATGACTGAGAGCAGAAACAACAGAGAAATATAAGCAAGGAAAACATGATTTTGTGAGCAAGTCAGATAATTTTGCATTAATATTTCAATTTTGTGCAATATGATTTTAAACGTGTTTGAAGTTTTGATTCATGCTTATTATTTTTAAAAATGCGTTATTAATTTTTTGATTTACGCTCATTATTTTTCTATCCGTGACCATTGTTTGCTATTCTGAAAAATGTTGCTTTCGTTTTTAAATCTTGTGCAATATATTTTTACTTGCGTTTTTAAATTTTGTTTTCACGCTTGTTATTTTTTTTTATCTGTGACTGCAATACTTTAGGCGGGAATCTGATCCCATAAATATTCCATTATTTCACGGTGAACATAGTTATTTTAAAATGATATATATTCAAAATTTTAGTGAATGGAGAAACCCAGAATACAAATTTAAAACCGTGTTAAGATCTCACAGTGCTTTACTAAACTTTATCTTCTGAGTCAAACTGAAACCTGATGTAGTTTTCTGAATGTGGTTTGATCCGTTGGGTGGACAAACATATGTCAGTGATGGGCATTCAGAGCACAAATGTTTACTTTGTAGGTGATGAGTTACTGTCACAGCACACGTGTAATAATGTTTTATTATCATGTAGCATTAAATCCTCGACACATTTGATGCTCTTTATGTGACTGAAATAATGTTTTGTGGGGCGTCATAAACTCGGCGGCTTCTGCTAAATAGCGCCGTTGTGTCATTTTTCTTACACTGTAAAACCCAACAAGTTAGGGTAACTCAAAAGTTTGAGGAAACTGATTGCCTTAAAACATTTAAGTTTTTTTAAACTAATAGTGATGAGTACTCTGAACTTATTTCAGTTGAGTTCACTAAATAAGATATACATTGCAGTTAAGTAATTAAGTGATTAATTAAGTGCTGATTGAGCATTAGTGATGAACACCTGCTGTTAACAAACAGAATCACTGACAGAAAGAGAAACACAAGAACAACAGCTGACTTCAGCCATAGCCTTAGATGACATCAACTGAAATAAAATACTTTAAATCTCTCAAAATCTGATTAAACAACCCCACAAACAGCATCACCAGCTCCACTTATTAATAACAAGACTGACATCTACAGAAGATCTTATTGAGAATTAACTAAGGTTTAGATGTTGATTTATTGTTTCATTTGAAGTAACCATGTTAGAGATCAGTGTCTGCTTTAGTTGGGCTCTTGACCCTTGACTTCTGTGTTAGTAGTTTTTTTTTTTGTTTTCTCTTTTTCTCTGGTTGTCGTGTTCTTTGAACATGTTTGTTATAACTCAAAAGTCCAGATGAAGTGATCAGTAGTTGGTTGTTGTATATTTATAATGACAATCATCTATTAGTGAGCTGATCTCATTGAGAATAAACACAACTCATTGTGTGTCTAACCTCTGGTTAAATTAATGTATTGATTATAGTAAAAGCGATTCTAAAAGCCACTGGTTCGGTGACAGTCAGTTAATAGAAAGGACTTTCTAAACAGTTTGTCCACAAAAAGTTTTAATCTATGGTAGAAAATAGACTCACATAGACATCAACAATCAGCTTGTAAACCTCAACAATGGTGACCATTAAAAAATAATAATAATAATTTTGCAATGCATACTGGGTACTAGCATAGTACAAAACTCATCCATGGCTCCCAGCATGCATTGCTGCATGATTTTTTTATTATTTTTTAATGGTCACCATTGTTGAGGTTCACAAGCTGGTTCTTGATGTTTGTGTGAGTCTAATTGCTACCATAGATTAAAACTTTTGTGGACAAACTGTTTGAAAGTCCTTTATATTAACTGATTGTCACCGAACCAGTGGCTCTTAGCATAATCTTACTGTAATCAATATGTTCATTCAATCAGAAACTAGAAACGATGAGTCTATGTTAAATCTCTATGAGATCAACTCACTAATAGATGATTGTCATTATGAATATATAACAACCAACTACTGATCATTTCCGCTGGGCTTTTGAGTTATAACAAACATGTTTCAAAACACATGGTTATAACAGCCAGAGAAAAGTAGAAACAGAACTACTAACACAAAAGTCAAGGGTCAAGAGCCCAACTAAATCAGACACTGATCTCTAACATGGTTACTTCAATTTAAACAATAAATCAACATCTAAACCTTAGTTAATTCTCAATAAGATCTTCTGTAGATGTCAGTCTTGTTATTAATAAGTGGAGCTGGTGATGCTGTTTGTGGGGTTGTTTAATCAGATTTTTAGATTTAATGCATTTTATTTCAGTTGATAAGCATGTGTCTAAAGTCAGATGTTGTTCTTGTGTTTCTCTTTCTGTCAGTGATTCTGTTTGTTAACAGCAGGTGTTCATCACTAATGCTCAATCAGCACTTAATTAATCACTTAATTACTTAACTGCAATGTATATCTTATTTTAGTGAACTCAACTGAAATAAGTTCAGTGCACTCATAATTGTTAGATTTAAAAACTTAAAAGTTTTAAGACAATAAGTTTCATCAAATGGTTTGAGTTACCCTAACTTGTCAGGTTTTTAAGGCAATCGGTTTACTCAATCGGTTTGAGTTACCCTAACTGTTAGGTTTTACAGTGTAGTAATGAACGCATGTATTTATCACGCTTATTATCAGTGTGTCAGCTTCAACGAAATGCTTCAGTCCTGTGCTTTAGGAACGAAAGGTTTCTCATTCTGTGTTCATGTGTGTTGCTGCTGTTATTTATAGTTGTGATACTTGTGGTTTTCGCCTGTTGGGCGAGGAATCAGGTGAAAAGTTACTCAGACACACAATGAACAAGTAAACATCCACCCTCTCAGAGCACACTAACATAGGTACTAAAATTTACCAGGACATTGCACTAAACACGTATTTACTATTGCTTTTTTTTTCTACTAAGATTAAAAAACAAGTGTTTTGTATTGTTATAACACTCCTTCACCCCATCTCTCATGTTGTGTTCCCTGATCCTCAGGCGGCGTTACAGAGCTGGAGCTGGAGCAGATCTCCTGAGCACTCAACATATCTGATCTTTGCAGTTATGATTGGAAACTCAAGGTGAGATCTGATTATGATCTTAATCTGACACTTTCAATTTCAACCATTGATTTAGTATGGACAGAAGTCATGTTATGCTATTGAAACAAAACAAATATATATATATTCAAGCATTTTAAGGCCTAAGGTGGTCTTCCGCTGCAATCTAGTGGTTATAAATAGCAATTTCTCATACAACACTGTGTTTATTACTTTATAAATATTATAGTGTTATTTTTTGCCCAATTTCTCTTAAATTTTGCATGCTTGTTTAGAATGAAATGATGCATCATTTTACACTGTTTGTGGGCTTTGTTTTAGTATTAATAGGCCTTTGGGTACACTATGTAAATAACATATTATAAAATGACCAGTTTATAGTTGTCCAAATGCAAATTTTCAACATTGTTTTGATAATTATTGACCTAGAGAGTCTAGAGAACAGCACAGCACTGATTTGATTGATTTTGAGTTAAAAACTGAAGGCTAGTTGAAAAAAGCATGTTTTTTAAATAATCTCAAATACTTAACCTCTTAACTGTCACCATCCACCCTGTGGGACGCCTACCTTTACTTCACTATTTTACAATTAAATCCTAATCTAATCATGACAAACTATATATCGTTGGAAAGGTCTAAGACTCCTAAATAGGTAGGAAAAGTAATAGATTAATTTATGACCAGAGGTGTCAAATCCAGGGTCAGAAAGTAAAAGTCCTGCCCTGTGTTTATTCCACCCATGAACTCAGCATGTCATTACTTTATACAAGTCATTCCTTTCAAGTCACAAGCAAGTTTCGAGTCAAATCCCAAGACCTCAACGAGTTGAGGTAATTAAGAGATAATTGAGAGACTAATTAAATGTTGATTGTGCATTAGTGATGAACACCTGCTGTTACTGAGAATCACAGAGGATCAGATGTTGATGTTTTATTGGTTAAAATGATGCCACCATCATGGAGATCAGTGTTTGCTTTAGTTGGGCTCTTGACCCTTTTAGTAACTGAGAATGGATTGCTTTTAAGCAATTGCAATATTGCTTCACAACAAACATTTGCACATTGCTGGATTAAAAGCTTGAGGAAGCAGATGAGCTTACACTTTTGGCTTTTATGTCACTTGAATGAACATCTTGAAGGTGTCTCTCTTTGGTTTATTTACTGATGTTCAGCTGTTACAGAACTGCAGGAATTTACTATTAAACAAATGCCATCGTAATATTAAATATTGGAAAAATTAAGAATTATATTGCTCAGGCTTTTAGACATGAACACTTATCATACGATCCTCAACAGTGGTGACAATAATTATTCATACTGTGGTGTTACCCAGCATGCATTGCAGCATGAAGCATTTTGTTGATTGTCACCATTGTTGAGATTCATACGCTGGTTCTTGATGTCTGTGTGTGTCTGCGTAGGACTGGAGTTTAAATATTTAAATGCATTAGATTTAAAATTCTTTCTCTATAACTACTACAGCAGTAAATTCATTGCGTACTGTGGTTTCACAGAGTTGTTTATTCAAACACAGAACATAAACTAAAAAATGAAAATGTTGTATGTATATATATATATACACACAGTATATTGGATGCAAACAGGTAAGCACCTGATGATTACCTCATCATATGAAAACAACTAACAGTTGCTCACTGCACAGCACTGATCTCTCCGCTTTACAACAGCACATGCATTGCTACAGAGAGATCTAACACAGGAGTCAAGGGTCAAGAGCCCAACTAAAGCAAACACTGATCTGCATGATGGTGGTATCATTTTAACCAATAAAACATCAACATCTGATCCTCTGTGATTCACAGTAACAGCAGGTGTTCATCACTAATGCACAATCATCATTTAATTAGTCTCTCAATTATCTCTTAATTACCTCAACTCATTGAGGTCTTGGGATTTGACTCGAAACTTGCTTGTGACTTGAAAGGAATGAGTTGGTTCCTCCTCTGGTGAAATCAGCTGCTGAGTTCATGGGTGGAATAAACACATGGCAGGACTTTTATTTTCTGACCCTGGATTTGACACCTCTGTTTATGACAAGAGTGCACCTGAAAAAAATCTACATCATGACATGAATTCTGACCTTTGTCACAGAAAGTCTTCTTAGTTGCCTTTTTCTCTATCACGAATTAGAAATCATAAGAAATTATTTATCAGTAGAAAACTTAAAATTTCAAAATTCATCCTTTGAAACCAATTTTAAAATCAGACATTGCATTACCATGTAAATGGTACATTAAAATCATGTTACAAAATATTTTCATTCATGAATTATAAAAAATTAAGTTTGGATAGTGCACTATAATGTCTCTGTTCAAAACTGTGGGTGACAGTTAAGGGGTTAAAGAACAGTTTGATTGACAGCAGTGATCCTAGAGGCAAAGTTGATCAGAATGAGAGGATTCTATAATGTCTATAGTACCATATTAAACTGTAAAATGACTGTAAAAAGCATAATTTACAATTCAGATACAAGTTTTCACAAAAACAAAATGTTTTGTAAAATGATCAACTTTACATTTCAGCCTGTTTAACCTCTTAACTGTCACCGTCCACCCTGTGGGACGCCTACCTTTACTTCACTATTTTACAATTAAATCCTAATCTAATCATGACAAACTATATATCGTTGGAAAGGTCTAAGACTCCTAAATAGGTATTTTACCACTTTTTCTGTTAAAAATTTATGTAGGAAAAGTAATAGATTAATTTATGACCAGAGGTGTCAAATCCAGGGTCAGAAAGTAAAAGTCCTGCCATGTGTTTATTCCACCCATGAACTCAGCAGCTGATTTCACCAGAGGAGGAACCAACTCATTCCTTTCAAGTCACAAGCAAGTTTCGAGTCAAATCCCAAGACCTCAACGAGTTGAGGTAATTAAGAGATAATTGAGAGACTAATTAAATGTTGATTGTGCATTAGTGATGAACACCTGCTGTTATTGAGAATTACAGAGGATCAGATGTTGATGTTTTATTGGTTAAAATGATGCCACCATCATGGAGATCAGTGTTTGCTTTAGTTGGGCTCTTGACCCTTTTAGTAACTGAGAATGGATTGCTTTTAAGCAATTGCAATATTGCTTCACAACAAACATTTGCACATTGCTGAATTAAAAGCTTGAGGAAACAGATGAGTTTATACTTTTGGCTTTTATGTCACTTGAATGAACATCATGAAGGTGTCTCTCTTTGGTTTATTTACTGACGTTCAGCTGTTACAGAACTGCAGGAATTTACTATTAAACAAATGCCATCGTAATATTAAATATTGGAAAAAATTAAGAATTATATTGCTCAGGCTTTTAGACATGAACACTTATCATACGATCCTCAACAGTGGTGACAATAATTATTCATACTGTGGTGTTACCCAGCATGCATTGCAGCATGAAGCATTTTGTTGATTGTCACCATTGTTGAGATTCATACGCTGGTTCTTGATGTCTGTGTGTGTCTGAGTAGGACTGGAGTTTAAATACATTAGATTTAAAATTCTTTCTCTATAACTACTACAGCAGTAAATTCATTGCATACTGTGGTTTCACAGAGTTGTTTATTCAAAAGCAGAACATAAATTAAAAAATGAAAAAGGTTGTATGTGTATATATATATATATATACACACAGTATATCGGATGCAAACAGGTAAGCACCTGATGATTACCTCATCATATGAAAACAACTAACAGTTGCTCACTGCACAGCACTGATCTCTCCGCTTTACAACAGCACATGCATTGCTACAGAGAGATCTAACACAGGAGTCAAGGGTCAAGAGCCCAACTAAAGCAAACACTGATCTACATGATGGTGGTATCATTTTAACCAATAAAACATCAACATCTGATCCTCTGTGATTCACAGTAACAGCAGGTGTTCATCACTAATGCACAATCATCATTTAATTAGTCTCTCAATTATCTCTTAATTACCTCAACTCGTTGAGGTCTTGGGATTTGACTCGAAACTTGCTTGTGACTTGAAAGGAATGAGTTGGTTCCTCCTCTGGTGAAATCAGCTGCTGAGTTCATGGGTGGAATAAACACATGGCAGGACTTTTACTTTCTGACCCTGGATTTGACACCTCTGTTTATGACAAGAGTGCACCTGAAAAAAATCTACATCATGACATGAATTCTGACCTTTGTCACAGAAAGTCTTCTTAGTTGCCTTTTTCTCTATCACGAATTAGAAATCATAAGAAATTATTTATCAGTAGAAAACTTAAAATTTCAAAATTCATCCTTTGAAACCCATTTTAAAATCAGACATTGCATTACCATGTAAATGGTACATTAAAATCATGTTACAAAATATTTTCATTCATGAATTATAAAAAAATAAGTTTGGATAGTGCACTATAATGTCTCTGTTCAAAACTGTGGGTGACAGTTAAGGGGTTAAACAATTTTTAAGAAAATTGACAATTCAATTTTTGTTAAGTAATCCATTACTTAACTTGGTAATGTGTTGTCTGAGGGTTGGCAAAATTAAGAAACTAATGAAAGGTTTTTTTTTTTGTTTTTTTTTTTACAGGATCCTATGTACCCAGCCTCAACCATTCATCAGAAGGACTGTGAAAGCAGGAACTCTTTGAACCACCAGTGGCAGGTTCCACTGGATGAAAAAGGGCATAGTAGTGGATGATGAGGTACTGACATTAACCTGCCAAAAAAGGTTCCTCTGTGACATCGCCGCGAAACCCCCTTTTTGGTTCTTTCTGTCACCTTTTTTTAAGAGTGTAGATGAGTGTGCAGAGGTGGGACCAAGTCATTGTTTTGCAAGTCACAAGTAAGTCTCGAGTCTTTGCATTCAAGTCTCGAGTCAAGTCCCGAGTCAAAATAGGCAAGTCCAAGTCGAGTTGCAAGTCCTCAACTTTTAACTTCAAGTCTTAAACGAGTCATTAGTGCTCTTTGCCCAAATTAGTGTCTCAGTATTAATTCCCATATCAAATTTATAGTAATTTATATCAGGAGGTCGGGTAGAATATGTTTTTACATAGTTAAATTTCATGTGAAATGGGTGCCCTTAGTAAAACTACTCAAGTTCAATTTAGGGATTGTGCCAAAAAAGTACAAGCAGTGAAAAAACAAACAAAAAAAAACTATTTTATTAGTAACAGAATATCAAAGACAACATCATTTCATAGAAATTACATGAAATACTTCAAAAGTAATTAAAATTAAAATAAATACTTTTTTTAGAAATACTTTGCATGTGTGCATAAGAAGAATATATGCTAGGTGTTTGTTATATCTAAGCCAATGAGCCATTATTTGGAACCTCAATGAAACAGATTTAAAAACGTGAGCAGAAACTCAGAAAGAACCGCTTTGAAAGAACTAGAAGAAATAACTGCTACCATACTTTATGTGAGAGGAAACCTGCAATATGGATGCAGACAAACTCATGAAGACAGTCATTCAAAAATGCTGTGCTACCATTCTTTATAACTAAGAGTAACAAAGACAAAATGTTGTATGTTAAATGTTAAGTATATAATATGCATAGTTGATCGATAAATTTAGGGTCTATATGTGCTATAGGCTACAGACTGATTTACAACACGTGAATTCAATTAATTATCCTGAAAGAAATAAAAGTGAAATGAGTGCCTGGTGAAGGGGGAGAAAAATTTAGTATATTTTATAGTTATATATACACTAAAACTCACAAATCATTTTGTGAAAGAACACTTCTTCAAATTATATTTTAAAATGATCATTAGGCCAATTGCTCCTTTATTTTTTTTCTTCAAATTATAGCTAATTTCTTTGCAATAATTAATTTTAAACCTAGCTTAAATCAAGGTTTATCTAATAATTATTTTGCACCAAACTTTAAACCTTTAAAAATAAGCAGGTTTACATTCTAACCCATCATTTTGATCCTGGATTTAAGTAATATTTAAATCTTGATTATGGATTAACTTTAAACTTAACTGAGGTTTAAATGAAAAATAAAATGCACATGTATTAATACATTTTCCTGGACAGAATGGAAAATGTATTTAGTAGCACATGCATGTACAGACTACAGTTCTTGTTCACACATTTGATGTGATTAGGATTGATTGTCTTGATATAGTCAGTTTATGACAGTTTACAAAGAAGGGAGTCTAACAACAAACTGATTTCAAGAAATTTATTAAATTAACAAGAAAATGAAACGAAAGAATGTTAATAATAATTTTTATTATTTTAATTACTTATTTTATTTTTTTTAAAAATTGTCGTTTGACATATGTTAAATACGATAAAATAAATATGTAAAAGGGGTATTTTACTACAACTATAAATGCACCACGAGTTTTACCAGTTTTAAGTAAAGGCAACCTTTATTCACGTGATACGTCTGTGTTGTTTTATCGACAACAGCAGTGAGTGACCAAGTGCTAGAGAGTTTGTGTCTTTTAGCTCCTACAGTAGCTTTAGCGGCAGTTGTACGTCCCGCTGTTGGAATCCTCTACAATACAGTCACACTTTTACACAGTTTAGCTGTCAGCATTTTAACTGTTTAACCGGGACAATTTCATAGTGCTAGATAAAAAACAACCACTGCAACAATTTTATTTTCACTTTATTTAAGTTAATGGATGTGTCAAAAGTGCTTCAATACATTTGTGCATAACACCGTAACTTCAGCGTGGCAAAAATCTTAACGTTGGTAAAACAAAGGCAGAGTGCCTTAACTCCAGCGTAACTGAATTCCAGCGTTCTAGAGTGCAGCGGAACAAAGCTAAAAGACTGTAACTGATGTTAAGGGTTTCTGCCTTTGCTTTCCCTCTGCTTTTGGAAGTTATGGCAAAAACAGCATCCTATTTCCAGCAGAAAATAACAAAATTGACTTAAGATATTTTTCCACATGATAAAATGATGTCCATTGTTCCAAAAAAGGCAATAACTCATTTTGACCAAAATTGAAGTTAAGGTCTTTTGCCTTTGCACGGCAGTATAAAGACCCCATTTCTAATAAGTAGAAGAAATGAATGGTCAGTTCTTATACGGGACGTCCCATACTATACGCATACCTCATATGTGTCATGAGTCCGGGTCCACGATGCTCCCCCTCACCACCGGAGGTCGCCATCTCCCATCATCCCGGACTCAATTCTCCAGATTGCATTCACCTGTCACTCATTATTACACCCTCAGCTGTTCCCCATTGTCACAGACCACTTGTTCTCCTCTCACTCACCATTCTGCACGGCTGCTTCCTCATTTACCTGATTGCCTTTTCCCCATTTAAGCTCCCTGTGTTTGCTGTCCGGTGTTGGTACGTCTCACTATTTCCCTGATTTCTGCCTTGAACCCTTCCTGCTGGCTCCCTGGATTGTCCCGGTGTACGTTTATTGAGATTTTGGTTTTCCCCTTCGGGGTGGTTTGATTTGTGTTTATTTTCTGTTATTATAAGAATAAAGTCAATCTTTTGCATTTGAGTCTTCGCCTCCCATTCGTACCGTGACAATATGAAACCATTTTACTGCAGCGTTTACGAGATATCGGACATTATGTCACTTTAGAGGGCTATAAAGACCCCATTTCTAATAAGTAGAAGAAATGAATGGTCAGTTCTTATACGGGACGTCCCATACTATACGCATACCTCATATGAAACCATTTTACTGCAGCGTTTGCGAGATATCGGACATTATGACACTTTAGAGGGCTATAAAGACCCCATTTCTAATAAGTAGAAGAAATTAATGGCCAGTTCTTATACGGGACGTCCCATACTATACGCATACCTCATATTAAACCATTTTACTGCAGCGTTTACGAGATATCGGACATTATGACACTTTAGAGGGCTATAAAGACCCCATTTCTAATAAGTAGAAGAAATGAATGGTCAGTTCTTATACAGGACGTACCATACTATAGGCAAACCTCATATGAAACCATTTTACTGCAGCGTTTTGAGATATCGGACATTATGTCACTTTAGAGGGCTATAAAGACCCCATTTCTAATAAGTAGAAGAAATTAATGGTCAGTTCTTATACGGGACGTCCCATACTATACGCATACCTCATATGAAACCATTTTACTGCAGCGTTTACGAGATATCGGACATTATGACACTTTAGAGGGCTATAAAGACCCCATTTCTAATAAGTAGAAGAAATTAATGGTCAGTTCTTATACAGGACGTACCATACTATAGGCAAACCTCATATGAAACCATTTTACTGCAGCGTTTTCGAGATATCGGACATTATGTCACTTTAGAGGGCTATAAAGACCCCATTTCTAATAAGTAGAAGAAATTAATGGTCAGTTCTTATACGGGACGTCCCATACTATACGCATACCTCATATGAAACCATTTTACTGCAGCGTTTTCGAGATATCGGACATTATGACACTTTAGAGGGCTATAAAGACCCCATTTCTAATAAGCAGAAGAAATGAATGGTCAGTTCTTATACGGGACGTCCCATACTATACGCATACCTCATATGAAACCATTTTACTGTAGCGTTTACGAGATATCGGACATTATGACACTTTAGAGGGCTATAAAGATCCCATTTCTAATAAGTAGAAGAAATTAATGGTCAGTTCTTATACGGGACGTCCCATACTATATGCATACCTCATATGAAACCATTTTACTGCAGCGTTTACGAGATATCGGACATTATTCAATTTAGAGGGCTATAAAGACCCCATTTCTAATAAGTAGAAGAAATGAATGGTCAGTTCTTATACGGGACGTCCCATACTATACGCATACCTCATATGAAACCATTTTACTGCAGCGTTTACGAGATATCGGACATTATGACACTTTAGAGGGCTATAAAGACCCCATTTCTAATAAGTAGAAGAAATGAATGGTCAGTTCTTATACGGGACGTCCCATATAAAGTGTCATAATGTCCGATATCTCGTAAACGCTGCAGTAAAATGGTTTCATATGAGGTATGCGTATAGTATTGAACGTACCGTACAAAAACTGACAATTAATTTATTCTACTTATTAGAAATGGGGACTTTATACCCCTCTAAATCGATTATAATGTCCCATATCGAATCTTGAAATGATTTGAAAGGTAGAAGAATATAGTAATACAGAAACATCAAAGACACCAATAAATAACACGAATATTAAAGCAGATGTACAATTTTTTTTTTTAATCCTGAAAAATGTCATTCTCTCTCAGTTTTGGGCGTCTAGAAGTAAAGCGCTCTGAAAGCGCCTTCTCTCTGTGTTGTTCATGTGATTACCGTAATCATAGTAATACACGCGCACTATAATTTCAATCGCGGCTGGCTTGACCGTGTTTTTCTGAACTGCGGCTGGCTTGACCGCGGTGTTACTTCCATGTGGAGACTCCTGGTTTCCTTCCTTTCACTTCAAGCGGGAGCTGCGTCGCTAACACTTATGGATCAGAAGCTGCATTCGTTTTCTGAGGGGAAAACTGGTAATAATTAAGATTTTATTTAATGTACTCGCAGTGACTGTACTCTATAATGGTGAGGTCTTACTCGTTACAGTCTCTTTTCCGTCCATTGTTGTGGCCTTATACTCTTCTTTGACACTGTAGCTTTATTGCTGGGATAATGGTTAGGCTGAGCTCAGAGCCTAACACTGTTCACACAAATCTATGGTCAGTGGAAAACATTTGAACAACAAAAAACGCTTCTATGGCAGTTTAAACGAGATCTGAGGTGCGTTTCCCAAAAGCATCGATAGCTAACTATGCTCGTTAGTTCCATTGAACTCTATTGGTAACGACTGAACTTGCGACCATAGTTATTTTTGGAAAACGCACCCCAGATCAGTTTAATTTGCGTGGTGTCCGTTTTCATGTCACGTGACGTATAAACAAGTAACTGAAGTAAAAGTTGATATAAACGAGCATAAACTGATCCAGTGTAGTTTGGATGTAATGTGAGTCGCTTTGGTTGAAAGCTTTTGCCAAATTCATAAAATATAGGCGTAAATGTTGCATTCACACGTTATAGGAGATTAAGGACTATGTTTATAAAAAAGTAGGAAACACGGCACTGTATGTCTTCATGCGGTGTAAAATAATTGTCTTAAGTATTTTTTTGTGGGTACTTAGTCATGTAATCTTTAATATGAGTCTATGAAAATGTTTGATTAACCCTTATGCGGTCTCCATTGTGGGTTGTGCACTTATGGACACACCCCCACACACTTAAAATTATACGAACAACAGATGATTGAAATAAATGATAAACTCTAAAGACTCCAACCTTTCTCTTTGTAACATATTGTTGAGGCTTGACTCAAATCATAATGTAACATTATTGAAAAATTGATTTTTTTTCAGTTCTAAAAATGCAAAACATTGACAAAAATAATTTTTATTGTTATAATTGTGATTTCATAATATGTAGATATGAATCCAACTGAAGAAAACTTGTGAAAAGATATCTTTCAGTTGGTCAAATAGCAAATAGTAAATAGTGGAGCTCTGCAGCCATCTAGTGGTAAAAATGATAATTTTTTAATTTTGAAACTGCAATTTCCAAAATATGGGCAAAAATTTTACACTAAACCATGTCAAATGATCCATGTTATCCCCATGAATGAAAGTTAGAAATGTGGGTCTTTTATGAAGTGAATTTTACATAAAAAGCTGTTTTTTGTATAAAAACCTATATAAAAATGTCTTTTAATTTATTTATATACATTTAAAATATATCATAAGTCTTCCAAAAACTCCACAAATGTGGAGTAAAAACATTAATAAACAGAGTAAAATTACATTTGTCTAAAAAAATAATAATTTTGTTAAAAAAATTACATTTTGTTGACCATAAGTGCAGCTTTTTTTTTCACACTAACATAAAATCAAGAAATCATACCAATTGTATTTTTTATTTGTACATCTAGAAAGTGTTGACTGCCGTACAAAGTCTCATGCCATTTGGAAAAAGAGAGCATTTTTTAAAAATTAAGCAAACTTCATTTGCGGGTCAAAAAGACCCCGAAGACCGCATAAGGGTTTTAATTGATTGTTCGAATAGGCCTGTGTGTATGTTTGGGGAAAGGTGTGAAATGATGAATCAGAGACTTGTGTGTTTGTCTGATGAGTGAATCTCTTCTGCTGTTTGTTTGCATGCTACATTATGAATCCAGACATATTTCTCTATGTTTATGACCTGTAGAAAAACATTTTCACAGCACTAATGTATATTTTGCTTCTGTATCTTCTTCAGGTGCGTCTGGTTTTGGTTCAGATAAAGTATCAGTGTGTGTGAAGGAGGGAGATCCAGTCACTCTACACACTGGAGTTAAAACAAACCAACAAGAAGCTATTCAATGGTATTTCAAGAGCACTCGCATCGCACAAATCAGTGGAGATCTCAGTTTTATCTGTACAGATGTTCAGTGTAATGAAGGTACTGAGAGATTCAAGCACAGACTGAAGCTGGATCATCAGACTGGATCTCTGACCATCATGAACATCAGAACCACAGACTCTGGGGAATATATACTGGAAATCATAAACAGCAAATACAGTGAAAAGATCTTCAGTGTTTCTGTCACTGGTGAGTCTTTAATGAGTGTTTAAATGCACTTCAGATCCTCCAGCAGCTGTTGGTTTGTGTTTCAGGTGTTCCTGCTGATGAACTATATGAAATGAAGGAGGGAGAATCTGTCACTTTAGGTTCTGGTGTAATAAAACACCCAAATAATGTGATGACGTGGTATTTTAATGAGACCAAAATCACTGGAGATCAGAATGAGATCTGTACAGATGATCAGTGTAAGGAGAGATTCGGAGACTCGAATCGGAGATTCGGTGACATAATGTCCGATATCTCGAAAACGCTGCAGTAAAATGGTTTCATATGAGGTTTGCGTATAGTATGGGACGTCCTGTATAAGAACTGACCATTAGTTTCTTCTACTTATTAGAAATGGGGTCTTTATAGACCTCTAAAGTGTCATAATGTCCGATATCTCGTAAACGCTGCAGTAAAATGGTTTAATATGAGGTATGCGTATAGTATGGGACAACTCAACATGTGTTGGGGTTTTGGACTGTGGATTGTTTTGAGTCAATAACACTTTGATGTTATGAACATGCAGAATGAATAATATCATCCAGTTTCACTGAGTCCTGATGCTTCCTGTTGAGCTGAGCGTGCTGTGATGATGCTTTAACTGCTGTTGCTAGTGTCACTTGTCTGTTTAACACACACACACCTGGAGCAGTAAATATCACTTTAAGATATTGCTAAATATTGGATTTATTATCATTCACTCTAGTAATAATGACTGTCTTTATCTGTTTCAGATTCATGTCCGTCTTCAGGTGATGTAGCAGAAATAGTTGTTTTTTTTCTACTGGAGGCTGCTGCTGCTGTAGCAGGAATAATTATTGTTATGTTTCTGCTGCTGGTGGCTGCTGCTGTTGTGGTTTACTGTCGCCACAGGAGCCGTACAGCAGTACCACCGAATGTGAGTATTACATACAGCTGATTTAACAAAATATATATCAGATTTACTGTGCAAAAAAATATTACAGGAACAGTGGTATAGCCGCTTTCGATATGGCACCGGTACTTATGTAACCGGTATGTACTAGAACCGAATGAGAATGGAGATTTTGGTGCCTCATTTTGGTGCCATGCCTGAGCGATCGATTTAAATATTTGTCCTTTGTTTCTCCAAAACGAACGTAAGAAGCATCATCACCGGCACCGCACATGAAAAATAATTTCCTGACTGAGAAAATGCACGTGAACTCAAGTCGGAAATCTCTAATAATACAAGTCCAACAAATCTTTGTAGTAATGCGAGAGTGCTGTTTTCACATTCCGACTTAAAAGCACAACTCGGGAAATGAGAGATCTGAGGAACGCGTGAATGCAGAAATTACACTTGCTCTGATGGCAGCAGGTAGCCCTCCATTAACTAGCTAAGATAAACATGCTTAAATTAAAATGCCTAAAGCTAAAATTCTCTTGTATTAACGTTTTTAAACCTGTTGTCCAACAAAAGAGAACATTATAACCTTTTTAGTCCACAAAACCAGTTAAATGCTTCCTTTTGTGATCTGATGTAGCTTCTTGACACAGAATGAGGCAGAAAATGTTCCATAGGCTACTAATACATCGATTAGCAATGGATTATATACAGTGGCGTTCCGTCCATATAAGCATAAAGAATAACAAAAACCTGATACAGTGTAGCTCTTCTGATTGGCCGAACTTCTCAGACCTCTGAAGAGTGCTCGCCGTTGCCTCTACAGATGCACAAATCACTTTTGCTCCATTTGTCTCACAGATATGTGGTGCAAAAGGGAGAGTGCGCGAAAAAAAGTGAAAAACAGCATCTGAGACTCGTAGCAGCAGATTCAAGCCGTTATCTTTATGTACTTGTGTTTGCGCTAGAAAAAGCATCCAAGAAAAAAATATATATATGTAAGAAAACATTCTACAAGTGTGCAAATCTCATTGCAAGTATTCACATACTGGTTTGCGGATGTACAAAATTCGTCCACGACTTCACATTTTTGATGCAGGTGTGTGAGTGTGTTTTGCACCATATTCACTGCAGCAATAGTAGCAAAACATGTGAGCGTACGAGTTTCTTGATTTGTGATTCGTAGAATAGGATTTGTGTATCTGCAATGAAGGATTCGAGAAGGTGTAACTGTTGTGTTGTGTTTGTGGGAGAGAGAAACAAATCTACAAGTTTGCAACTTTTGTCTGTGGCCTCAAATTTACTGATACACGTGTGACTCTTCTCTACAACTACAAATCCCGCTGTCACAGACACTCAGTTGTTTTGCACCAAATTTACCTTCATGGGGGGGTTGGGGGTCCTTAATCTTAGCACTCAGCATACCCGGTTAAAAAAGTCACCGCTCGCCACGGATATATACTTAATTATTAGGAAAATACCAGAGATGGCTTGAATAACACAGATAAACTATAAATTGTCGTAGTCGAGTGTTTATTGTATTTGTTTTATCATTCAAAACGTTTATATCTTGTTTACTCCGTTACATCCATATCAATGCATTTGTCCATATTGGGGATTTCCTGGAGCTTCATGAGTTCTGCTACTTCTGTGACTGGATATGTGGATTTTTTGTGCGAGGGCTCCCTCTGGCATCCAGTATGAATGAAAAAGACATCATGTGTTTAGTTCTAATGGCCAATCCAAATATTAATTGGTAATTTTTATTTCTTTTTTATTATTTTTAAGTATCGGTTTAGGCACCGGTACCGTTTTAAAAGTATTGATTTGGCACCGGTATCGAAAAAATCCCAAACGATACCCAACCCTAGTGGTATGAATACTTTTTTATATTAATATTATTATATAACTCTAACACAACATCTGAAAACACAAATAACTCCCAAATAAACTAAATAACAATTAATATAACAACACACAGAACAGTTTCTTCCCTCAGGCAATCCATCTCATGAACACTGGACATTAAACGTGGAGCACACAACTCTATTATACATTATTTATTCACCTCACATACTTATTTTTTCATTTAAAATTTGCACATATCAGACCTGTACACACATAATTGTCTATATTATATATTGTGTTTTGCTGTTTTGTACATTGCCTATTTATATATTATTCTTTTATTATCTGTGTCCTGTCCTGTTGCTGTCTTTCTGTTGCACTGTAGAGCTTCTGTCACTATAACAAATTCCTCGTATGTGTAAACGTACCTGGCCAATAAAGCTCATTCTGATTCTGATTCTGATTTTCATTCTGATTCAAAGTGCAACCTTTGTCGCAGGGCAGTTGTCTTGTTAGAAGAATCAAGAATTCTAGATGTGATATTGAAATAAAACAATACTTCAAGTTTATACTAAAGTAGATGACCATCTGATGCGGTTTAAGACATTGTGTTAAATTATCAGGGAATGAAAGCCTTTCAATTCCACGTCTCTAGTAAACTCAAAAAAAGAAACCTCATTCCACTTTCAACTGCTTTTTCTTGCACATTTCTTTTTATGTGTAATTATTTGTATGAACATAAAGATTCAACAACTAGGTGTCTTACATTACAGACACTGCAGTTTATTGCTCTGTTCACATCTGCAGTCCTCATGCCTCCGGCAGCAGGTCTATGTTATCTTCACACAGCTGATCAGAGACCCAGAGCATCTTTACACTGCTGTTTTTCAGTCAATAGAAAGGTCTCTTTAATGCTCTCTAAGTTATTGAAACTCTGACATTAATTTTCTTCCACCTGTGAACTGTTAGTGTCTTAAGAACTGTTTCACAAGTGCATGCAAAAATGGTTTATGTTCAATGATCAAGCATGAAAAACATTGTTTAAACTCTTTCCAGTGAAGATCTGTAAAACTTATTTGGATTATATTTTTAAAAAACAACAACGTTGTAGTGAAAAGATACATTTCTTTTTTGCTGAGTACTTATTTATTTTTGTAAAACTTAAACATCAGACAACTTATTCATTTTACCTTTTGTGAATGTGTTTTCTTACAGGAGGATGATGATAACACCACCTGATCCTAATAACATTCGTGTGAGGTAGATGGGATGTCTTTAAACTCTGTTTACTCACAAAGTGATCCAAAGATTTCAGTATTCGGTAGGGCTGAAACGATTAGTCGACATTATCGACAACGTCGACAATAAAAAATGGTCGACAAATATTTTTGTTGTCGAGTAATCGTTTGATCTCACATGACCTAATGCAAGAGCCTGCAATACTGCGGTTTGACCAGTGTGGCGCTGTAGCGCAAGACTGTAATTCAGCTCTCCTGGATGCAATTCAAGAGAAGAAGACACACCCGAACCTGAGCGGCGTTTGATGAATATGTAAATATATATTGCGCGCTTTCCTCTCAGTAACAAAATAAACACAACAAAAGCTGACAGCAGTTAAAAATGCATCTGATTACAACGATGTGGATGTTTGCATGAGCCCTGCAATTCAGTGTTCAATGTTAAAAAACACAACTTGTGATTTTTATAAATGCATTAGTAAATGCTAAAATTAAGATTAACCAAGATTAATAAATGCTGTAGAAGTATTGTTCATTCTTAGTTCATGTTAACTAATGTTAACCAATGAACCTTATTGTAAAGTGTTACCAATTAATTGTATAATAATTGTAATTACATAATATGCTTTTCTAAAGCTGAATCGACCTTTATGTTAGAATATGTATAACTTAATATTTTAACTAATTGCAAAAGCTGAATAATCAAAGTCTACTGATAATCGTTAGATTAATCGATTATCAAAATAATCGTTTGTTGCAGCCCTAGTAGTTGGTACCAATATATACTTTTTGGTATATAGAGGTTTATCAAATTTGCTAAAGTGATTATGATGGAAACAGAGCAGTGGGAAAATGTTTCATGTCTTTTGCACTAAAAGAAGTATTAATCAAGTCATTACGTCCAGCCTCTTTAAATCTGCACTGATAGAACTCTGTTTCCACAAATACTGCACCAAGGTGTTCATTACACTGAGGGCGAAGAGTTTTTCTTTCTTTTCCCCCCTTTTTTTTGTTTTGTTTCCCATTACATCAAGAAGCATTAATGTAATAAGAAAAATTAAGATATGTCTTGTTTTTTGAAAAAATAATAATAATTAGTTTGTGCTTAATTAAAAAAGTGGCAGTGGCATCAGGAAAAACTCAATTAAAAAAGAAAACTTTATCAGCTGAGAGTTAGATGACGCACGCTTGACTAAAGTGACCTGGCAGAGCTAACGCTATGCTTGATTGTTGCTAATGTTTATTATTTAACCACTAACATTAACCCTTAGTCATCCACCTTCAGCAGAAAACACTAGTTGACTAACTTTGAATAGCATAGCTCTTTGAAAACTAAAAGCAGCTTAAACCCTTGTGCATCAATTTAAATTATAGCTGCAAACAGAAATTATAGGGGTTCAAGCCTTAAAAGCAACGCCTAAAGAAGTATTCTGTTTTCCTTTGCAAGCATGTAAACACATCATAGAGAGAAAAGATTATTTACAGCCAGCACGAGCAATTTACAAAGGAAATGGTGTTTTAATGCTTTTTAACAGTTATTGAGGTTAAGCCAATAATCTAGGACTAGTTCGTGAAAATTGGCTTTTGAAATAATCTCCAATATTTGATGAATGATTTGATTGACAGCAGCAGTCCTAAAGTGAAACTTGCTCAGAATGAGAAGTTCTACCATGTGGTGTGAATGTTGTGGGCGTGTGTGAAAAATCATGTGAGATACAATCCTTTACACACATGAGAAGTGCAAAGGCACCCCCTGGTGGCCGATTTCTCTCTTAATTTCTCACAGGCCTCTAGGGCTGTGAATCAGTCCGATCGGCCTCCTTTAACCTTTTCTGATAGCTTCTCAAAACATTGGCTGACGGCTGCTGTGGTTTTCAAGATATGCGAAAGTCCTCAAAGGCAGTCTTGGCACCTCGGACAAAGACACTGCATGCCAATTTTCAAGGCAATCTGACTAAGGGTTGGGAAGTTATAAGAACTTTTCCATGTTAAAGAGGTTGGATGGAAACCGTGCTTTATTCGCAAATGTTTTATGCGATATTCCAGTTTTGCACATAAGTTAAATTCGCAACTTTGGATGGAAACATACAGTGCTAAAAAGTAATCATACATCTTCATTTTTTATTTTTTTCACATTTTGTTATGTTGCTGCCTTATATTAAACTGCTTTAAATTACTTTTTACCTACATCAATCTACACTCCATACACCTTTTAGTATACACCTACAGGCTTTTAACATCTTTGCAAATTTAATAAAAAAAAAAAAAAAAAAAACTTAAATATTTGCATAAGTAATCATACCCTTATCTGGGACAGTTGAAATGTAGCTCAGGAGCATTCATATTGCTTGTAGATGTTACTACACTTCGAAAGGCACACGTCTTAATAAAAGGTCTAACAACTGAAAATGCATATCAGAGCAAAAACCAAGCCCTGAGGTCAAATGAACTGCCTGTATTTTTATAATAGCTATATAGCTTTAGTTCGTATTCTGTCTAAAGTGTTGGAAAAAATGTAATGGCGTGAGACCAGGAGGGATTTTGTCTATTTTTTGCCTAAATAAATTAATGTGGCTTTGTAACAGTATAGGATGAGTAAATTATGAACTGTTTAATGAACTAATCATTGAATGTAATAATTTATTAATAATAATAATAATAATAATAATATCTTTATTGCTGTAAAAGATAAATATGTTTCTGAATGCTAATGAATTTTGTTTTGTGCAAATTGATTTCTAGGTCTGCAAGACTGAGGAGCAAACATACTTAGTGTAGATAGCATAAAAAGCCTCCCTTTCTAAAGGTAATAATACCTAAGACTGATCACCCACATCTGCTCACTTACCATCTGATGCATGATTGCACACAAAACTTCAATCAGCAAATATAAATGATTTTACCATTTTTTGTGCATTTGGTTTACACCGTGCTGAATCAGTTCTGTTCCCTTCCCGTTTCTGGACTGTATTAATAATCACAGATGGGTTAAAATGGGAAAGTTTTTAAACTTTTATCAAAATTTGTGCTTTAACGAAGATAATTATTTCAACATATGCATAATTGATTTGCTCCTCTGACCTTTTCTACATTTCCTGCAGATGCAGAAGATCCCGACTACAACTACGATCAACAAAGATCCAGCAGCAGCAGAAATCAGTACTATCAGAGACACTGAGACACTATCATGTGTAGAAACTACGTCTGGAGGAGCTGAAGGAGAGTAAAAGAGAGACAGTCATTAATAGAAGTGAATGTGTCAGTCTGAACGAGACGAGACAGAGTTCAGCTAATATCACTAATCACTGCTGTACCTGTGCACGAGTAACAGAGTTGACTGATGTCCAGATGTGTGGTCTGGTTGCTGATGGGGTTGTTGAGCACACAGCTGTAGGTGTTGTTATCCTGATATTCCACCTCCAGAGGTAGAGAGAGACTGATGCTGAGATCAGACACACTGATGCTGGACAATAAACTGTGTCCTTTGTACCAGGAGAGAGTCACATGACCCACATTCACCACTGAACACAACAATGAACAATTCTGCTGTGATGATGAAGATGATGATGATGAACATTGTAAAGATGACAATAAGTAATTGCTGATGACAGGAACAGACAGACGAGCTGAGAAAACATCAGAGAATAAAAAGGAATATGAACACAGTAATTAGCTTATTTTCAGTTTTGTGAATTGTAATGAATTGGTGTAATTAATGTTTAGTGTGTTGATGGTCGCTGAATGTCATCTCAAACTATAATATGTAAACAGAATAAGTGAATGTTTGGACAAAACATCAGAGAATAAAAAGGAATATGAACACAGTAATTAGCTTATTTTCAGTTTTGTGAATTGTAATGAATTGGTGTAATTAATGTTTAGTGTGTTGATGGTCGCTGAATGTCATCTCAAACTATAATATGTAAACAGAATAAGTGAATGTTTGGACAAATGATGTCTCTACTCACCATAGACAGAAACTGAATGTTTTTATTCTGTGATTTCTTCCACTTATCTCTAGTTCATAAACTCCAGCGTGTTCAGTTGTGATGTTTGTGATGGTCAGAGATCTAGTTTGATTGTCCAGCTTCAGTCTGTCTCTGAATCTCTCATCAGTATCATTATATGTGATGAAGATTTGGTTCTTTTTTTTTTTTAAATTAGCTATTTGAGACTTTTTAGCTCCATATTTACACTTTACGGTCGCAAATAATAGAGTAATATGGCAGCAAAATTTATGAAAAAAGGACAGATAACCACACATAACAAACTGTAACAATAATTCATAGTAGCTTAATACAACTACCACAGGAATTATTATTATTATCTATTTCACAAATGTCCAACACACAGTAATTGTGTATTCACACAAATATTCTATTTAATGGATTAAACAGATAAATGCATTAACCCCAAATATAAACTCAAAGCAAACAGCTTTCCAAAAACAGCAACAACTTTTCCAGTCATGCGACTTTCTTAAGGAGTTTAATGTAAAGAAACAGGGTTAAAATTCAATCATTTTAAATGCTAAGGTTCATAATAATGGTTTAAATGTAAAATTATTAGATAAACCTTGATTTAGTCTAAATTTAGCCTTTATTGTTTTTGGTGCAACAGCTTTAATCTATAATTTGTTTTAAAGTATAGAGGACAGTGTTTAAACTTATTGACAACAAATACATGATCATTTTTGCAGACTGAAAGTACAGTTTTAATAGTGCTGGATTATAATAGTGTTTATATATATATATATATATATATTTTATAAATGAGACATTTAGATCATTATGTCACTGGATAGTCTCCTATGCACTATAAGGTTCCTGCATATTTTAACTAGTGAATTTCCATGACATTTGTAGATGTTTATGGTCACTTGCAGAAGTATTTTTAAAGAAAGAAATGTATTTTTGGAATTTAGAATTTTTAGAAATGTATTTTTAAAAGGACAAAAAAGGCCTGATATTTGAAAGCAGCTCAATTGAAAGTTTACACTTTCTGAACATTTACCTGGAAATTTCAGTGTAAACTTCTTAACCCCAAAATAGACCTGAATTCAAAGTTATTAGATCTCGTATTATATTCATACACTATTCATAATTCATTTGGTAAATAACAGCAGGTGAAAATAATCGAATTCTAATTTACTCTAAAAAATAAAAAACATAAAAATGTGAAAAAAATAAAAAACTTACCAGTGAGACTCCAGCAGCACAAACAGAACATAAGAAACACGTGAAACATTTTCTTCAGCAGTTTAGCATCTGATCTAACAGCAGAACTGTTGAAGTGTTCTGTGACTCCTCCCACAACAGAGTTTGACCCTCCTAGTTCACACATAGCATTTGCATATGATATAATGTTATAGTTCATCTAGCCCTTAAGATTTTAACTGTTCTTAACGGATTAAAAAAGTATTTGTTTTTATTAAAATGTTAGGAGTTCATATTAATACCTTAAAGGTACATATTAAGTCAAGTCATCTTTATTTATGTAGCGCTTTTTACTATACAGATTGTTTCAAAGCAGCTTTACAGTGATAACAGGAAAATTATACATTATGTCATTGTGCATCTTAAATTCAAGTTCATCCAAAACGAGCCGCTTTTAGAGCTTGATTAAATAAATGCTTTGTCTATAATGAGGAGGATGTTTTAAGCTATTAAACTTGCAGGATGTTTTTATGGTACAGAGACCTCTTATATGCCAAAAGATCAAGGCAAATTTGATTTCTCATGTCATGACCCCTTTAATACAAATTTTTGACAAAAAGGTCTCAATCAAACAGTGATATTCACAGTATGAAAAAATTAAATATTGTATACTTTGTGTGCTTGAAGATCTCATACAGTGATCCTGCAGTTAAGCAGCACTACACTCTCAGAAAAAAAGGTACAAAAGCTGTCATGTGCAGTACCTTTTCAAAAAGTGCACCTTTGTATCTTATTTAACCATTAAGGGTGCATTTTAGTACCTAAATGGAAAAAAGGTGATGCACCAGTGAGAGCTTACCTTTTTTCTGAGAGTGTAGTTTCAAATCTTGCTAAGCAGAACTATTCTGATTTTTTTCTGCCAGTGTCTGGGTCATTTAATGAATAAATGCAATGTATGATTTACGATTCATGATTTGTGCTTGATGGTGGTTAATCATTCATTTTGTTTGCATCAGCTTTGATGAGAAACTAACAAACCAGTTTTTTTTTTAATAGCCGAACATGACTTCTGTTCATACTAAACCAATGGTTGAAATTAAAAGTGTCAGATTAAGATCATAATCAGATCTCACCCTAAGTTTCCAATCATAACTGCAAAGATCAGATATGTTGAGTGCTCAGGAGATCTGCTCCAGTTCCAGCTCTGTAACGCCGCCTGAGGATCAGGGAACACAACATGAGTGATGGGGTGAAGGAGGGTTATAACAATACAAAACACTTTTTTAATCTTAGTAGAAGAGCAATAGTAAATACGTGGTTAGTGCAATGTCCTGGTAAATTTCAGTACCTATGCTAGTGTGCTCAGAGAGGATGGATGTTTACTGCTCAAAAGAGCCCACATGACTGATATGATCATCCGCAGTCCCGGGAGTGAATTTCGAGGGTGGACGGCGTTTCATTTCCAACTGGTTAGGTTTATTTGAAAATTAAAGTGATTTCTATATTTTATCCATTCAAAAGACTACGAAAGCGATCCCAGTTCTGCATATAAACGTAGCGCTGTGAAATGCTTCTCTATCGCTGCGCGTCCTGCTCCTCTCAGCACAGATCCTGAAGGCAGACTGCAGTTGTTGTCATTCATTGTAACAAACAAAGTGTAGAGACGATGTAAATAATATATTCAGTGTGCAGAGAGCTTCATTCATTAAAATGGAAGTTTGTGAGATAGCGATGAACGGAGGGTAACAGCTTTTTAATGATTATAGAGAGTTTGCAAATGTGAAATTGAATTTATACAACAGTTTATACATTTTTGATTTTATACAAAAGTTAATTTTAAGTGACTTACATTTTAGGAACACTGTCTATTTTGCTCTATTTCGTCAACAAAAATATAGTTAAAAAACAAAGTCACAGCTGAGCCTCTGCGCAAGTCTTTGACACAGCGCTGTTTCGTTTATGAACGAATCTTTGCTTTTGAACAAATCTAGTGAGTCAATGATTCAATGACCCATTCATAAAGAGAGTCACTTGCTTCGTTCCTAAATGAATCAGCCGTTTGAACGAATCGATTGAATGAATGATTCAGTGACAAAGACAGTGACTTGATGCCACCTACTGGCAGTTTCTGTTTCATTTTTAAAGTATAAATTGAGTCATTTAATTCATTGACATTTCTATATTTAAAACATTAATCTCATAACATTGTTATTATGAGATGCCACCTCTGAGTCTTGTCAAAAATTTCTTAAATTCTGTAAATATTCCTCTTCTGTGCCATGCAAAGATGAATTGTTGATGCTGATTTCATTTGACTGGAAACTTATTCTTCCTGATTGTTATTGTTATATCTTATTATTTTAATTGAATTTATTGTGTAGTTAAATTTTTTTTGATAAAAGTTTATGTATAGAATTTTTTTGGCACAAAAGATGACATACATTTAATAAGGCTAGAAAAACGGCATTACAAAGGTTAAAAAACAACAACAACAACAACAACAACAACAAAAACACTTCAAGGAGTCAAATAACAATAGGAAGGTTAATTTCTGGGTCATTCCTGGGATTTGGTAATATTTCAGTCCCCCAGAGTTTCTAAAGTGGTGGTTCACCAAAATTGTTAGAAGCTTTTCACAAAACTTTGTGAAAAAATAATTATTGAATTTTTGTATTTTTAGCATGAAATAATGTCTTATATCTATCTTGAACCAAGAATTTTTTAATGTCCCTGAGTTTGTACTTAGAAAATTATTAACAAAATGTGCATAGTGCCTGTGATTGTTGGCAACAATGTAAGCATTTACTTGTGTTCCTTTCTTGTAAAAAATATTTTTCTAAAAAAATGCAAAATATTTGATTTTGAAAAAAAAAACAGACTGTAAAGTTATTTCTCTCAGTCTGAACCCATAATAATTTAGTCTCCACTCACATGTGACTTCATTCAGGTCTCTTTAATAGTGGTGCAGAAAATGGTTAGTGGTATCATATCATATCGACAATTACATGACATTTATACAAAGAGTCAGTATTTGCAGTGTTGGCCGTTCTTATTCAGGACCTCTGCAATTCGACTGGGCATGCTCTCAATCAACTTCTGGGCCAAATCCTGACTGATAGCAATATATTCCAAGTTGAAATGTTACCGAATCCCAGGAATGACCCTCCTGTCATTGATCAGAAGGTCTGTTCCTATTTTTTATTTATTTATTTATTTTAAGTAGGAACACTAGTGCTCCTGAAAAGAAATGTAAGCAGAGTCCTCAAGAATGTAATATTAAAAACTAACTGCAAAGGTTTTTGCAAAGTAATATGTGCAAATTCACACACAACGTATCTTTAATTTGGCCAGAATTGCAGGTGTTTGTCTAAACTTGAAAGTTTAGAGAAAATATTAAATACTTTGGGAGACATACAAAATGTGCAGGGCTAGGGGTCCTCCAGGACAGGTTTGGGAAGCACTGCTCTAAGGTATTGAAACAATCAATTAACAATAAAACATCTATATTTTGACTCCTTTATAATTATTATTATTATTATATTTGCAAAAACAAATTGCCTGATGTATTAATACATAAATATGCATATGTATTAGAGCGCCATCTAGTGACATAACTAGGGTTTCAATTTCTAATAATTCAGTTATAAACTGAATCAGGTGTTTATAATGTTATCACATGAACACACAGATGTCTTTCAAGCTATTGCTGCTTGTTTCATAAATAAACTTCTTATGTACAGATCATTTACAATATTTCAACTGCTTATTAAAACACTGGAAAATTAGTGTTAATGAAACAAAATCATCTATCATGTCCAGCTCTTATTGATTTATATTTGGCAAATTTTAACTCTGAAGTGACTAAACATTTACATGACAAAAACATATCATGATGCACTTATAAATATACCTAAATATACCTATTCTACCCTTCAAAAGGAACTTAAAAAGGAAAACTGTAAGTCAACACTGAAGGTAGGCATTCTTATCTAATAAAACAAGAAACATCTAGCCTCAGTCTCATTCCAGTTATGAGACATCTCATTAGCACCACTCCATCGTTTAATTTTAATATCAAGTCAGTTCTGATTAGTGCACTGTATGTTGGGGTATTATTCTTCAGAAAAGAAACACAGATTCACAAAAGGTTAATACAACGGTTGCGACCGCTAGTGGTCAGCCGTAACAGGAAAAAAGAAGAGTCTCAATACCAGAGAGATGTTGAATTACAAGAATTTATTTACAAATATGGGGTTAGCTTCAGGAGCAGACAAGGCCAAAATAACAAACATAAATAATATTTTAACACAAAATTAAAGAAAACAAAAATACAGTTTCAACTTACCTGACTCCCTAAACAAAAACAAAGTGAAAAGATGTTTCAAAATTAAATAACGTCTAACCCCCTACAACCCTTAACTTGCCAAAACTACAGAGTCACACACGATGGTACAATCACGGCAGAGATTGAATGTTTGGGGCAGTCCTTATATCTGGATCAGGTGAGGAGGAGAACCAATCGCAGCCTCCAGCAAATTATCTCAAGGAACCGCCCATCTGAAACACAAACATGAACATACACAGAGAGAACACAAGAGGGCAGAATGGAAACAACGAACAAATGAATTAAGGCCTTTCCACACTGAGTGCGATGTGAAAAAGCGAGGCGAATCGCCGATGAACTGTGCTTTCACACCAAGCACGAAATGATTGTTCCCCTTCTAGTGAACTCCGTGCTGCGCCCCCTAGGGGGCACTATGGGGAATACAGCCTGCATGACCGATGTCTGAAGCACGTGTGAAACAACGCCAATCTAGCACGCTCTATTCTAATTCTGTTTTATCTATCTGTCTTCTTTGTATCTATTAGTCTTCTTTGTATCTATCTAGCATTCTTTTTTTCCTTGATTTCTTAAAAAAATAAAAAAAACTTTCTTTTTATTCTATTCTACTTGTTTTCTTTCATTAAAAAAACAAAAAACAACTTGCTACGTGTACTGTTAAGTTAATGAGACTCGTCATAGCGTGTGCATATTGTTGCTCTTTTGATGGTTTTGATTGCTTCTATTGTCTGATGTCACATGGACTATTTTGTCAATGATTTTGGTACCTTTCTGGACCTTCATCGTGGTAGGACCCTTGCTGTCTATAGGGGGTCAGAAAGCTCATGGATATCATCAAAAATATCTTAATTTGTGTTCCGGAGATGAACAAGGGTCTTACGGGTTTGGAAAGACATGGGGGCGAGTAATTCATGACAGAATTTTCATTTTTGGGTGAACTATCCCTTTAAGTAAACCGACCGCAGCAGGTTACAGTTTGACCCAGAAACTGAGGTCAATGTACTTAATGCGTTCATATTGTATTGCAAAACACTTCTGCTGCTATTGAAGAGGGATACGGGTAAGGTTAGGGACATGTTTGGTGGTATGGGTAGGTTTAAGGGTGGGTTAAGGTGTAAGGGATGAGTCAACAGTCTAATTATAAATGTACTTAAGTTAATTACAGATGTAATTAAATATAGGTATTTTTAAAAATATAAGTACAATGTAAAAACATGTATGTACACAATAAGTGCATTGTACCAAATGATTAATTTAAATGTAAGTACATAGTAGTTAAGGCCACCTAATATAAAATGGGACCAAACTATATTCAATAGGCTATCTTCATATTTTACACCTGTGCATCCTTTAACATTTCACATTCAACCTTCAAATCTCAGAAAGCCTACTAATTCAGCTCAGAACAAAACAAGTGACAAAAGTGAATTATTTTAAATGAATCTGGTTGGCAAACACCTTTTAGACATGATCAGGTTGGGCACGTGTTTATATTATTGAGGAACACCATTATGTCATTAACACTCCTTCAAATGTGAAGCAAATCTATGTGTTGTGTAAGGTTTCATCAGCAAGATTATTTTTCTTATTAGTTTTCTTATTGTTGCTGTTTTTATCATTATCATTATTATACTATTATTATTACTATTTTTATTATATTGTTTCGATTTTGAACATAAAAACAAACAAAACAAAACCATTTAAACCAGGCCGAGGGTTGGTTTCTGGGCTTGGTGTGTAATGCAACGGAAAGCACTGAAACTGTTGCGCTCGAGGTCAGAGGTCGCGCAGAAAAACCGTTATAAACATTCAAGCGCGAGCAGCGGCACTCAGTGGAGCAGCACGAGTATCTGAGGTAAGACAACAAAACCTTTCAAATAAACTAGGATCTTTTTGAAAAGCTATGAAAATAACACCTACGTAATGTCATAATTGTGTTTCATAATGAATAAATGACGATGGGCCACAGAATTGTAGAAAAATTAAGTGCAAACGATGTTAATGTGGACACAATATTAAGTCAGTTTACCGGTCCAGAGTTCATTATTCCACATATACCATGGTTACTACACCTGAAGACCTTTTCTCAGATGTTTTATTTCAAGATGTTTTTTAAGATTTTAGCCTGCTGGTTACCAGAGCACTCGTGTATTGATTATTTTCACCAACAGAGGGCGCTGCGAGCTACATTGAGTACTTGGTCACGTGCCGCTACTTCATTCGTGAAGAACGCTATCCACCTTTTTCTTCAACGCGGAAGTAAGCCTATGGGTGAGACTTCCGGTTCATTAGCCGCTATAGGTAAATAACGAGAAGAATAACAACGTGCAGTAAACGGTAAAACTGTTTGCACTACAAACCAGTGTGTTCATAATTAAGATAATACATTAAAATAATATGATAAGACACACTAATTTTCAATATAAAGCAGCAAAACGAATTGTTTTGTACAGCTAAAAATAGAATAGAATTCAGCACATACGTCTTCTAAAGACACCAGTCTCAGTTTACAACAATTAATTGAGTATTATGAAACGAAGGAATATGTTGTCACGATATCCCGATGCGTATTTCGTGACTGAAACAGGAGCGCGCGAGCCATACTGTACGCAATTCTTCAGTCTGATCACCTTATTTCATTACAGAACAGCGAGAAAACTATACAAACAACATATCACATTAACAAGCCAAAGCTTAAAATATTAATTATGACTAAAGGCTGGATTAAATTGGAATGATTAAATTAAAAAAAGTTTAGGGCAAACTAGTTGTATTAATCATAATGCTCACATTTTTCACGTGCTGACTTAATGATGCAATCCTATATAATTGCATCAAGTTTAAGTTGTTCAAATAAAGAAATATTTCCAGCCCATAGACGATAATTAAAAGTAAGTTCGATCATCTTAATCGAGTTATTTTCCGTGATTGCGTGCAACGATTGAATATCATTATACTGTGCACAAGAGGTTAATCACAATAAATATAATTAAAAAATAACCAAAATAATATTAAAAATCAAATTAAATCAGTCCGAGTATTCCTCTGGCAGTAACTTGTGCCGCGTGCTCTTCATTAATCTGACTGGCCAGTCGTCGCTCAGATAGGCTAATGTTACACATTAAAATGAAGAACGACATGGTATGGAATCGGTATAAATATGCAGTTTTAACATTGACGTTAATTGCATCAATGTTCAACTAAACTAAGTTCAGTTTTCTTCACAAAAATGGCATCTGTCCACTGACAATAAAGCAGGCGGAAATTCCTTTACGCTACTAATCGGAGCCGGATGTGACGACACACGGACTGTGATAAAAGCCTATTATCATCAATTCTCAAAAGAGACACCATTGTCCCTATCAAGGTAGTATGTTGAATTAAAATAATACTGTTTGTATGTACTTCATAACTGCCTTTATAAAACTATAATTTCATGACTTATTTCATGACAATTTCATGGAGATATTTTAATGAACCTAACTGAGACTACGAAAGCTTAAATATTACCAAAAATGAAGGATTAAGTTAAATTCATAAGATTACAAGAAAACCTAAAGACTGAGATGCCAGCAAGACCTGACGTGAGTAAGTTACTACTCTACGGGTTTAAAAATTTGTGGGCACATTTAGGCTACTAATTATTATTAACTATTATAACTGTTGCCATCTGGTTGACGCTACGGAGCTCTGAGAACCAGAACGACCAGACACAGGAACAGTTTCTTCCCTCAGGCTAATTATTTAATGGGATGTACGGAAGAACTTAGTGACTTTAACATTTTCTCACATTTATGCATTTGGTTGAAATTGTTATTACAAAGCAACTTTCAGTGCATTCCCACTTTTAATGGGATGCTCAGTTAGGTGTAATGGTCAGGTCAGGTGTCCGCATAGGTTTAGCCGAACTATATTGTGATCTTTGCAAATCATTGAGCTGTTTTTACCATACTAACATGCACCTTTCTGCAAACTTTTTTTGTAGGACTTCTTATTGATATTTCACCTGGATCAATCTCAAGACAACATATTGCTTGTTTGTAGCAACGTATTGTAGCAATAAAAAAGACTTGAGAGAAGAGATTTTTTTTTCTTTGAAAGGACAGAGCAAACAAGACCAAATATAATTCAAGGTCTGTTTGATTAGATGTGCACATATACATGGTAATTTCCACAATGCAGTAAGTTTATAATTGTAGAGAATGATGAGTAAAAATGTTTTTCTCTGTTTTCAGCTATGCAACAGGCGAACACAAGATGTCTTCAGCCCTGGTTACCAAATACCAGTTCTTGAGAGTAAAGACTGGCAGAGGATGTGCTTAAAAACAAATTCCAAAAGAGAAAGATCACCTTTGATTAATGTTGAAGAAATAAATGAAATTTGCTGCAGGTTTGGCAAAGTAAGAAAACAGATCATTTTACCAGGAGTCCATCAAAAAAAGGGCAGCCATTGTAGAGGTAGGTTTGCTAAAATAAAATGACACTTCAATACTTACATTTCTATTATCAAGTGAGAATGTTTCATGTATGCGTTTATTTTTCTATTATTTATTTATTTAGTAGATGGATGATCTATCTGGCCAAGATTTGTATCAAAAGAGGCCAAGGCCAGTAGGGGGAAGTGTCACAGACAGAGTCTGGTGGCACAGACAGTGATCAATGAGTGCCAAAGAAGAGCAGTTGGGGTAGATATTGTTACTGCGTTGGATGAAGAAAAACAAATCTGCATTGATTTGGCACACAAAGGTAATACATCACTGATTTACATGAACAGTAATGCTAAGAATCACTATTTTCTTTTTCAACCCCTTCTCCTGGTTATGATTTCTTCTAAACATTTAGTTAGGGGTTATTCTGTGGAACTGTTTGTGTCCATGCATGTTCCACATTAATATCAGCAAGAATGAATAAAGGGAATATTCAAACAAAAATTAAAATTCTGTCATAATTTACTCACCTTCATGTTGTTTCAAACTTGTATGACTTTCTTTTGTTTTGTGAAATAAATGATTCTCAAGAATGTCACTGACATGTTGTTCTGGACCCCAGTGATTTTCATCATATGGACATTCTTAAAAATATCTTATTTTATGTTCTGCAGAAGAAAAAGGGTTGTTTGGAACAACATCAAGGAGAGTAAATGACAACAAAATATCCCTTTAATGGGTCATATACTTTTGATTACAATTTGTTATATTTAGAATTAATTGTTTTCTCACTGATGTCAACTTATAATATTAGTAAGGGATTATTGCAACCAAAAAACTCGTAAAGTAGTTTTTCATGACTACTTGCCACCGTCTCTATTATCTTAATTATGTTGATAATACAGTTTACACTGCCTTATCTTTCTTTTCAAAGCCTCTTTTACATTGACAGGTTCAAAAATAGTCAAAGATTTATTACCGACTCATTTTTTAATCTTAATTTAAAAAAAAAAAAAAAAATCACTTTAACTACTAAATATTGTTATAGTATAACATTATTTTCTTCTTGTTTAGGAACCACATACACCCAACCCCGTGCTGTTTATAAAGGGACGTGCCTTGGATGCTGAGTCTCTTTAGAAATAATGATGGAAGGGGAGGAGGAGGTCTGAGAAGTAGACGATGAACACGGCTCTACACTTCAACACTGAATATGTTTCAAAGTTGAGAGACACCCTGACATTCATTGAAAACTGTTTAATGTATCACAATGCCAAAATCAATATGCCAGCCACAATGGCCAGTTCTTTTTAATTAAATTCATGTATATGTATATAAATGCATGATGTTGATTGTTGTTTATTTATGAATGTGCTTGTTGGTTTGTTTGTAATATTTATGTTTGATTGTTGTTTATTTACATGTTCGTTGGTTTGTTTGTAATACATATTTATGTATTGAACAGTTTGTGGGCAAATCGCAGTGTTCTGTCTATATAGTGAAATTGGATTAGTAATGTATAATAATAATAATAATAATTTTATTGCTATCTAGAAAAAGGTTAAAAAAGGAACCCATGAGGGTCATTAATGCACCTTTAACCCCTTAACTGTCACCCACAGTTTTGAACAGAGACATTATAGTGCACTATACAAACTTCATTTTTTATAATTCATGAATGAAAATATTTTGTAACATGATTTTAATGTACCATTTACATGGTAATGCAATGTCTGATTTTAAAATGGGTTTCAAAGGATGAATTTTGAAATTTTAAGTTTTCTACTGATAAATAATTTCTTATGATTTCTAATTCGTGATAGAGAAAAAGGCAACTAAGAAGACTTTCTGTGACAAAGGTCAGAATTCATGTCATGATGTAGATTTTTTTCAGGTGCACTCTTGTCATAAACAGAGGTGTCAAATCCAGGGTCAGAAAGTAAAAGTCCTGCCATGTGTTTATTCCACCCATGAACTCAGCAGCTGATTTCACCAGAGGAGGAACCAACTCATTCCTTTCAAGTCACAAGCAAGTTTCGAGTCAAATCCCAAGACCTCAACGAGTTGAGGTAATTAAGAGATAATTGAGAGACTAATTAAATGATGATTGTGCATTAGTGATGAACACCTGCTGTTACTGTGAATCACAGAGGATCAGATGTTGATGTTTTATTGGTTAAAATGATACCACCATCATGTAGATCAGTGTTTGCTTTAGTTGGGCTCTTGACCCTTGACTCCTGTGTTAGATCTCTCTGTAGCAATGCATGTGCTGTTGTAAAGCGGAGAGATCAGTGCTGTGCAGTGAGCAACTGTTAGTTGTTTTCATATGATGAGGTAATCATCAGGTGCTTACCTGTTTGCATCCAATATACTGTGTATATATATACACATACAACATTTTTCATTTTTTTAATTTATGTTCTGCTTTTGAATAAACAACTCTGTGAAACCACAGTACACAATGAGTTTACTGCTGTAGTAGTTATAGAGAAAGAATTTTAAATCTAATGCATTTAAATATTTTAACTCCAGTCCTACTCACACAGACATCAAGAACCAGCGTATGAATCTCAACAATGGTGACAATCAACAAAATGCTTCATGCTGCAATGCATGCTGGGTAACACCACAGTATGAATAATTATTGTCACCACTGTTGAGGATCGTATGATAAGTGTTCATGTCTAAAAGCCTGAGCAATATAATTCTTAATTTTTTCCAATATTTAATATTACGACGGCATTTGTTTAATAGTAAATTCCTGCAGTTCTGTAACAGCTGAACGTCAGTAAATAAACCAAAGAGAGACACCTTCATGATGTTCATTCAAGTGACATAAAAGCCAAAAGTGTAAGCTCATCTGCTTCCTCAAGCTCTTAATTCAGCAATGTGCAAATGTTTGTTGTGAAGCAATATTACAATTGCTTAAAAGCAATCCATTCTCAGTTACTAAAAGGGTCAAGAGCCCAACTAAAGCAAACACTGATCTCCATGATGGTGGTATCATTTTAACCAATAAAACATCAACATCTGATCCTCTGTAATTCTCAATAACAGCAGGTGTTCATCACTAATGCACAATCAACATTTAATTAGTCTCTCTATTATCTCTTAATTACCTCAACTCGTTGAGGTCTTGGGATTTGACTCGAAACTTGCTTGTGACTTGAAAGGAATGAGTTGGTTCCTCCTCTGGTGAAATCAGCTGCTGAGTTCATGGGTGGAATAAACACATGGCAGGACTTTTACTTTCTGACCCTGGATTTGACACCTCTGGTCATAAATTTATCTATTACTTTTCCTACATAATTTTTTAACAGAAAAAGTGGTAAAATACCTATTTAGGAGTCTTAGACCTTTCCAACGATATATAATTTGTCATGATTAGATTAGGATTTAATTGTAAAATAGTGAAGTAAAGGTAGGCGTCCCACAGGGTGGACGGTGACAGTTAAGAGGTTAAGTGAAGGTTCCAATTAGAACCTTTTCAAAAAGGTTCAAAAATGAAGCTTTAAGGTTCCCCCACAGTTTCAATCTCTAGGAACCTCAAAAGGTTCATTTTTGAACCTTTTCTTCTAAGTGTTTGTACCAGGAGAGAGTCACATGACCCACATTCACCACTGAACACAACAATGAACAATATGATGATCCTGATGATGAAGAACATAGTGAAGGGTTTCTGCTGATGACAGGAACAGGCAGACAAGCTGATAAACATTAGATAATAAAAAGGAATATGGATAAATGTAAGCAATACTCTTATTTTCATCTCAATGTGTTGAGTATGTCAAAAATACAGAAAAAATAATAATGGTTTTCTATTTGAATATACTTTAAAGGGTTACTCCACCCCAAAATGAAAATTTTGTCATTAATCACTTACCCCCATGTCGTTCCAAACCTGTAAAGCTTCGTTCATCTTCGGAACACAATTTAAGATATTTTGGACGAAAACCAGGAGGCTTGTGACTGTCCCATTGACTGCCAAACAATTAACACTGTCAAGACACAGAAAAGTATGAAAAACGTCAGAATAGTCCATCTGCCATCAGTGGTTCAACTGTAACGTTATGAAGCTTGCTATGTTTAAAATATAATTTATTTCTGACACAAAGCTGATTTTTTCATCAGCCATTACTCCAGTCTTCAGTGTTACATGATCCTTCATAAATCATCATAATATGCCTATTTGATACTCAGTTATTATCAGTGCTTAATATATATATATATATTTTGTAACCTGTGATCCTCTTTTCAGGATTCAATGATGAATAAAAAAGTTAAAAAGAGCAGCATTTATTCAAATAGAAATCTTTATGACATTTTATCAATTAAACGCATCTTGTTGAATAAAAGTTTTAATTTTTTTCATAATAGAAAGAAAAAATATATCCCTAACTTAGCTACAAAATATATATCTTTGTGAAAAAACGGCTGTTCTTTTTTAATTTTTTATTCATCAATGAATCCTGAAAAAAAGGATCACAGGTTACAAAATCAATTAAGTTTTTAATATATGTTAATATATGTAAATCTATTTTTGGTAATCAGCAGTGTTCCACAAATATTGTTGATTGAGCTGAAGTTGTACTGAATACTCTTTTAATAAAACAAGAATATTTGAAGAACAGGACAAATGACGTCTCTACTCAGCATAGACAGAAACACTGAATGTTTTCAGTACCAGTTTCGCTCCAGCTATCTCTAGTTGATAAACTCCAGTGTGTTCAGTTCTGGTGTTTGTGATCATAGATGTTTGTGATGGTCAGAGATCCAGTTTTACTGTCTGTCTCTGAATCTCTCATCAGGAATGTCATGTGGAGAAGATTTTCTTCCTTTTTAATTTTAGCTATGAGAGAGTTTTCAGCTCCATACTTCCACATAGTGTCGTCATCCTTCACATATTTCAGTAACACCAGTGTATAAAGTGACTGAATCTCCCTCCATCACTGACACAGACTCACCAAACACACTTGAAGAACAAACCAGATTTACACAGATTAAAGCTTGTGAGAGATTTCTATCCAGAGTATGAAGCTACTAAGTCATTTACATAAAAAAAAAAAAACTTCTGTAAAGAATGTTACTAACATTAAAACAAAAAATATGTATTTTCACTTACCAGTCAGACACCACCAGCACAAACACAAAGCAAACACACAAAACATTTTTTGAAATGTCTGATCTATTGAAACTATCTGCTGAAAGCACTTGAGCTGGTGTGTGAATCCTCCCACGACAGTTTAACCCTCCTTTTGGGCGCTTTATAGACACTTTACAAATTATTTATGGTTACATATAAGTGCTCTTTTGGCACTTATTAAGACTTGATAGAAAACATTTTTCATTTTATTATTTAATACTCAGCATTTTTCAAATGTAGTTGATCTTCCATATCACGTTGTTACTCTTGCAGATCATCTTCTGAGTCAAACTGAAACTGCTGCGGTTGGCTTCCTTCAGAGATTTGCTTTGATCTGGATAAACTTTCTTCATGTCTTGCTTTTTATTATTTTTTATTTTTTTTTATGAACCTCACAAGCAGTTTTACAGTCAAATAAAATACTGTATCCTCTTAGCATTAACCATGCATATACATCATTCCTTTAGATTGGAAGTATATGGCAATAAAACATTGTGTGATGCTGTATATATATATATATATATATATATATATTAGGGGTAGCACGGTACATGTATTCGTACCGAACCGTACGGTACGGGCGTCGGTTCGATGCATGAGGCCTTACGACGAATACAGGCAATTCACCCCCAATCCAGAAGGGGGCGCCTGCAGTAATGCAACGCTGTTTGATAACCGCCAGCAGAAGAACAGCGAATGCCATGAGTTGCGCACTTGAAAACAAAGCCCCCTACACAGTGACCATGTGCTGATTCTGAACGCTTCTCTCACATAGACTCAGTCTATTAGACTGACAAGGGAGTATACTTTAAAGGCTTGTGCACTCAACTGTTTGCGAAATGGGGCTCTCTCATTAGGCACAAAACCAAATATTTCATAATTTTCCATATTTGCGATGTAACGTATCTGAATGCTAAACTATTATTTATTATGTAAATGATAGGCTTTGTAATTCAGTCGCATTCCAACGATGACACAGAGGCGGGCGCGCTGAGGTTTGGCTCAATGAATTTTATTTTGATAAAAGTACCAACTGCGCTGTCAAGTTAGCAATGCTGGAACTGATGTGTGTGTGTGCGCGCGCTCCGGTGCGATCACTGCAACTGTTTCCTTATACCAACAGAATCAACTTTAAACACTTATTGTCTTATTACTAATCACTGTATAAAAGGTCTGCTTTTATTTGTGTACACTCACAATGAAAACAAAACAGATTTTATATATATAAACGTAATAATATTTAGTATTTTCACATCTAGATGGAATTTTTTTTAATTTGCACTACTGTCTGTTCAAAATAAATGAAAAGAAACAGAGCATAGTAGATTTTTTTCCTCGTTGTACCGAAATCGCATCGAACCGTGACCCCCGAATCGAGGTACGTACCGAACCGTGACATCCGTGTACCTTGCCACCCCTAATATATATGTGTATATACCCTCAGGCCATCCTAGATTTATATGATTTTGAAGCCTGAAAAAGTGCATCCATCCATCAAGTAACCCACATATTTCAGCAACTTTTGATAAGTGATGCACACATTTTCCATTCAAATTACACAAAAAAGAGGAAACCAAAGATGCCTAGCAGTACACACATCACATGAATTAAGTTGGCTGTAATTTGCAGTTGTTCAATTTAATAATAATAATAATAATAGAATAATTGTTCATTTATGATACACTTTGTTAGTAGCTTCTAGCTTGTATCTGTGATTATTGATCAGTTAGTACACTGTAAGAAAAATGGAAAAGATACTAGTAATTTTCCAGGACATTATCCATTATCACCCTGTAAACTGAAAACACAATGTGTAATTTAAAATGCAGGTAAAAAAAAACAATTCTTTCATATTGTGCCCTATTTTTACAGACTTTTCTTAGAGTGTAGCATACTAACTAACTACTAATACACTGCTTAAAGTTCTCCACCTGGTTCTGTCTCCCTTCACGCCCCGTGGTGGTGCGTAAAGATCTCAGTCATCCAAATGATTAAAAAGTATTACTGTAAACAATGTATTTTGCGACACCACGAAATAAACGATAGAACATAATATGAAACAATAGTTTTTTTATTTCGTCCATCCGATATATATCGTCATATCGCACAGCCCTAACCGGAACCATTAACACTTCCCACAACATCCGATGTACTTGTGATTTTAATATGTAATATTTGTCTGTCTCATCCTTATCCCAAGGTTACAGTCAGCCGGATCCAGACCAGATGGTGGACCTGCACCTATACACAACCTCATGACGATCCCATGTGAAGACCTCGTCAACATGTCAGCCATTGGAACAGATCCTCAGCAAAGACAACAAGAACCAGTCAAACTGCTCAGACTCTTGTGGCCAGATTAGTCTCCATACCAGCGTGATGAATCCCATCTTTAAGCAGAAGGTACTGGATGAAATATTCTGAATGCTACCGATCTCAATCTGACTTATGATGCAGGCTGAATCATAATCATACAGTGTTCATTTGTTGGCCAGCGGAGAACTGGCCCCCGATCAAGGTCATCTCCACCAATAAAGTCTAAACTTTGGCATCTGAAACTCAAGTTATTTTTGCAATGAGGGGAACACAACAGCTTCTGCTGAACAACATCCAAAATGCATTATCTTCCTGTTATCAGTGTAAAGATGCTTCAAAATAAGTGCTATATAAATAAAGGTGTCTTGACTTGGAAGATGTGTTGTATTGTAGCGCATATGTTGACTCGTTCGCTTTGACCTGTTTAATCTGTGAAGGTCTGAATGCAGTGAATTTTGTCTTATATATATATATATATATATATATGAAGAGTTCCAGTGCAAAAGCCTCTAAAGGCCATCTTGGTCAAAAATGAAATAACGATACTGAGTGAATGCTCTCCACACATAGTATATGTTCATCAAGTACTTTCACTTCAAATGTGCTAAATCCCAGCTTCAACCCAGTCAGAAGTACCACTTACATAGAAACCTATACATAGTAGCCAGAAAGAAAAGCTAATTTTAAAGAAAAACATCAGACGTACTTAGAGGCTTTTGCATCTGAACTCTTCATACACATACATATATATGTATATGTATATGTATATGTATATATATATATATATATATATATATATATATATATATATATATATAAATATTACTACATGTTTTATATATATATATATATATATATATATATATATATAAAATCTGTTTTGTTTTCATTGTGAGTGTACACAAATAAAAGCAGACCTTTATACAGTGATTATTAATAAGACAATATGTGTTTAAAGTTTATTCTGCTGGTATAAGGAAACAGTTGAAGTGACACACGCACACACACACAAAACACATCAGTTCCATTCAGACACGTTACATTGCAAATATGGAAATATTATGCAATATTTGGATTTGTGCCGAATGAGAGAGGTAACGTTAGGATACTCGAGCACAAAGCTCCTTTTCGCAAACAGTTGAGTGTGCAAGCCTTTAAAGTATACTCAGTCAACGTGAGAGACGCGTTCAGAATCAGCACATAGTCTATATGTATGTTCGCGCGAAACTGTCGGAGGCAAAACTGTCTGAGCACGGGGCTACATTGCGCATGCGTCGAACCGTGCGACGCACACACGAACCGAACCGAGACAAGCAAACCGAACGGTTCGGGTGTTTTTTCATGTACCGTGCCACCCCTAATATATATATATATATATATATAACAAAAATCACTGCATTCAGACCTTCACAGATTAAACAGGTCAAAGCGAACAAGTCAACATATGCGCTACAATACAACACATCTTCCAAGTCAAGACACCTTTATTTATATAGCACTTATTTTGAAGCATCTTTACACTGATAACAGGAAGATGATGCATTTTGGATGTTGTTCAGCAGAAGCTGTTGTGTTCCCCTCATTGCAAAAATCACTCGAGTTTCAGATGCCAAAGTTTAGACTTTATTGGTGGAGATAACCTTGGTCGGGGGCCAGTTCTCCGCTGGCCAACAAATGAACACTGTATGATTATGATTCAGCCTGCATCGGAAGTCAGATTGAGATCGGTAGCATTCAGAATATTTCATCCAGTACCTTCTGCTTAAAGATGGGATTCATCTCGCTGGTATGGAGACTAATCTGGCCACAAGAGTCTGAGCAGTTTGACTGGTTCTTGTGGTCTTTGCTGAGGATCTGTTCCAATGGCTGACATGTTGACGAGGTCTTCACATGGGATCGTCATGAGGTTGTGTATAGGTGCAGGTCCACCATCTGGTCTGGATCCGGCTGACTGTAACCTTGGGATAAGGATGAGACAGACAAATATTACATATTAATATCACAAGTGCATCGGATGTTGTGGGAAGGTGTTCCTAGTTCCAGTTGATCTCATTTATGCAGCCATACAATTTGAATTATTGAAATGTGATAATGTGTTATATGTATGCCAGGTTAAAACAATGTTTTTTTCAGTCTAGATTAGAATAGGGTTAGAGGTCACTCTTCTGCCATAAATCCTGTTCGTTATATAGCTTTTAAAGTACAAAAACCCATCACTTTACTTTACTTCAGAAGGCCTTCATTATGTGGATTACTCGATGGATGGATGCACTTTTTCAGGCTTCAAAATCATATAAATCTAGGATGGCCTGAGGGTGAGTAAATTGTGGTATATATATATATATATACACACAGCATCCCACCACGTTTTATTGCCATCTACTTCCAGTTTAAAAGAATGATGTACTGTATATGCACGGTTAATGCTAAGTGAGGTTCATAAAAAAGCAAGACACAAAGAAAGTTTTTTCACCGACAAGGTCCTTCTCTGAAGGAAGCCAACCGCAGCAGTTTCAGTTTGATTCAGAAGATGAGATGCAAGATTAACAATGTGAGACGGAAGATAGCATTAACTTTTCGTTATGTTTTTCCCATACACAATAACACAGTAAATCAACTACATTTGAAAAATGCTCAGTATTAAATAACAGAATGAAATTTTGGTAACACTTTAGAATAGGGAACATTTATTCACTATTAACTACGACTTTTCCCTCAATATATTCCTAATTTGCTGCTTATTAATAGTTAGTAAGGTAGTTGTTAAGTTTAGGTATTGGGTAGGATTAGGGATGTAGGATAAGGTCATGTAGAATAAGGCATTAATATGTGCTTAAGGTGTACTAATAAATGGCTAATATTCTAGTAATATGCATGCTAATAAGCAACTAGTTAAGACACCCTTAAATAAAGTGTTACCGACATATCTTAATTTTTCTTCTTACATTAATGCATCTTGATGTAATGGGAAACAAAACAAAAATATTGAAAAGAAAGAAAAACAATACAGTGGATTAATACTTATTTTAGTGCAAAAGACATGAAACAGATGTCCAACTGTTCTGTTTACATGTCAATCACTTTAGCACATTTGATAAACCTCTATATACCAAAAAAATAAATAAAAAACAAGTCTCTGTTCTAATGCTGCTACCATGTTGCTTACAGTATTTATCATATACTGTTCAAGGCTAAAATGTTACCTTTTAATCTATTTAAATATATATAAAAAAAAAAATCTATATATATTTTTTTTTATGCAATTTAAATTGGTATGCTATATAATAGGTGTAACAACTGTACTGGTATTGGTACCGGCTACTGAAATCTTTGGATCACTTTGTGAGTAAACAGAGTTTAAAGACATCCCATCTACCTCAAATGAATGTTATTAGGATCAGACGGTGAAGTTATCATCATCCTCCTGTAAGAAAACACATTCACAAAAGGTAAAATGAATAAGTTGTCTGATGTATAAGTTATACAAAAATAAATAAATAAGTACTCGGCAAAAAAATAAATGTACCTTTTCGCTACAATATTTTTTTGTAAAATAAGCTTTACAGATCTTCATTGGAAAGTTCTAACAATATGTTCATTGATCAAGCATGAAAAACAAACCATTTTGCATGCACTTGTGAAACAGTTCTTAAGACACGAACAGTTCACAGGTGGAAGAAAATTAATGTCAGAGTTCCAGTAACTTAGAGAGCATTAAAGAGACCTTTCTATTGACTGAAAAACAGCAGTGTAAAGATGCTCTGGGTCTCTGATCAGCTGTGTGAAGATAACATAGACCTGCTGCAGGAGGCATGAGGCATCCGGTGTGTTTTTATATTAATTGTTATTTAGTTTATTTGGGAGTTATTTGTGTTTTCAAATGTTGTGACATTGCCTCATTCTGGTTCTATGATGTTAAAATTAAATACAAGATGACTATTTACAGTGCATGACTTTTTTTCAGTCAACGATAAAAAAAAGAAAAGAAAAAAAAAAGAATTAGAGTTATATAATAATATTAATATAAAAAAGTACTCATACCACTGTTCCTGTAATTTTTTTTGCACTGTAAATCTGATAAATATTTTGTTAAATCAGCTGTAATACTTACATTCTGTGGTACTGCTGTACGGCTCCTGCTGCGACAGTAAACCACACCAGCAGCTACAGCAGCAGCATCCACCAGCAGAACAACAATAACTATTCCTGCTACAGCACCTATAGACAGACCTGAATCTGAAACAGATAAAGACAGTCGTTATTACTAGAGTGAATGATAAAACATTTAGCAATATCTTCAAGTAATATTTACTGATCAATGTGTGTGTGTGTGTGAGTGAGTTCACTACTGTGTGTGTGCACTTGGATGAATTAAATGCAAAGCACAAATTCTAAGTACAGAACACCATATTTGGCCACACGTCAAGTCACTTTCTACTTCAGTCATCAGATGTATGATATTGATTAAACTGATAAGTGACACCAGGGCTCGCAAAATCGCTAGCCCGACGTCCCGGGGCTATTGTGTTTTCCAGTCGGGCTACCAAAATGTATCACTGCCTGCCCGACGGGCTACCTTAAAGATCTCCCGCGGGTCCTTAAAAACTCTGAAAATGAGTTGTATCAAAATTAAGGCCATAAAATGTTTTAAATACGTTAAATGGTATAAGAAATGTCTTAATTATAATTTCAAGAGGTCTTACAGTTAAAATAATGAGCGCTGCACGTTTCAAGTCAAAACGCGGCGCGGATGTCTTTATGTGAATGTATCTGAAGGGAACCGACTGTCCTCAGAAACGTGTAGTTGGCATTTTAATTTCATTTTACCTATAATTCCTGATAAAGCAGCGTTTATGAGCACAGAGCTGCTTTGTGTACAGCGTTTCCAGGGAAACCGCAATATTTCAGCGCTCCTAAAGCGCCACCTCGTGGCAGAGAATGAATCTGCATTTCCAATAAGCCTTTCTTGCTGTTTATAGTCAGATCAATGCAAATATCAACTCATGTTTTTACGCAGCAAACACATAGAGTTGTAAATGAGAAAGAAGTTGATGTGCCTTCTAAAAATATAAACAATTAAGACAGTAATATGTATACGTTTTAAATTAACAATTTATATGCTTGATTTATCCCTTTTCATAAAAACAGTCTATAGCCTGAAACGCTGTTGTATAAGATTTTTGTTTTTGTGAAAACCTGTATCTGAACTGTAAATCATGTAATTTTATGGCTCAAAACTGTATGTTACCATAGACATTGTCCAACCCCGCTCATTCTGTTCATTTTACTTGTGCAGCTCTTAAAATGGGTCATAAATTGCCTTAAATATATTTTAAAAAATTCTGCAGATACCCTGTAAATAGTGAAATAAAATTCCTCCCTTCATATTTGTTGATATTTGTGTATTGAAAATAATTTGATTGACATTTAAACTCCTATCTGATTTTCTATATTTAAAAAAAATAATAATAAAATAAAATAGTAATTTTTTAATTCGGGCTAGTTAAATTAATTTTCGGGCTACCAAAATCTGAAAAGTACCTGCCCGAAGGCTACCAGGGATTTTGAAATTTTGCGAGCCCTGGACACCTTCTAGCAACAGCAGGTAAAGCAGCATCACAGCACGCTCAGATCAAAAGAAAGCAGCATGACTCACAGTGAAACTGGCTGATATCCTTCATTCTGCATGTTCATAACATCAAAGTGTTATTGACTCAAAACAGTCCACAGTCCCAAACCCCAACACATGTTGAGTTGTAAAGTTGTTTTTTTTCTTCTTCAATTCCTCAAAGGAAAATGCATTGAATGACTAAGTTATTTACTCACCAGTGACAGAAACACTGAATCTCTTCACTCTGGTGATGCTGAAGCTGCTGTCGCTGATGATCATCTGTAGTTTATAAAGTCCAGAGTCTGTGGTTCTGGTGTCTGTGATGGTCAGAGATCCAGTCTGATTGTCCAGCTTCAGTCTGTCTCTGAATCTCTCTTTACACTGAACATCTGTACAGATCTCACTCTGATCTTCAGTGATTTCAGTCTCATTAAAATACCACGTCACCACATCATTTGGGCGTTTTATTACACCAGAATCTAAAGTGACAGATCCTCCCTCCTTCATTTCATATAGTTCAGCTGCAGAAACACCTGAAACACAAACCAACAGCTGCTGGAGGATCTTGTATTTTAAAGTGCATTTAAACACTCATTAAAGACTCACCAGTGACAGAAACACTGAAGATCTCTTCACTGTATTTGCTGTTTATGATTTCCAGTATATATTCTCCAGAGTCTGTGTTTGTGATGTTCATGATGGTCAGAGATCCAGTCTGATGATCCAGCTTCAGTCTGTCTCTGAATCTCTCAGTGCCTTCATTACACTGAACATCTGTACAGATAAAACTGAGATCTCCACTGATGTGTGCGATGCAAGTGCTGCTGAAATACCACTGAATAGCTTCTTGTTGGTTTGTTTTAACTCCAGTGTGTAGAGTGACTGAATCTAACTCCTTCACAGACACTGATACTTTATCTGAAACAAAACCAGGAGCAACTGAAGAAGAAACAGAAGCAAAATATACATTAGTGCTGTGAAAATGTTTTTCTACAGGTCATAAACATAGAGAAATATGTCTGGATTCATAATGTAGCATGCAAACAAACAGCAGAAGAGATTCACACATCAGACAAACACACAAGTCTCTGATTCATCATTTCACCCCTTTCCCCAAACATACATACAGGCCTATTCGAACAATCAATGAATCAAACATTTTCAGACTCATATTAAAGATTACATGACTAAGTACCCACAAAAAATACTTAAGACAATTATTTTACACCGCATAATGCCATACAGTGCCGTGTTTCCTACTTTTTTTTTTATAAACATAGTCCTTAATCTCCCATAACGTGTGAATGCAACATTTACGCCTATATTTTATGAATTTGGCAAAAGCTTTCAACCAAAGCGACTCACATTACATCCAAACTACACTGGATCAGTTTCTGCTTGTTTGTATCAACTTTTACTTCAGTTACTTGTTTATACGTCACGTGACATCACGCAAATTAAACTGATCTGATCTCGTTTAAACTGCTATAGAAGCGTTTTTTGTTGTTGTTGTTGTTTAAATGTTTTCCACTGACCATAGATGTGTGTGAACAGTGTTAGGCTCTGAACTCAGCCTAACCATTATCACAGCAATAAGGCTACAGTGTCAAAGAAGAGTTTAGGCCTATTAGGCCACAGAAATGTACGGAATAGAGATTGTAACGAGTAAAATCACCTCACCATTATAGAGTATAGTGATTGCGATTACATTAAAGAAAATCTTCATTATCATCACTTTTCCCCTCAGAAAACATGCCGCTTCTGATTCATAAGTTTGTCCGCATTAGAGAATTCCGTTAGCAAACAAACTGAAAGCTAACTGTTAGACTCCACATGGAAGTAACGTCATGACGTGGTGAACGTTCCTAGGAAAAAAAGGCTTTTCAACAGGTGTTACGAGATTTTCGGTTTCCGAGATTTTCTGTTTCAGTGGGCGGAGCATATATGAATATTAATGAGTTCCCGCATATGCGCGTGGAGCTGACAGTTTCAGTTTAAGCTCCTTGTATCTCAGCAGCTTTAATGGAACATTTTTAAAAAAAAAAGTAAATATGTTTACAGCTTTGCATAAACCTATGCCTAAACTACATTTGTTCATCATTTCGTAACAGTTTTGATTAGTTTGCAGTGTTTTGTTCACACAAACCTTGCACGTTTTGTGCAGTCGTCCCTGACTGAATGATTGCAGGTGTTATGGATCAACTGGGGATCGTGTTAACTGGGGATGTGCGCGTGCGTGCAAGTATGTTTACCTGGATTTCCAGCAGATGTTAGACGGCGACAGATTCGTCACTGCGATATTCCACGGGTCACAGATTAAAAAACGTGTTTCACCAGTTGTTTACATTGACATCATGCATAATAAAGCGCTTTGATTCCGCGGTGTCCGTACCTGCGTATGTCACGTGGTTTTAGGGAAGTTTACCATGTTCCAGTGTCACGCTCACAACCACGCCCACATTAACACGGGACATTTGTTTCAATGGATGATCAAACTCTTCAACGAACTGAAGTAAACATGTAAGTATTTTCTTTTCAGTATTACTGTATCACATTGTGTCTGTAGTGTGCTGTCATGTGTTCTAATTAACAGATATAGATTAAGTTCAAATTGGCAGTAGCTAGGCTACCTAAAGCAAACATGAATTGCAAAGTCCTTTAATTTTTTATTGACAAGCCTGTTCATTGAGTTTATATTGTTCTTAATTAAATTATTTATTTTCTGAGATATATAGATATATATATATATATATATATATATATAGATAGAGAGAGAGAGAGAGAGAGAGAGAGAGAGAGAGATCATGAAAACCCCCCAGAGATGGGCTACTTTGGCTTGGCTTGAGTTTGTGTGATTTTACTCACACAATTGTATTATCTGAGATCTCTTGCTTGTACAGTCAACTCTGGTGCCTCTATCCTCTTCCCTGGACATAAAGTTTCATCCTGGGTTTATGACTGATCTGAAATCAACATTTTGCATTGGCTTAGAACTCTGTTCAGAACAATTATGTACTCAGTTTCTTATAATCATATAATCAATTAAATTAACTTAATTTTATATATGCTTAATAGTGTGTCTGTATTGTACTGTACATTATGCTCAGTTAGGTGCTTGACTATAAATGTTGTGAATCTGCTGTCTTTCATTGAACATGTAGAGAACACTTTGTTTAAAGTAAATTCTAAGTTCATGACTCCTGCTTTTCATTTTACATATAGGCCTACTGGTCTCTTGCCAGACTACTTGTGTTTCCGACCGTAGAAAACATGTTATGTTTCCATTGTCTTTTTTTATGAAAGCCCTGTGACAATCACTCAGCACCCACAACTTTTTCATGACTGACATAGGCAGAACATATGATGCTGTGGATGAATTATTACATATATGGCTAATATTGCAGAAGACAGTATACATCACTAACCTCATTTGACATCTTACACAAATATCCCAAACATTAATTAGAATAGGAAAACCTTCAATATATACTTTATTGCAGACTTCTTGAACTAAAAATATGACATAAAAGTCTGTCAGTTTCATAAATAATGAGTGTGGGCCTCTTTATATATATATATATATATATAACTGAATTATGCCAGTTATCTTCATTTCAGTCCAAACAACCTCACTAACATTTGGATTCAGCCTTTGTGACGATTTTAGATGACCCTGTGAAGAGATAACAACCCCTGCAAAAAACTTACAATCCCAACTCCGAATCAACATGCAAAACTGCAAAATTATCCTTATATTGTAATCATTATAATCAAAATATGTAAATAATTGCCTAAAGATGTTTGTGCATAACTGAATGATGTTAACTACCCAGATCCAGCCTGTTTCCAGTCCAGATGGTGGATCAACACCTAGAGAAGACCACAACAGCTCTGAATGTCAGTGGAGAGGTGGAGACCATGCCAACTAGATGTGCCCTACAGACAGATCCCCTGCGAAGATTTTGTCACCTAGACAGCCATCAGCACAACTGAACTGAGTTGGACAATCACATTGCTGCATCAACGATGAACTGACTTTAACTGAGAAACTGACTGTTTAGTATTGTCCTCATTTTAGAGCTGCTTTACAGCTAAATTGAACTTTATTTGCATTATTGACACTATTTCAGTATTTAACACTGTGAAGCTCCTTTGACACAACCTGTATTGTATAAAGCGCTATATAAATAAAGGTGACCTCACTTGACTTGACAGACCTCTATTATAAAACTACATTTCTGCAGTATGATCATTACATCGACAGTCATTTCTGACAGCAGATTTCTCTTCATAGTAAAAAAAAAAAAAAATGCTGCTTTGAAGTTATGTATTGTTAAAAGTGTTTGTATGTGTGTGATTTTGCTTCAACACCTAACTATATACGTTTGTTGAACATTCCCTATTCAGGATAATTCACTGCATCTTATCGGTGTCACTAATTCGAAATTATATGCCTAATGCAAAACTATAGCTTGTTTATCACTCATTCATTCACACAGCAGTATTGTTGCTCAAATTTATTTACACAAATTAAGTAATATGTTTGATCAGCCTACACAGGCGTTGCAAAGAAACAAAGTAAACACCTTATTTAATGCATTTACAATTGTCATTAGAAAAATAAAAAAATCTATTGAAACGAATGTAGCCTAAACAAATTAATCTGGGCGTGGTTTGAGACCTCACATGAAAACGCATTAAAACTTCCCTTAAACCGCTTCAGATACATCGGAACATCGACAGGGGAAACAACAGAGTCTAATAACGATGCAAATATTCACAAATAATGTGGAAAGCTTTGAAATCTGTTCCGTTGAAAATTCCCTTTGACGAATCTGTGGAGGTCCAACATCTGCTGGAAACTCAGGTAAAACTATTAGCGTGCACGCGCACGTCCCCAGTTTACACGATCCCCAGTTGATCCATAAATCCCCGCAAACCAGTTGTATACATTGATTTCAGTTCGTTGTGCTGTTCATTTGTTGCTCGCAAAGCTTTAAAACCGTGTCTTATTAATTGTTATAATTTGTTGAATACATTATGCCTGCTACAAATGAAATAAACCTATATGAATGTGTCTGCGGACATATTTTTGTATAGCGTGTGATGATCCATGTCTTAACTTACTCTGTTCAACATTCTCCGTGTTGTTTGGTTATAAACTGCTGAAAAAAAAAAAAAGTTGCTGAAATTGTCATTGTTGTTTTTTTTATGTTTCCCATATATAATATTTAAACATTTGTACAAACATAAATGAAGATGATCACAAGTAAAGGTGTAAGGTTTCCCTTGCACAGTGAAACAAGAATCCCAGAACACCTGGATGATTGTCTACACTGATTTCCAATAGTAGTGCAGATATAGACATGTGAACCAACAACCGTTTACATTATTTATTGTTATACTCTTCTGTTACCTTTTATGTTTTAAAACGGTCATCCTCTGGCAATGAATGAAATAACATTCACCACCATATCAGCGGCCTAAGAAGAATTTTGCAACCTACACTGATGTTATTCTCTGTCATCTGCTCTTTGACCATGTGTTGCACTGTACTTGGATGATACACAATGATGATCATTTATAAATGCATGATCTTTTTTGATGCACAACATTATAAGACATACAGTTTCATAAACATATTATTAATTAGGCTTTAAATAGAGGCACTTTTCTATAAAACATAAAGTGGAATAAAAACTGGACTGTGGCCTTGACGATATTTTGATATCTAGGTGTTGCTATAATGTGTGTTGGTGTGGAAGTTTGATATTATGTGAGACAGTGATATTTTGTTTTTAAAAATATGAATTCAATAATGATTCACACTCAAAATCCAGGAAAATTTAGTCATGGAGGATGTGATTAATATAAGTTTTCCTCAATTTTGAGTATGAATCACTATTGAATTCTTGTTACAAACTGAAAAGATTTATGCACCAAAACAAGACTACATAGGAGAAAAGAGTGTGATGTAAATATCCTTGTTGGATCTGCTGTATAAAAATATGACACATGATAAAGTTATTCTAAGATCATATGTAAGAGAGGTAAAACAACAACAACATATTTCTAAACTTGATTCTGGCATTTGACTAACGACATTACCATTCAAAGATTTTGGGATTGCTATGTTGTTGTTTTTTTAGTATTATTATTATTATTTATTTTATTTTTTTTAAGAAATGTATGCTTTTGTTTGACAGGGATGCAGTAAATTAATTAAAAACGACAGTAAGTACATTTATAATGTTACAAAAGGTTTCTATTTCAAATAAATACTGTAGAACTTTCAGTTCATCAAGGAATCCTGTTACTGTGTAATGGTTTCCATACTTCATTAAGCACAACAATTTTCAACTCTGATAATAATCAGAAATGTTTCTTGAGCAGCAAATCAGCATATTAGAGTCAATTCTGAAAGATCAAAAAATCGAAATCTGACATCCCAGACCTTAAAGCCTTAGAACAGTAGGCTAATCAGAATCAGCTTTATTGCCAAGTGTGTTTACATACACAAGGAATTTGTCTTGGTGACAGGAGCTACCAGTGCAAAGAAAAAAATAATAATACAGACATAGTGCAGACATACATATAATAGACATACATTATATATATATATATATATATATATATATATATATATATATATATATATATAGATATATATATTAGTTGTTATTCTATTCCATCTATTCCAACATATTCTATTCCAAAAAATGCCATGAAGTAGGCCTATTTGTTTTCTCATTTGCAGTGTACCAAAATATAGGCTACTTTATACACTTTTGTCCATACAATTTTGTTTAATCCAAAATTTTGCTTATGTATTAAAGGAAAACTTTCATCCATGTGTGTGGTCTTGGATTCCTGTTCATTTTGTAAATATAAGTCAAAAAGTTTGAAGAATCACACCAGAGTAGATTAAAAATGATTAGTCCACAGATACAAGTTTATTTCAGCTGTTGCACTCAAAAGATAACAATAGCAGACAGTTTTAAAGCATTGCAAGCTAAGCTGCAGCACAACAAACTGAAATCAATACAACTAGCTGAGGTTTGCTGTGCTTTATCCTAATATTACACAACGAATGCCTATCATTCAGTCAGGGACAAACTTTAAGTTGGCTTGAGAAAGACGGACCAGAAAGTTTGAAACGTTTTTTTCACATTCTCATTCTCTAAACTCATCCTTTCTCTCTTTCTGCAACGTATGAATGTGTGACTGCTTGTGTTCATGTGTTAGATTAGTTTATGTCTTAGGTTTATATAAATAAAGTCGTATTTATATTTAAAAGAGAAGTATCTTGTGTTTTGTGCTTACAAGTTAATGTCTTAAACTGCCGATCTTGTTACTGTGCTTCCTGAACTGAATCTTTTGGATCAAATCTTTTGAGTCTAATCTTTTTTGAACTGAACTTTTCAACGAACTTACTGAACTGAACCTTCCAAACAAATCTTTTGAACTGTTTTATTCTGAACTGTTATACTCCTGTTATGTTTCACACCAAGGAGTTATTTTTATTTTTTTTTTACTTACATTTACATTTACATTTATGCATTTAGCAGACGCTTTTATCCAAAGCGACTTACACTGCATTCAAGTTACAGTTTTTTTTTTACATTTTATCTGCTCTTGCTTTCCCTGGGAATCGAACCCATGATCTTGGCGTTGCTAGCGCCATGCTCTACTATTTGAGCTACAGGAAAGCTGACTTTTGAGTGAACTGTCAAAAAATTATTAATTGTGAACATTGTAAGTGTTTATGGTGATCTCAAAAGTGCTGTATTCTAGGAAATGTGCATAGAGGGTGCAACCTACTGAACAAATAGAAGACCAGAGAGTCAGGTGAAATTGCTCAATTTCATTGGAGTTGAAAATTCATGCAATTGTGATCTTATATTGAACAAAGAAACTTGTGACAGTTGTTTGATTTTTATTTTATTTTCCTTTTAAACAAACAAACAACAACAAAAAATAAAATAAAATAAAAACACAGTAATCAGTAAGCAGCAAGTGCATATTATTTGACACATATGCTACATTTACATTACTGTAAATGCTTTAAACAATTTAAATGCATAAAAATTAAAAAAAAAAAAAAAAAAACGTTTTTTTTTTCCCTAAAACTTTTTTAGGAAAAGTTTTAGGAAAATTAGTAACTGTACTCAGCCTAACTTTACTCGTCTCCAGCTGAAGATAGAAACATGTTCAAGGGGTAAAGTAGCTGTAATGCTTTTCTTTGGAGCCCTCTTGTGGGTGAAAAGGCTTTTCTTTTTTTTTGTTGTTGTTGGTTTTTTTTAATCTTTGGGCAACAGGACTAACTAAATAACAAGCTGTGGTTTATTGGGAACTGTAACGTTTGTATTTTTATTCTTTATTTATTGTATTTTTATTTGTTTTAATTTAATTTTTAATATAATTTAAATTTTATATTATAATATAAGAATTATAATTTTATTATTTATGTTTATTTTAAAACATTTTTAACATTTCAACATTTGTAGGTTTTGTCTTTATTTATTGTTTGTTTGTTTGTGTGTGGAGTAATATTTTATATACTGTAGCCATGACGTTAGAAAGAATGATGCTTATTGCAGTCAGAGTGCTGCAGAGACCAGGGGCCTGTTCCATAAAACCAGGCTTATTTCAGTTAGTCTGACTTATTTTGTACCAAATCAACGGACAATAAGTCAGACTAACTGAAATAAACCTGGCTTATACAGTAAACGTGTTTTATGAAACAGGCCCCAGATGCTCTTGTTTTTTTTTTTTTTTTTTGTCTTGGACTCCGCTCATGATTTGTATTTATATTAAATATTATTTACTAAATTCAAATTCATTAAAATAATAGGTAACACTTTACAATAAGGTTCATTAGTTAAACATTAGTTAATGTATTAACTAACATGAACTAACCATGAGCAATACATTTGTTACTGTATTTACCAATCTTCGCTAACGTTAGTTAATAAAAATACAGATGTTCATTGTTAGTTCATGTTAGCTCACAGTGCATTAACTAATGTTAACAAGATTTTAATAATGTATTAGTAAATGTTGAAATTAACATTAACAAAGATTAATAAACGCTGTATAAGTGCAGTTTATTATTAGTTAATGTTAACTAATGTAGTTAACTAATGAACCTTATTGTAAAGTGTTACCAAATAATAAAATCCAGACTGTGGGTTAAGAATATGCAGTGTTATACACTAAAGTGATAAAATTGCAATTATACCATAGGCCTATTTTACCAATGGAACACTGCGAAAATCGTTTTTTATTTTATTTTTCATATGCATAGGCCTATTATAGAAAACGGAACGTTCACTGTGTCATCGTGCTTTCGCTCCAGTTTACATTCACTTTAGCTGCCTGCTGTTATAGGAGCTACACTCCATAGGTGTTATAGGTGTTACACTCATGAATCAGAATTTGTTTTCCGATGGAGAAAAGTGGGGAAATTTAGAAATCCCAACAAGACATGTCTGAGATAAAAAAGGGGAATGTATGGTTACCCTATACACATATTTGTACGAAAAAAAAAAAAATAAATAAATCTTTAAAGGTACAACAAGCAATTTCTGAGAAACACTGCTGATATTTTAAATCACCAAACACACACAGGCCATATCTTGATAGCTGCACCCCCTAATTCACAAACATGCAATATACCCATACTGGTTGGCTACAAGACTGTTTTGATGCTTGGTTTGATCTTCTTTCAAAGCTGATCTACTTTCAATAGTGTTTCTCAGAAATCACTTACTGCACCTTTAAGACTTGTGAAAAAGTGTTATTCTAATTATCCAAAGTAATCTGTGTTAATTTGATTCACTACTATATTTTCAGCAGGCATTAGCAGCTTGCACAATTATCAGGTAGGGTGACTTATTTTGTTTAATATTTGTTTTTAGCTCTTTCTCTGTGAGAACAGCAGCATCAATTTATAGCACAAAAGTAGCAATAATATTATCAGAGAGATGCAATTTCTGCTTTGGAAACTAGTAAGCGATGACGTGTTCATGCTGCATTTACCAACATATCCAGCAGAACATTATGAAGTTTAACTCAATGTAAACCACAATGCACCACATTTGATATTACATTTTTATTCATACGTTTTATGTAGGCCTATGTAAAAAGAGTTGAGAGAGCATAGTAGGTTCAATATTTAATAAAGTTAGTAAATGTCCATGTTAAACTAAAAATAGAAGAAATACTAGTACTATACAGAACAACACAATTTCAGACATCATAACAAAAATAAATAAATAAATTAGGTGTGATCAAACAATGATACAGAGAGTGAAAATAAAACAGATCCTACCAGAGAATAAATCTGTGAAAAAAATAAAATAAATAAATAAAAAAGATTTGAGTCTGGACCCTTGTAGCTCTTAAAATCGGTTCCAGTAGATACAATAGGCCTATTTAATCATCTTTTTTTGGGGACATTTTCATATACAGGCTCCTTCTTCGATTTCTGCAAGGAAACACAAACTCAATCAGGAATCTTCTGATGCAACCAAAATGAAAATTAATTGCAGCCCAACCTTTAAAAGAAGACCTTAATAAGTCTTTAAAATAAGATCTTTTTGGTGTCCCATACTCTAAATTTGTGCTCTGCATTTCACCCATCCAAGCGCACACACACAGTAGTGGACACACACACACCCGGAGCAAAAGGCAACCATATTGCTGCAGCACCCGGGGAGCTGTTGGGGGTTTGGTTCTTGCTCAAGGGTCTCACCTCAGTCGTGGTATTGAGGGTGGAGAGAGTGCTGGTTATTCACTCCTCCCACCGACAATCCCTGCCAGACCTGAGACGCGAACCCACATACAAGTCCGACACTCTGACCATTTAGGCCACAACTGCCCCCTGTGTGGACAGTCGTGTATAGCTCTGGGCAACAATAGGGAACAAAAGACTTGCAACTTCTGTTTCAAGCCAACAGGTAATGAAACCAATGATAGCAACACCATATAAGAAAGTATAATTCTATTGTGCACAGGAGCTATGTTTCCATCCACCTATTCTGATGTGCATTTTGGAATATCGCATAAAAAAAATGCTGGATGGAAACACCAAGATGCCCATAAATTCTAAAAATGTGCATAAAAAACTTATGCGCACAACTGAGTAGGATACATTTTTTAATCCGATAAGAAAAAATGCGCATAAACTACGATGAAAACACATTTACCGAATAAATTATTTTTTTTTCACATTTTGTTATGTTGCTGACTTATGTTAAACTGATTTAAATTACTTTTTACCTGCATCAGTCTACACTCCATACACCATAAGGACAAAGCAAAAAACAGCTTTTTAACATATTTGCAAATTTATATATTTATAAAAAAAAAAAACTTAAATGATTGCATAAGTAATCATACCCTTATCTGGGACAGTTGAAATTTAGCTCAGGAGCATTCATATTGCTTGTAGATGTTTCTACACTTCTAGTGGAGTTAACCTGTGATTTGGAAAGGTACACGTCTTAATAAAAGGTCTAACAACTGAAAATGCATATCAGAGTGAAAACCAAGCCCTGAGGACAAAAGAACTGCCTGTAGAGCTCAGAGACAGGTTTGCATCAAGCTCCAAAAAAATCTGGAATTATTATAATAGCTATATAGCTTTAGCTAGTATTCTGTCTAAAGTGTTGGAAAAAATGTAATGGCGTGAGACCAGGAGGGATTTTGTCTATTTTTCGCCTAAAAAAACTTATGTGGCTTTGTAACAGTAGGGTGAGTAAATTATGAAATATTTAATGAACTAATCATTGAATGTAATAATTTATTAATAATAATACTAATAATATCTTTGTTGCTGAAAAAGATACAATATGTTTCTGAGTGCTAATAAATTTAGTGCAAATTAATTTCTAGGTCTGCAAGACTGAGGTGCAAACATACTTAGTGTAGATAGCATAAAAAGCCTCCCTTTCTAAAGGTAATAATACCCAAGACTGATCACCCACATCTGCTCACTTACCATCTGATGCATGATTGCACACAAAACTTCAATCAGCAAATATAAATGATCTTACCATTTTTGTGTATTTGGTTTACACCGTGCTGAATCAGTTCTGTTCCCCTCCCATTTCTGGACTGTATTAATAATCACAGATGGGTTAAAATGGGAAAGTTTATAAACTTTTATCAAAATTTGTGCTTTAACGAAGATAATTATTTCAACATATGCATTATTGATTTGCTCCTCTGACCTTTTCTACATTTCCTGCAGATGCAGAAGATCCCGACTACAACTACGATCAACAAAGATCCAGCAGCAGCAGAAATCAGTACTATCAGAGACACTGAGACACTATCATGTGTAGAAACTACGTCTGGAGGAGCTGAAGGAGAGTAAAAGAGAGACAGTCATTAATAGAAGTGAATGTGTCAGTCTGAACGAGACGAGACAGAGTTCAGCTAATATCACTAATCACTGCTGTACCTGCACATGTGAGACAGAGCTGACTGATGTCCAGATGTGTGGTCTGGTTGCTGATGGGGTTGTTGAGCACACAGCTGTAGGTGTTGTTATCCTGATATTCCACCTCCAGAGGTAGAGAGAGACTGATGCTGAGATCAGACACACTGATGCTGGACAATAAACTGTGTCCTTTGTACCAGGAGAGAGTCACATGACCCACATTCACCACTGAACACAACAATGAACAATTCTGCTGTGATGATGAAGATGATGATGAACATTGTGAAGAGTTTCTGCTGATGACAGGAACAAGTAGACGAGCTGAAAACATCAGAGAATGAGCAGAAGTCTTAGTCAGCAGTCTTATTTTCAGTGTAGTGTGTTGACAGTCAGTGAGTGTGTGTGTGTGTTTTTTGTTTTTTTTCATCTCACATTAAAAAATGCTTAAACATTTAAAGGAGCAGTCTGGTTTCAGTACAAGTTAAGCTGTCTACTGCATTTGGCGTAATATTAATTATCACAAAAGAAGAAAACATCCATCCATCCCCACTTTTGTTTAAAAAAAAAGTAAAAATCTGTGTTTTGTGAGGCCCTTCTGTGATGGACGGTTGTGGCCTAACGCTTATAGAGCCGGTCTTATATCTCAAAGGTCGCAGGTTTGAGTCTCAGTACCAGCATGAATTGTAGGTGGGGCGAGTGAATGTACAGCGCTGTCCTCCACCCTCAGTACTGAGGTGAGACCCTTGAGCAAGGCACTGAACCCAAATTCTTGCCGAAAATGGCTGACAACTGCTTCACGATGTTACGGTCTCATTCCAAAATCGCAACATAAAGAGGGAGGTGGACAACAAAATAGGGTTTAAATAATTTCTAATTTATTGAGAAATGTTGTTTGTCTAGGGAAAAAGAATAGCAAAATACGTTAAATATATCTCTAAATGCAATGAAAAATAAATCAATATTAAAAAGGAAAAGAAAACCCAAGGTGCGAGAGAAACCAAAATGTGTGACCCTCCTTCAAGACAACAACCCAGTTCTCTATATAGAAAAGATCACTGGTATACAAACACCCGTGCCCCAGGTGTGCCCCCAGTTATGCTATTGAGCCACTGTGTCTCTGTGTGTGTGTGTGTGTGTGTGTGTTTGTGTTTACTACTCACTGCTGTGTGTGTGCACTTGGATGGGATAAAGAGCACAAATTCCAAATATGGGACACCATACTTGACCACACGTCATGCCACTTCTCAAAAATGCTATTGACGTAAGTGCCTCACAGTTTTGTTTTTTCTTTTTTTCAAAAAATATGATTCTGATCATTTTAAATGTTTCTGTACCCCCTTTTTTTCTGATTGAGCTTAATTTGTACCAAATATTCCTATAACAAAACCAGAATATTTGAAGGACTGAACAAATGAGCTTTTTACTCACCAAAGACAGAAACACTGAATGTTTTTGATGTAATTTTTGCTCCGCTTATCTTTACTTCATAGAGTCCAGCGTGTTCAGTTGTGATGCTTGTGATGGTCAGAGATCCAGTTTGATTGTCCAGCTTCAGTCTGTCTCTGAATCTCCCATCAGGACCCTCAAATGTTGTGAAAATTAGCTTCTTTTTTCTAATTTTAGCTATGAGAGAGTTTTCAGCTCCATAATTCCACAGTATGTCTTCACCTTCATGTATTTCCGTAACATCAGTGTATAAAGTGACAGAATCTCCCTCCGTCACTGACACTGAATCACCAAACACACCTGATGAACAGGGACTGTGATTACACAATGTAAGACTTTTGCTGATCTACAAAGCCCAAAATTAGATGTAGTTTATAACTAAATGTGAACTGAAAAACAAGAGCAGCAAGGACACAAAAGCAAATGAAAGGTAAAATACATGAACGAAGAGATGTGTATGAACTAATATGGTGTTATAAGAGTCATTCCATGAAATATGTGCCTTTTCAATTTGGAAAAATTAAAAAATAAAATAAGTTTAATCAACATTTTTTTTTATTTTTTTTTATAAATATCCATGAAATAAAGACACCTTAAAATGACTAGAAATTGTATCGTGTCATCTCAGGCTATGTAATTTATAGTTTTATGACTATTTTTCTGCCTCATGTTTTGGTATTTTTGCCAACGCTGTTACCGACACAAGCGTTACTAGATACTATAGTTTTAATTAGAACTATGTGATAGTTTTCACATATATATGAGCAGCATTTTAGTTACTCCTTTCAATTTTTTATTTATTTATTTATTTTTTGTCATTCAGATGACCAAGAACATCCTAATTTTGGGTGGTGACCACATGTCAATGAAGAACAATATATATATATATATATTTCTACAAGAAAGATATTAAAAAAGGGCTTTGTCCAAAATAAAATATAGTTAAAGTTAATGGAAAAACCTGGAAGGCTGTATCAAATATAATTTTTACAATTTTTTATGATATTGATTAGTTTTACCATTTTAAATTGCATTATATTTTTATTATATATATATCTTTTTTTTTTCCAGTTAAAGTCGGTTCATTGTTGATTTAGCACATTACATTTTTAAGAGATTTAATATTTTAAGGAAATTGTAATTAGATTATGCTTCCATCTGTCTGTGTCCTCTCACAGAACTTCAAATATACTGATCTGGTTCAATTATTAGACAAGGAAGATGATCAGATTTGGGTCTTTCTGTGATCTTCTGACACCAGACCAAGATCTTGACTTTCTTGAACATTGCAAGACTGGAGTGAAGGTCTGCAGTCACCTTGCTGTTCTTGTTTGTAATTGAATTTACATGGATGCATTATTGACAATGAGTTATGGAGGAAAAAATTAGTTATGAGACTGATCATCCTATCCCGGTCATTAACAACAACAGTAATAGGAACAATACCAACAACACTAATTAAAAATGTAACTGATGCTCATATGCCACCCACACTGAATGATATAAGCATTAGCTCAATAATACACCCAGGGTGACCTTTAAAATGTTTGAATTTTACACAGACAGTCTTCAAAAACAGGGTGACACCTAATCTATGTCACCCGCTGCCAAAAAGCTCATTTTTTAGTTTCATAGAAGTCAGTGCCATTTGAAGTTCCAGTCGTGTCTGATAACTGAATTTGCTGGAGTTTGTTCTTGGATGAGCGAAAATAATTTTCCTTGAAACCCTCCCAAACAACATGTGGTGATGTAGGGGATATTTGATTTTTTTTCTTTTTTTTTCTCCAAGACTCAACTAATCGCTGCAATTCTCCAGCTGTGATCCTTGGAGAGTCTTTGGCCACTCAAACTCTCCTCCTCGCCGTGCATTAGGACGATATAGACACACGTCCTCTTCCAGGCAGTTTCGTAACATCTTTAGTTGATTGGAACCTTTTAATTATTACCCTGATGGTGTAAATGGGGATTTTCAATGCTTTAACTCTTTTCTTACAGCCACTTTCTATTTTGTGAAGCTCAACAATCTTTTCTGTTCTGCATATCAGAACTATATTCTTAGCTTTTACTCCTTGTGATGGATGATTAAGGGAATTTGGCCTTTGTGTTCCTCATATTTATAATCCAGGACAATTTCATGCTTAGTCACCCTGGTGTGCTACATTTTTATACTTCAGAGATATTTTACTCATAAGAATTTCTAGGGGTGCCATAATTGTGGCCAACATGCATTGGAGACAAACATTTATTTCATCATGAGATTCCCCCCTCCACACACTTTCAATTGTTTTATTTCAATGAAAGGTTAGAATTTTGGTGAATTTTCTGAATGAAAGATCAAAAGCATAAACAATGCAGATTTATTTTCACAGCCAGCTTGGCTCATATTTACCAAGGTTGCCGATATTAGTGGAGGGCACTGTATATTAATTTAGATTATTTCGTGGAATGACCCCTAAAGTCATCTGTCCTAGAGTGAAATAAATGTATTAAGCTACAAATTTATTCAGATATTTTCAACACATTGATATTTTTGTGCATGGGAACATTTAGATCCATATATAAAACGTGTATTGCACATTCCGATTAAATTTGAATTTTATATGACTTTTGTTGTTGGTCATGACTATTATTTTTAGAGATGGCTGGAGAGGATTTGCATTCATAATTCTTGAAATTACAAAAAAAAAACAAAAAAAAACAACAACAACATGGTGATTTGACTGATGGAGATTTGAAAGAAAAAGGAGAACAAGGAATTTGAAAGAACAGGAGCTTCTGAGAAACTACTATAGCAATTTTTATCATTTTCTATGATTCTATCATTTCTATGATCTGTGAAGAACACTACTGTTATTAAGCCAAAAATATATAGTTATAACTTACCAATCAGACAGCACCAACAGAACACAACAGAACAGAACAAATCAAACATGTGAAACATTTTCCTCAATGATTCAGTGAAAAGTCTGATCAAATACTTTTTATGCTGGTAACATTCAACCTATCTTGCATGTGAAGCCTCCCACCGCAGAGTTTGACCCTCCTTCACGTACCCACACTCACTGAAAGTGTGTTATGTATAACATAAATAGTGTTCTGCTCTTAAAGGGATAGTTCACCCCCCAAAAAAGAGAGAATTCTGTCATCTTCACTCACCCTCTTGTTGTTCCAAAGCAGCATTTTATTTTTTTTTTTCTTCTTCTGTTGAACACAAAAGAAGATATGGAAGAATGCTGACAGAGGAAAGATACTATCGAAGTCAATGGCTACTGCCAAATGTAATGTAAGAGTTCATACAGGTTTGGAACAACATGAGGGTGAATAAATTATGACATAATTTTCATTTTTGGGTGAATATTTTTAAGACTTGAGCTCTTCTTAACAGTGGAACACTCTTCATTTTGTCATTTAACACTGCCCATTTTTTTCAAGTGGAATATTATGTGACTCTTGCTGAATTTCATGCTTAGAGCTTATTTTAAAACTGATTTTAAATTATTTTTTATAATTCACTTATCTATTATCAATGAAAAAAACAAACAAACAAAAAAAAAATGCTAAAACAGTCTCCCATCTCACATTGAGGCGTGACACTAGCAGCTTATCTGAGTCAAACCGAAACCTGCAGGGGTCTGAGTTCTTCAGAAATGTGGTTTGACCTGTTGAGTAGATTGACTTTTTGTATGTGAGAATTTCTATTGAGTGCATGTGGGTTTAGTTTGTAGGTCAATGGCTTCTTCCTGTCTTGCAGTTGATCCCCTCTAAGAACAGCTTTACAGCAAAATTATGTTTCAAAAACCGTCAAATCAGAGTTACATGTCAAACTACATCTTTAATAGTTAAACAAAACAGTAAGTCACCTGAACTAAACACTTGTCTGGCTGGTACTGCTGTAGCTGTAAGCTGTAGATGACCGAGACAGACAAGAGTTTGTGTTTTTTTTGTCTTTTTTTTTGTACTAAAACATTGCATTCAAATCCCATACGAAAGTATACAATACAAAACTTGAAATAAATATGAATACTTATAATGACATTGCTCTTCTGCTCTTCCTCATTCCTCACATAGGCGGGATCTCAGATACCAGCGACAGAAACTATCAACAGGTAAGTTTACATTTATAAGGCATAGCAGATTTCTGTTCAAAGTAGCCAACAAGTTTGTGAAGCATAATTTTATGGGCCAGCTCTGTAGGTTCCATGACTACATGACTACAACCAGAAAAGACAACTTTACTCCTCTCTAAGTGAGGATAGTCTATGGAAACCATACTGTACAGCGGTTATGGAGTTATAATTGTGTCCCATCAAAGCCCTCTCAGGATTCTTTTGCTTAATGCATGAAGATCTCTGCAGGACCAGCTGACCAACAACAAACCTATGTCTCTCTTTGTCATTTACTGGGACCTGTAACTTTTATTGTATTTACAATTGTCTTTTTGTCATATTTCTGTTCTGACATTTGTAATTAAAGATGCTCATTACTAGAGTTTTCAGATACAACTTCTATTAGCAGGTGCTTATGGGATAAAAATGAGCAGAGAGTATTTGAGGGGCTGTTCACACCTTTTATGGGGTTTGGCCATTCATTTACAACAGCGTTTTGGGGCCTAAAAAAGCTTTTGAAAATTATGCCTTTACCATTTCCATTTTAAACAACAAAGACGTAAATTTGTGAAAAAAAAAGGTGTTGTTATGTGCAGGCCCGGATTAACACAGTGTAGTGCCCTAGGGTGACCACATTTGAAGTCCCCCCCCCGTTTTTTTAATAATAAAAAAAAAAATTCCATAAGAACAGGTAGAATAAGAAGAATAAGTTACTAATCAAAAGAAATCATTCAACAAAATTAGTTTCCACTACAAAGGTGGCACAGAAGAACACAAAAGTGGCATGTAGGTAAATTTACAGACATTTAGAGAGGCTCAGAGGTGGCATGGATGTTTTAAATTCATAGCAATGTTGTGAGATTAATGTTTTAAATATAACATTTTGAATATAGAACTATTGTTTGATTGAAATGATTTAAATAACTGAAAGGACACTTTAAACATAAAAATAAAACTGCCAACAGGTGGCGGTAAGTCACTGATTCGTTTGAACAGCTGATTCATTCAGGAACGAAGCAAGTGACTCACTTTATGAGTGGGTAATTGAATCACTGACTCACTAGACTCATTTAAAACGCAGGTTCATTCATAAATGAAACACCGCTATGTTTGAATGGAGACGCAGCTGCTCGGCTGTGACTGTTTGAAACTATGTTCCTTGACTAAATAGAGCAAAATCAGGCAATATTGTTAAAAGTCATACAATGTACATCACTTTATATAACTTATTGTTTATTGAGCTGTTGTATTAATTTAATATCACATTTACAAATACCTTTAATAATCTTTAAAAGCTGTTACTCACTTCAGCAATCTCACAAAACTCCATTATAATCAATGAAGCTCTCTACACTGCACAACGAATCTCTTATTTACACTATCTACACTTTGTTTGTTATAACGAGAGCATTTGTGAGCGTGCATAACTCAGCAATGAACAAAAGTATTTTGAGCAGTGAGTGGATTCTGATTAACATTGCATTCAAGGAATCAACATATGTCTGCGATACATTAGGCCCACTCACCGCTGCACAAACACGCAAGTAGAAATCTTTGAAGCTCCTCTCAGCGCAAACACAAATAGCCTATGCTGATCGGGTTAGTCGCACAGGTGCTCCTAAATATGTTTTGATAGTCGCACACAGTAGCTACTTTTCAGTCGCCCTGTATAGCCCTGGCTATGTGTCATGATATTTTCTCTTCTTTTTTTTTTTAATTTACGTTTCGCACAACCGCCAAGTCGATGCTGCCTATCCATTTGTGAATAAATATGCTCGACTCTGACTGGGGGGAGGGGGCAAATACACTGGGACCTGACCCAATCGCAATTCTTTATATGCGTGCATGTATTTGATATTCTCTCTGTATATTGTATCATTAACTGTTCATTTTCTATGCATTTGTATCTCTTCCAGCAAAATAATATATACAAAACATGAAAAAATATTTTAAAGGTCTTGTCATTATCGTAATCACTTGGTGCCACCCTATTGGCTGGTGCCCCAGGGCACTCGCCCAATCCCGTCTATGGATAATCCGGCCCTGGTTATGTGATATTATATGTGCGCGCATGTGCATTACATTTTCACGGGGTGAATTTACAAAGTGACAACGCCAACTACTGGCCTGGCATGCATAATACAGCCTTTATAGTTGTTTTTGCAAACCTGTGTTAACGGGATCGTTTTGACAAAGTTGCCATCTTCCTGGTTAAAGGCCATTAGGTCAGACTCAAGTTCTCATTTACACTGTTTCTTGAAGTGTGACTTGGTTTGACAGGCACGATTAACCATGTTATTAAATGTAAAGTTACAGAACTCTGTCTTACTCTTCATTGCTGTGTGTGTCTGTGAAAGCTTAATGCTTAACTCATCCAGATTATAATGCTATCATCCTCCTTGCAGCTACAAAACTGGGATGTGTTTGATGCTAACTGAAATGCGCAATGTGTTAAGACTTGTTTTATATGTTCTGTATGTTTTATTTCCAAAAGACTACTCTAACATTACTAATTAACCCAAATATGCACACATGTGTGCAATATAGCCTAGGCTATACTATCATAATGGCATCACTTATTATTTATTTTGTTCTCAAAACAATAAACATTTGTTTTTATTAAATTATAATAATAATGTAATATCCCAAACTCTTTACCCAACAGTGGTCTTCGAATTCATTACAGTAAAATCCACGTTGTGAAAAAGCATTAGTACTAATCCAACAAAATGATTTCCATACGATGTTAGTCAAACAGAACACATGAAAAGCCTGCCTATGTGCATTAGAAAGCGTCACACCCCTTCTCTCTTCACTGCATGCTCAGAATGTTTTGCATATTTTTACTTTACCTTGAAACATTTCCGTCGCCATTAAATCAGAAGAACATAATGGATCAGTATTTCATTTTTTCTTAGTGGAAAGTGGTGAAAATGAAGCTTTTTATGAATTATTTACCAGTGATCTTGTTTTTGCTCATACATGGTAAGGCTTTTATTTGTTACAATCTCTCTTCCGGGTCAACGGTGTAAACCGGTGGTGTTCTGCAATTTGTTTGTATTAGCATTTTTACAACAATATATGTATTTATTTATTTTAATTTTTTGTTGCTTATGTTAACTGTTTCTTTAGGCGTGTCTGGTACTGATAAAGTCAGATTGTCAGTGAAGGAGGGAGATTCAGTCACTCTACACACTGGTGTTAAAACAGACCAACAAGAAGAGATTAAATGGTTTCTTATCAGTAGTACTCGTATCGCTCAAATCAGTGGAGATCTCAGTTTTATCTGTACTGATGTTCAGTGTAATAATGGTACTGAGAGATTCAGAGACCGAGTGAAGCTGGACAATCAGACTGGATCTCTGACCATCATGAACATCACAAACACAGACTCTGGAGATTATAAACTACAGATCATCAGCAGCAGCAGTGACAGTGGAAAGATCTTCATTGTTACTGTCCATGGTGAGCCATGAATGCTTAAATTTAAATGCAGTTTATATTTGTTTAAATCACATTGTTATTGTTTATTGACTTTTTACAACGATATTCAGACTTATTTTCTTTACCTGACTGTATATGAATTCTCATACCGTTATTTACAAACTTTCTGTGCAAGTGTTAGTTTTAAGAGTTGTTGTCTTTCTCATAAGAAGCTGGTGTTGAGCTTAGATTAATTATTAAGTTGATAGCATCTAATCATGCTATTATTTCTGATCACCTGTTTAAATTAGGATTAAAAATCATATGTCAAATGTGTTAATACGCATTGACCATGTTTAAATGGTTCTTTTCAGAAGGGCTTGTGTAGTTGCAAGATCATCTTCACAGTTCTTACATGTTGTGTAGTTTTTGTTAGTTTTCAGCAAAAAGATTCTAAAGCATCTGTTGGATTGTGTTTCAGATGTTCCTGCTGCTGAACGAGATGAAATTGTGAGAAAGTCAGTGGAGGGAGAATCTGTCACTTTAGATCCTGGTGTAATAAAAACCACAAATGAGACCATGAAATGGTATTTTAATGACACTCTCATCGCTGAAATCACTGGAGATCAGAGTGAGATCTGTACAGATGATCAGGGTTATAACAGTACTGAGAGATTCAGAGGCAGACTGAAGCTGGATCATCAGACTGGATCTCTGACCATCACGAACATCACAAACACTGACTCTGGAGTTTATGAACTAAAGATAATCATCAGCAATAGCAACTTCAGCATCACCAGAGTGAAGAGATTCAGTGTTTCTGTCACTGGTGAGTATATAAATCAGCTATTTAATGCATGTAAAATCAAGGTCATGTTTTTTTTTTTTTTTTTTTTTACATTTTGAGATAATCTTATGGTGCTAATTAATATGTATGCAATAATATTTCCAGTGGGGAAAAAATACAACTTTTATCTAATCTATGTCATTGTTTTTTCAATTAAAGCTGTTAAAATAGAGGCAAGGCCTTTAAAATCCAATTTATGAAGTCAGATTAGTGCCATCTGCTGGAAGTTAAATGGTTAAAAAATGTAACCATTAGATTGGTGCAACTACTAGATTCCTTAGCTCAGGATAAAGAGGCTTGTAAATCTGTCAGTTTTTAGACATAAATACTTTTTTTTTTCTTTTGTATAGTTGTGGATTTAGGTATATATTTAGAGATTATCAAACACTACTTTTATCAAGGTTTAGATGTTTTTTTTTTTTTTAAGTTAATCTGAAGTCAGTTTTTGCATTCATTTTTTTGGGGGGGGGTCTACTTTGCACTTATATTTATGATATTTTAGAGTTTCACCTCTTCATTGCTGTGCACGTTTTTCTGTATCATGGCTGATCTGTAGATCGTACACACAACAAATTCTCTGTATTTTCGTAGTATGCCTTTTTCCCATTAATTTCTGGTTCTGGTGGGCTCCTGTCCCGTCTGCTCCTATGTGACTATTTTTACAACCATTTTGCGTTTTTGAATCAAGTCCATGATTTATTTTTGTGATCACATAGTGACTTCCACAAAAATTACAGAGCAATAAAGCAGAATTAAAAAGAAAAAAAAAATATTATTATTATTTTTTATTTTTTTCCATTCTAAAATGTCCGAGCAACACCAGCGGGTTAATAACACTTGGACTAATGTTAACATGAAAACTGCATCAAATCAGTTTTCCAGTGTGCACTGCTGTTTCCTGTTAAACTCAAAGTGCTGCAATGCTGTTTTAGCTGCTGTTGCTAAAACACCAGATGGCGCCATTTATTAGTTAAAAGATGTAAAAAGATGTGTAAGTCAAATTTTTTTTTAAGTACTGGATATGTAATTACTCACTCTCTAGTAATAATGACTGTCTGTCTTTAGCTGTTTCAGATTCAGGTCTGTCTTCAGCTGCTGTAGTAGGAATAGTTGTTGCTGTTGTTCTGCTGGTGGCTGCTGCTGTAGCTGCTGGTGTGGTTTACTATCGCAGCAGGAGCCATACAGCAGTACCACCGAATGTAAGTATTACATACAGCTGATTTAATAAGAAAATAAGAATTTTCTTAATAACAAAATCCTTTTAAAAACATTTATATGAATAAATTTGCAGTGCAGTGCTCCTCATTAAATCCTCTGTGAATCTGTATTTTGCTACAGGATGATGATGATCCGAATGCCGTTCCTTTGAGGTAGATGGGATGTCCTTAAATCAGCCTCCAGCCAAGGTTACTAAAACAAAGTAACATTTATAATTTTGATGCTTACATTAAAAGGGATACTGAAGACAATTAGGAAATGACGGAGAGGTCGCTGATAGAGTAAATGTCATGACTGCACAATTTTATTACTGTAGCTGGTACCAATACAGACAGATTTCACCTATTATACATGCAAATTTAAATACAATGCCAAGAACTGATTTCTTAGCATGTGTATTTTATTTTTTTTTTAATGATAAAGTAAGAAATTTAGCTTTAAAAGATACAGAGCAACACATTACCAGCAGTAGATCAGCGAGGGCTTAATAAGGAACACTTATTCACTATTAACTATGACTTTTCCCCTCAATAAATTCCTAATTTGCTGCTTATTAATAGTTAGTAAGGTAGTTGTTAAGTTTAGGTATTGGGTAGGATTAGGGATGTAGAATAAGGTCATGCAGAATAAGGCATTAATATGTGCTTAATTACTACTAGAAAATGTCTAATATTCTAGTAATATGCATGCTAATAAGCAACCAGTTAAGAGACCTTAAAATAAAGTGTTACCATGTTTTTCAGTATGTAGAGGTTTATTAAAGCTGCTACACTGATCCAGACATTTTATGAGGTGCTTATTAGTTATTTGGTTTTATTTGTTGGCATGTGAGGAGATGAAGACCTTTCATGTCATCCCATCCCATCCTGTGTCTCTTTTAGTTCTATATATTCAGCTGTGATTTATTTTATTTTTATTTTTACTTACTGCATTTTGGTGATGTGTTTGTCTTGTAGAATATTATCACTATTTGATGGAGACAATTGCCTTCGATTGAATACCTTGTTTGGCCTTCTATTTAGACTTATAGATTTTCATATTCCTATTTTTGGATTTGTATTCATCTGGTGCTCATTAATAGTCTCAGTCTCATGAGGTTTATGTAAGGTAAATGTTTTAACCAACAAAAAAACCAACAAGAAGAGATTAGATTGTATTTTATTGATAATCTCATCCTAAAATCTATATAGATCTCAGTTCAATCTGTACAAATGTTTTTTTTTTTTTTTTTGATAATGTTTTAACCACTAACACTAACCCTTAGTCATCCACCTTCATCAGAAAACACTTTCCACCAGCTACTGAAACCAAAACCAGCCTCAAGAGTTTGGAAATTCACTGATTTGTTTTAAAGTTAGTGAAACACTTGCTGAATGTATTTATTATGTGTTCAATGCCTCTGTTAAATACAGTTACTCTACCATTAAACCATGATAGAGGAATGTTACAGCACAGTTAACACACAAATGCGTTTTATACTTGATAAACCAATGCAACTGAATTATAGTGAATGTATTTGGTAGATATCTTTATCTTCATTATTGAAATCGCAGTGTTCAATCTTCTTACCTGAAGTTGTGAAGGAATCATCTTTGTCATTTTATAAGGTGCTGATTGGTTCATTTTATTGGTTTGAATGTGAGGAGATGAAGAGCTGTCGTGTCATTGTCTTTGATTTTGTGTCTCTTTCAGTTCTATTGTGTTCGGCTGTGATTGTCCAGTAGTACTCTTTTTAAAATTCATGGAATTATTGTATTTTGTTAATGTGTCTGTAGAATATTAGCACTGTTTGATGGACACGATTTCCTTCAATTAAATACTCATTCTAGCCTTCAGCTTTAGATACTTATGCTTTCCTTGTTCCTTGTTCCCATTTTTGTATCATCTGTATTTCATCTGGTGCTCACTGTAAATATGTAAATAGCCTCAATAGAGGTTTGGCATGAAGTTTTTGTTAGGTAAATGTTTAAGATAACTTATATAGGTGTCAAAGGTAATATATTCTAAAAACATTTTTACCATAAATCAATAATAAGTGGACATGAACGTTATACGTTTTCTTACAATGAAAACGTGCCTTGAACTAAAACCCACATAAACACCATTTTCATTTTAAGAAACAAGGAAATGAACTTGACAAATCTTGGTATAATGGCTGGAATCTGTGTGTCTCTAAAATATTTGTGTGTGTGTGTGTGTGTTTTATCAGAAATAACTAAGGTAATATTGAATAATTGAGTTGCAAATGGTTTTAACACTGATGCACTTGTTTCACTAGCGTCATTATGGTTGTTATGTCCTCTGACTTATTTTTATGTGATAAGTTTTTGCCAACTGTGTTTGTTTTTTATATCTGTTATATCTCCCTTTCTGTTATTCTGTTTTTCTCTGTGCTGCTGCTCTGACTGTATATAAACCTGCAGGCCAGTGTTATCAGCTAGCACTCGACCCATTCGAAAGCCGGCAATAAAAGCAGTGAAAGAAGCACAACAAGCAGAGACCTGGAGATTTTTCCTTAACATGTGGACTTATTGTCCATGTTCCACACTGTAAAAAGTGATAAGTTGACTTAACTTACATTTAGTCATTTTGCAGACGCTTTTATCCACTTAAAAAAAAAATCCACTTAACTTAAAAAAAAAAGAGGAAACCCGTTGCCTTAAAATTGTTAAGTAATCACGTAATCTCAAAAAAATGAGTTTATTGAATTGTCAAGTTCACAATTTTAAGGCAACGGGTTTCCTCAATTTTTTTAAGTTAAGTCAACTTATCACTTTTTACCGTGCAGACAGTTTGGCTGCCATTTTTTTTTTTTTTTTCTTCCTATTTTGGTGTTTATCAGTTGATTTTAAATGTTTTTTTTGTTTGTTTTTTTTAACTGAAAGTATAGGAGTATTTCTTACCAAATACATTTTTGGTTTTCCATTTGCTGAAGGTTCAGTTTGTTGAATCTTTCAGTCATTTCAATGGTAGGAAGCCTGTTATTCAGGGATGTATTGCTGTTCTTTTAATTACAGGTTCATGTGTGTAATGCTGAAACTGTTATAGCCAGCATTCTCCTCTAGAAGTGATTGGGCAAAGAAAACCAGTCATAGAGACTTCAAACACTGAGGGATGGTAGTACCTCGCCCAGTCGGCATGACGGTGGCACTATACAGTGATCAAAAGTATGAAATTGCAAACAGCTCCAAAACCATTAGTCACATTTTCACTTAAGTGACTTACATCATTGGAATCCTTGGGTCAAAACAAAGCGTATGTCTCAGATTTGATTGTTTGCGATTGATTGCATTCTGATATTTTGGATTTTTTGAAAAACATAGTTTTGCAAACTAGTCCTAGGTATTTTGTCCAGTTGCAACAAAACCAGTGCAGATATATTCTGGATTCTGTAATTCATTTTTGAAAGAGAATTGAAAGTGACTGGACACTTGGTGGCGCTATAAAATGAAATAAAATAAATGAATAAAACAAAAAATAATAATAAATCATGAAAATTGCTTCAGCAATGCAAAACTAGCATGCAGTGTCTTTGTCCAAGGTGCCGTGATTGTCTTTGAGGACATTCACAATGAAGGCCAGGTTAACAGAAGCCGATCAGAACAAAAATGACTGGGTCTGTTTGACTCCTGGACCTAGAGCCCTACAATAAATTTAAAAGTGGCCTAGTGCACACAAAGGCCTGTCATTCCTAAATGAAAACTGAGAACTTCGCAATTCTAGGTGACTACACGCTACATCTGATTCTAAAGCATGCACACTTTTACAGAGATCAGGCCACAGGTTGATTTTTTAACTGCTATAAAAGTGAAAATGCTATATAGTAAAACTACGTTTGATTGCTGAAAATTTTTTTGTGTCTAATTTACATAGAACTTCACAAAATTAGGTGTGCACAGACAACATGATAGAATGAAGCATAACACTTTTATGGAGATCGGACCATAGGTGGTGATGCTACTTAAAAAAAAAAACCTTGAAAAAACATATATTTTGTTTACTTTATTTCTTTTCTTGTGCAAGTTAAGTTCTGTAAGAATGCTTTTTTTATATATGGAAATCATTTCTGTAAAATTGTGAAATTCCATTCCGTCATTGATACACTTTATTTAGATTTTGATATATGTATATTTGATATATGATACATGCAGCAGCAAGCATCACAACAGAGTAAGGGGCCTTTAGGTTGATCCAGGTAAATGTGTGCTAAAGTATAGGACCCCATTCCCATATTTTGCCCGGGGCCCCCAAATCACTAAATCCACCCCTGGTCATAGTTAGAACACCGGCAGAATATTAATCTCTTTCCTGTTGAGCTCACATAACTGATGCTGTTTCAATACTGTTCTTCAAAAACAGCAGATGGCACCATTTATCAGTTCAATCAATATCATACAGCTGATCAATGTAGAAAGGTGTAAATATCAAAGGATTCAAATGATCAGTTTCAAGGTAGTCATCTAACTATGTTAAGTAATAGCCAACTCTTTGTATGTACTATATAACAGGGCATGAGATTGTTTTTTTTTTTACACAATTTGTAAGGTTACTGATAGTTGGGTAAAACACACTGATATGTATAAAGTCACCTAAACAATTACATTTCTGCAATTACATTTTTAGAAAGCACATAACTGCTCAAATAATTGCTATGAGGCAAAATAATAAGCCTAATCAGGGATAGTAATAATCTATTTCCAAAAACACAAATATAAAATAAAGCTTGGTATGACCACTTGGCCCAAAAATGGGGTATATATACAACCTTCTCTAGCCCCTGCTGTTTTAAAATCATAGAAACGCCCCTGAGCCCAGAGCTCTCTAATACTGTTACACATGTGAAGTCTTATTTTGAACACTAGATGGCGCTCTATACTCCAGTTATACACACTTTCTATTCATTTAACACCTGCTGTTAGATTTAACAATTATGTGGGGGAAATGCCTACAACAATTAATTCATAGTATTCCTGAAAATGTTTCACCAGTGACAGATTTCTTCTTCTTCTTCTTTAAATTAAATAATTGATTGATTGATTGATTAATTGATTTTGCCGCACTTAATATGGAGTTTTAATATAGAGTGGTCAGTTATGTGATATTTACGGCTCAGGAGTTACGCTACACACTAACAAAGACAAAACATTTTACAATAAATATTTTTCTTTTTAAAAAATCAACTAGATGACTAACTCAATTTTGTCTTATAGGTCAATAATACTTTGTTAACAATTAAATGGTTTCTACACTGTAAAAAGTGATAAGTTGACTTAACTTAAAAAAATTGAGGAAACCCGTTGCCTTAAAATTTTTAAGTAAATGATAATTAAAAAAATAAGTTAAGTGAATTGTCAAGTTCGCTTAAATAAAAAAAAAAAAAAAAAAAACTTAATTTAATTTAATTTCAAGGCAATGGGTTTCTTCAATTTTTTTAAGTTAAGTCAACTTATCACTTTTTACAATGTACATTGAAGTAAAAAAAAAATCTGTTACTCTTTTACGTTACTATGTGATGGATCATACAGACAAAATATAAGCACTGACTCACTGCTAAAAATATACAAAACAAACAAACAAACAAAAAAACAAACAAACAAACAAAAAAACTGGAACGTGTAATTTAGATATCTAGATGTGTTTATTTTTAAGGTCCAGCTATAATATTTATTGTAAGATATATACCAATAAACATTTTAAGCTCATGCACTCCAGGCAAATTTCTTTTGCAGTAAAGTGGGCCATTCATGATTTATCAAAAATTATGTTCCACAACAATTCAACACATTTTTAAATATTTCATTCTTTGCATTTTATCCCTTGTTAACTGTACTGACAAACAACACAGGAACTGATTAATATTTAGTGTTTACACAAGAGCCCTGCCATGCTTAAGAAAAGTAGTCAACCTTGAATCAAATTTGTTAGCATTGTTTAGTTTTAGTTTTAGTTTCTCCTCAAAACTGATGAAAACCAAATACATAAAACATAAATCATAAATTGTAAATCATGCATTGCATGTTTTCTTTAAATTACCCAGACATTGGTAGAAAAAAAAAAAAACACAGGATATGACCTTTATGAGAATATTCTGCTTAGAACGAAGTCTTGAGCTGGAAATAACTACTGATAACTGCATGAGTATAGAAGATCATGATGCATTTGTGCAGATGATATTTTCATTTACTAATATGAACAGTAATATCTCTGCTTGATTTGAGACCATTTTGTCAAATATCAGCATTGATGAGTTCAGTGTTATATAGTAAAGTGGTTTCTCTGTAGAGCAGAAGTCAATGGTTTCATGTAAGCAGGAATGGAAAAAGGCCCCTCAACCACAAGCTAGTGACACAGAAGCACTTTGCACACCTCAGATACTCTCACGAACAGACATCAAACACAGACGTCCAGCTGTAGGCACATTCTCATGCACAAGCTGTTTGTCTGTCAGCAGATCAAACCGCATTTTCTGAAGAGATGTAAATAACCGATACCACAGCAGGGTCTCCATTCCTTTTGATGAGTAGTTTGCATCTATGTTTTGCACTTTTACTTTAAGAGTGAAAAATGATCCAATGGGCTGTAAAAGTTACATAATTTGTAAAATGTCCTTGTATTATAAGGTGAAGTCTTTTGAAGTTTTAGGAGACCAGATGCAATGTGATGATTTTCACAATCTCAAAACTCAACCATTGACTCAGAATTTGAGGTCGTTGCAGGAGGATTCTGGAGAAAATGATCTGGGTCTCGTTCTAAGAAAGACATTGACGTTTGATCATCTCAACATTATTGGTGCATAATCCACACTCTCCTCTTTAGCTTTCTGTAAAAAATGCATAACACAAGATATAATAATAACAATAAATGTGATGTACTGTGATTATATAGTTTCATCATCATTTCGACGTAGTACTTTTGACTGTTTATTATAATAATTATGGTTTTTAAAATCATAATTTTGACTTTCATATTATTATTACTCAATTGTCATAATTTCAACTTTTATGTCATAATTATGATTTGCAAGAGCATTTCCTGTCTTATTTCGCATTTATATTCAAAAACACAAGCACATACTGATCTGATTCTCTACAAATGAACAATAAAATATCTTACCGATTCCTCTGTGTTTGCTCTGTTGAATGTCGGCTCAGTGTAAGATAACTCTTCTGCAGAAGTCTCAACTGTTTCAACAATAATATGCATTAAACAACTAAACTCAATCCTAGACAACTAGATCTGGTTCTTCACAGCATATTGTTTTATTTAGAGGTTTCAATTTTAAGGCAATAAATATTTAACACCACAGTTTTAAAAATGGCAAATTTAATTTGCCATTAGGCCTATTTTTCCTATTTTTTATCCATACACAAAAAGTTCCTCAAATATCACTACATTTAGAGAGACATTCTTACAAATAAATCAAACCCAGCTGGGATGTTTAACAGAAGTGAAGTCATTTACATTCTTTGTATTTATTAATCAGCATTTAAGCTCAGCTAGCATAATAACGGTCATCATTCATATAGATTTTAATTTGAGCACCAGCTGCATCTTTACACCTGTAAGATTATATTAATAAAATGGAGAATTTTTAAATAATTATTTAAAATTTAAAATTCATGTTTTTGCATTTTTAGTGTTGATCCAGACTGAGAAATGCAGATTTATGCACGTAAGACGACTAAAGAGCGACGTTCAGTATCATTATACACAAATAGACACACATTTTGATACGAGTATGATCTGCAGAAATACGTAGTCAAACACAATATTAGTTACAGGATGTTAACTACAGAACTATGAGATTAATTTTAATTAAATGATAAAATAAGGCTATCCGTTGACTAAAATTTGGAGCTTATTTTCAATTTCGTATTTTTTGTTATATTACTTGTTTAAAAGCAGTAGGAACCACTTACCTTCTTGATCAGTTTTTCTGTGTTTCCTGCAGAGCCAGAATATCACAACTACAGCAACTATCAACAGAGATCCAGCAGAGATCAGAGATATCAGAGAGACTGAGACTGAGACCGGAGGAACTGGAGGAGAGTGACAGAGAGACAGTAATTAATGTGATTGAAATCAGTCTGATCTACAACAGAAGACAGAGATCAGGTCAGTAAATAAACTCATATATCATCACTGCTGTACCTGAACATGTGTGACAGAGTTGACTGATGTCCAGATGTGTGGTCTGGTTGCTGATGGGATTGTTGAGCACACAGCTGTAGGTGTTTTATCCTGATATTCCACCTCCAGAGGTAGAGAGAGACTGATGCTGAGATCAGACACACTGATGCTGGACAATAAACTGTGTCCTTTGTACCAGGAGAGAGTCACATGACCCACATTCACCACTGAACACAACAATGAACAATTCTGCTGTGATGAAGATGATGATGAAGAACATTGTGAAGAGTTACTGCTGATGACAGGAACAGGCAGACGAGCTGAAAACATGAGAATAAAGAGAAATATGAACACAACAATCAGTCTATATTCTGTGTTGTGAAATCCAGTGAATCTGTGTAAAAATGTGTTGAGAGAGTGTTTAGCATGTCGATAGTCGCTGAATATGTCTGTCATCTCAAACTATACAATGATTTAATGAATGAAATATAATATGTGCATGTTTGGATAAATTATGTCTTTATACCAGGGATAGACAACATCCGTAGCTGAACAAGTAATCAGTGTCTTGAGGATTACAAAGACTAGGTAGGTGAGGTTTTTTTTTTTTTTTTGTCGCTGGAGCTAAACTCTACTGGACAGCGGCTCTCTAGGACAGCTGCTGCCTATCCTGATCTCTACTCACCATAGACAGAAACACTGAATGTTTTTGATGATTTTTTCGCTCCAGCTATCTCTAGTTGATAAACTCCAGCATGTTCAGTTGTGATGTTTGTGATGGTCAGAGATCCAGTTTGATTGTCCAGCTTCAATCTGTCTCTGAATCTCCCGTCAGGACCATCATATGTGGAGAAGATTTGCTTATTTTTCTTCATTTTAGCTATTTGAGACTTTTCAGCTCCAAATTTCCACAGTATATCATCGTCCTCACGTATTTCAGTAACACCAGTGTGTAAAGTAACAGAATCTCCCTCCGTCACTGACACTGATTCACCAAACACACCTCGGGAAAAAAAATAAATAAATTAAAAAAAAAACACAGATTAGGACCTCTGATGGTTTACAAAGCCTGAAAAACAAGCTGTATCATTTACATGTGAAGTTGAGAACATCGAGAATAGCAGCAGAAACACTAAACACAATGAAAGGTGAGATATACGAACAGACAGATGTGTGAGAGCCACATCTTCAGGGTGAGTTACACCAATAAGGTTTGAATCTGTATATCACTGCTATATTGACATCTCTTTGACACAGATAAAAATAATTGTCTAAAGTATCAACTGTCTTTATAAACTGCTGTAAACTGTTAACCGCTACCATTACAGACAGACTGTTGGAATCAAGCAGACAGAAAAAACGCTGCAGCAACACTTATGAATTACCTGGAAATATATTTATAGTGTCAAATAATGTAGTAATTTGGCATAATTTATGAAAAAAGGACAGATAACTAGTGCCAAATTAAGAAAACATTGGAGATATAGCAACCATGAGGGGTTCTTCATAGTAATGCCAGAGTGTCTTCTAACACAATAATTATAATTATTATTAGGTTTTGTGATGTCTTATTATATTATTATTATTATTACTACAAATGCCTATTTTAAACAAGTACATGACCCAAAACAAGTAATACATTGGATTATCATACTAAATATTCGAGGCTATTTAATACATTAAAACATAAATGCATTAATTCCAGATATTTCTGTCAAAAGAAATATGAACTCAAAGCAAACAGGTTTCCAAAAATAGCAACAACTTTTGCAATCATGCAACTTCCTTGAGGAGTTTAAAGTAATAGAGTCAAAGTTAATTTATCTTAAATATAAAGGAACATTGGGATCAAAATAATGATTTAAATGTAAGTCTGCATATTTCAAAGATTAAAGCCTGATTCAACTGATTTATCAGCTAAACCTTGATTTAAGCTTAATCCTTATGGTGCAACGCATTCTTAATCTTTCAGCTGATTTAAAGTTATCTGCTGAAGAAGAAAATCAATGCATAAAGTTACATCATTTATTGCAAAATGAAAGTACAAGTTTAATTGTGCCAGATATTTTCAATATAGTTTGTAAATAAATAAGAATTATTGTTATGACCTTTCTAGACCTGGAAATTTCAATTTAAAATTATGAACAGAGACTTAAGTTACTAGATTCCACAATATTCATAATACAGAGAGCAGTAGATGAAAATAAGCTTTGAACAGTAGAAGCACTTTTTTATTACTCTGAAGTAAGGAAAAAATTAAGAAGCCATAAAAATGTTTTCATAACTTACCAACCTGATGGAACAAACAGAACAAAACAAACATGTGAAACGTTTTCTTCAGTTGTTCAGTGTCTGATCTAATAAACTTCCTGCTAAACCAACAGCAGAACTGTAAATGATGTGAGAATCCTCCCACAGCAGAGTTTGTCCCTCCTCGTTCACAAGCCGCATTTGCATAGAATTGTATAGTTCATCTGCCTGTTGTTAAAACTTTAACTGTTCTTAATGAGCAAATGTTCTTTATTTTTGTCATTTAACTTAAAAAAGGTCATTTAAAAAAAAGGTATAAAAGCTGTCACTTTCAAAAAAGAATCTTATTTACCCCCTAAAGGTGTATATTAGTATTGTAAATATACATATACGTTTCTAAAGTGTGCATATTCCTACCCAAAAGGTACTACCCCAATGACAGTTTATCTACCTTTTTGTACCTTTTCTGAGAGTGTAGTTTCATGACTGTGTTAAATAGATTAAAGTAAAAGAATATAGTTTGAAATGTGAATTAACAACATTTGTGTGTGTGTTTCAGCCATCAAAATCAAAATACAGTGTTTTTTTTTTTTAAATACAGTTTGGTCAATGAAAGCACTGGAAGACTTTTCTTTGCACTTTTGTCAGTAAAATGAATAAGAATTAACAAATTACTTTTACATTCTTATAGCCTAACTCTAGTGATTTTAAAATTAAGTATATTTAGTCTAAATTGTAGTGAATGGGAAAAAAGTACATAAAAACCTGGTACTTTGAGGTGGCGGACGGCTTTATTCTAAGTTCATCTTCTGAGTCAGACTGAAACCTGCTGCCGTCGGCGTTCTACAGACACGTGGTTTGATCTGTTGGTGGACGTACATCTTGTATGAGAGTGGGTGCTTATTTCACGTGGGTTTAGTTTGTAGGTGAAGAGTTTCTTCCTGTCCTGCTACTGTGAGCAGCTTTTCAAGACTCACTAAACTACTGGAAAACAGCCAAGATGAGGAACTGCTTGACACTGAGGGAGAAACAATAACAAAATGATCATATTTATCTTCTTTCTTTCTTTGAGGCAGAGGAATGGAGAAGCCATTATAGCCAGTGGGTTGGAGGGCCCAAGTACAGCCACAGGGCTGGAAGTCCACCTTGTAGCTGAAGCCCGAGGGATCACAGAGCCATGGTGGAGTCTTGTGCTCTGTTGGATGGGATCTCAACGATAGGAATATTGGATTCAGTGTCTTGGGGCAGTCATGGCCTAATGGTTAGAGAGTTGAAAACATGAAGGCCACGGGTGCGAGTCTCAGGTCCAGCGGGGATTGTTGGTGGGGAAGTGACTAACAAGCGCTCTCTTTCACCCTCAATACCACGACTGAGGTGAGACCCTTGAGCAAGAACCGAACACCCAACTGCTCCCTGGGTGCCACAGCAATATGGCTGCCCACTGCTCCGGTGTGTGTGTGTGTGTGTGTTCACTACTGAGTGTGTGCACTTGGATGGGTTAAATGCACAAATTCCAAGTATGCCATTTGTCACTTCACTTTACCATATTCCACCAGAAGACATCTGTTGGTATTCATGCATTTATGGTTTGTTTCATATCCAAAACCAGTTAACAAAACTGTATTTTGTCTGGTACCCAAACTATACTTCCATCAATCTGAGGAAGCCAAGGAAGAGCAGAAAGCTGGAGATTAATAGACAATTATATAGGCTATATGAAAAAGTAGTGTCTATTGAACAATGATGTTCATTAAATTGCACAAGATTATCCATTAGACTCATATAAGTTAATCATTCACTGCATTATCCTTTGAGAAATGGTAAAACTGATTAATAGCCTATTTTACATCAAACCAGTAGCCTAAATGAAAAAGTGAATCAATATTAAAGCATAACTGAGATCGTCTCTGTTATCTTCACATGCATATCAAAGTGACACATTTTTCACATTACATATTATGTCACGTGACTTTTAAAATCAGATTTCAAGATTTAGTGTGCAAAAAGAATCTGACAGTTGTGGAAATGTGTATTTTTTCATCAGTTGTATCGCAACACGCTGCTGACCCCTGCTGGTCAGGACAGTAAACGCAGTGGAAACCCAAACATGCATAAAAACATGCATGCAATTACAAACCGACTCACAATTAAAAACTTGCAAATTATTTCAATGCTGTAATATATTAAATTAAATGAACAAATATGCCATTAAATATGAATTGTCTTATATGTGTTAATTTATTAAATTGTAGGATTTGTTTTATTTGTTTTGCTGAGAGCTTGGGTAGTCAGACCAATAAGCAAAACAAATAAAACAAGTCCTACAATTTAATAAAATGCAGTCTACAGCTCTTCCATTTAATTATAAAAATGTTTCATTAAATGCCTAGAAATTTGTAAAACTGATCTGAGATCAGGTAAAAACCATAAATAGACACTAGTTTACCAAAACCACGTGACCAAATTTCAAAACCAAATTTGTGTTGGACTCGAGGTGTTCACATTGGATCAACAAACATGATATTAACAAAACCATTCCATAAACAACAATACACACACAGAGAATAAGAAAAGAAAAGAAAGGAAAAACACCTACCCTTAAAAGATATTACAATGTTAAATTCATCATTTAACATTTTAATTGACATAGAAGACTTTTAAAAAAATATATTGTACCTACACATTGGAAATCTAAGATTCGGCTAAGATTTTGTGTGCTTCCCTAAAAACTAGTGATGGCTGCTTTTGAAACCCTGCTTCAGCTTTCGAAATGTCAATGGTTTGCTGTTGGGGGACGATCTCTGTAAACCCACCCTGATGAAAAAAACAATAGAAACCATTACAAAATGTGTAATGGTTTTACTGGTTATAATGGGAATTGTATTGGTTTTAATGGAAACCTGTAATGGTTTCTATGGGTCTCTTATTGGTAGCGTGTTATGTTTTGTGGATACCATTAAGGAAAAATCAAACGATGGAAACCATCACAGAAGTTGTAATGGTTTCCACTACAAATACCATTAAAACCTTTACAAACCATCAACTGTTAACCAATAAAACCAGTACATTTAATGGTTTCCAGTGTGTTTTGGGACATATTCCATTATGATTGAATGGTTTTAACAAGCCACCAATAGAAGACAACAATTTACCCGCAGGGACTATTACAGTTTCCATTAAAACCAATACAATTCCCATTACACCCATTATTCTATTTTAGATTCAGATTTTTTTTCTTTATTATTATTATTTTTTTTTACAATTATCACAAAATAGATTTAATATAGATATATATATTTTTAAATATAGATAGATAGATTTTTCATTTAATAATGACTCATAAATACACTTTTTTGTTTACTCTTCAGTTATGTTCTATAATGTGAAGGCATTAAGCTTAGCTTTGGACTAATGTGGACTCTCTATTCAAGATCCAGTTTAACAGGCTTGCACTTTTAAAAATATCCAAAGAACGAACACTAGCTTTTCTAATCTTTTTGTATTCTGTCTGTTTTCTTTTTATTTATTATACAATTAACAAAAGTTTGTATGTACTATATATAACAGGTCGTGAATAGGGGGCGGGGTTATTTGTACACACTTTTTAACGTTACTGAGAGTTGAGTAAAACACACTGATATGTATAAAGTCACCCACCAATTACATTTGCAACAATTCTGCAATTACATTTTTAGAAAGCACATAACCGCTCAAATAATCAAAGCAAAATAATAAGCCTAATTAGGGATAGGAAAATAGGAAAAATCAATTTCCAAAAACGCAAATATAAATAAAGCTTGGTATGAGCACTTGGCCAACAAATGGGGTATATAATGTAGACAACCTCCTCTAGCCCCTGATGTTTTAAAATCATAGAAATGCCCCTGCGCCCAGAGCTCTCTAATACTGTTACACATGTGAAGTCTTATTTTGAACAGTAGATGGCGCTCTATACTCCAGTTATACACACTTTCTATTAATTTAACACCTGCTGTTAGATTTAACAATTATGTGGGGGAAATGCCTATATTGATAGCAATTCATTTAGTGTTATAGCAAATGTTTCACCAGTGACAGATTTATTATTATTATTATTAAAATTACATTATTTATTTATTTATTTATTTTGCTGCTCTTAATATGGAGTTTTAATACAGAGTAATCAGTTATGTGATATTTACGGCTCAGGAGTTACGCTACACACTAACGAAGACAAAACATTTTAAGACTTTAAGGTCCAGCTATAATATTTATTGCAAGATATATACCAATACACATTTCAAGCTCATGCCCTCCAGGCAAATTTATTTTGCAGTAAAGTGGGCCATTCATGATTTATCAAAAAATTACGTTTCACAACAATTCAACACATTTTTAAATATTTCATTCTTTGCATTTTATTCCTTGTTAACTGTACTAACAAACAACATAGGAACTGGTTAATATTTAGTTTTTACACAGGAGCCCTGCCATGCTAAAAAAAAAGTAGTCAAAATTGAATCAAGTTTGTTAGCATTGTTTAGTTTCTCCTCAAAACTGATGAAAACCAAATACATCAAACATAAATCATAAATTGTCATAAATAATCATGCTACATGTTTTTCTTTAAATGTCCCAGACATTGGTCGAAAAAAAGCAACAAAAAAAGAAAACGGGATATGACCTTTATAAGAATAGTTCTGCTTAGAAAGAAGTCTTGAGCTGGAAATAACTACTGAAACTAGCTCTGCTTAACTACAGGATCACTGCCTGAGTATGCAGTGAAAAGGCCCTTCAACCACACATGATTGACACAGAAACACTTTTCACACCTCAGATACTCTCACGAACAGACATCAAACATAAACGTCCAGCGGTAGGCACATTCTCATGCACAACCTGTTTGTTTACCAGCAGATCAAACCACATTTTGTTGCAGATAATCGATACCACAGCAGGGTCTCCATTCCTTTTGATGAATAGTTTGCATCTATGTTTTGCACTTTTGACTTTAAGAGTAAAAACTGAAAATGCTCCAATACGTGTTACATCATTCATTAAAGGTCCTTGTATTACAAGGTAAAGGCTTTTGACGTTTCAGGAGACCGGATGCAACATGTGGTGATTTTCACAATCTCAAAACTCAACCATTGAATCGTTTCAGGAGGTTTCTGGTAAAAATGATGACAATCTGGGTCTCGTACAAAGAAAAACATTGACGTTTGATCACCTCATCGTTATTGGTGCATATTCCACATAACTCTCCTCTTTAACATTCTGTAAAAAAATGCATAACGCAAGATATAATAATAACAATATATGTGATGTCTGTGATTATATAGTTTCATCATCATTTTGACTTAGTATGTCATAATTTTGACTGTTTATTATAATGATTATGAAGTCTTTTCTTATCGATGGAAGTAGGCCTCCATTTTATGCAGACAAAAACACAAGCGCACATTGATCTACATCTTACTCTCTGCTGAAATTATACACATACACTCAACAAATGAACAATGAAATGTCTTACCGATTCCTCTGTGTTTGCTCTGTTGAATGTCGGCTCGGTGTAAATGACCTCTTCTGCAGTAGCCTCAACTGTTTCAACAATAGTATGCATTAAAACAGCTAAACTCAATCCTAGACAATCTGGTTCTTCACAACAAACGTTTTATCAATAGAGCTTTCAAACTTACAGCAAAAAAAAGAAAAAGAAAAAGGTTTTATAAAAGTTTAATTTGCCATTAGGTCTATTTTTTGTATACACACAAGAAGTTCCTAAAATATCACTAAATTTAAATCGACATTTATTACACATGAACAAACCCTGGGATGTTTAACAAAAGAAAATCATTTACATTCTTTGTATTTAATCAGCATTTAAGCTCAACTAGCACAATACAAGTCATCATTCATATAGATTTTAATTTTAGCACCGGCTACATTTTTACACCTGTAAGATTGTTAATGAAATATTTTTAATTTTTTATTTTATTTAATCAACAATCACCGTTAAACACCTGTAAGTAATTGATAGCTGCGTAGGAAAAATGACCAAAAAAAGGTCCAACTTAAAAAAAAATAGTAAAAATTAAATCCGCAGACTATCCGCACTTGCAAATGTATCAAAATATTTATTAACTAACAACATTTCGGTCCATGACCTTTATTAGAGATTTTTCAATTTAAACTTTTTATGTTTATGCATTTTTAGTGTTGATACAGACTGAGAAATGCAGATTTCTGCGACTAAACAGTGATGTTCGGAATATACATATGAACAGACACACATTTTGTTATTAGTGAGATCTACAGAAGTAGTCAAACCCGATATTAGTTTGTTTTCATATACAAGATGTTAACTAAAAAATTGTGAGATTAATTTGAATTAAATTATAAATAAGGATATCAGTTGACAAAAATTTGGAGCTTATTTTCAATTTCATATTTGTTGTTATATTACTTGTTTAAAAGCAGTAGAAAACACTTGCCTTCTTGATCAGTTTTTCTGTGTTTCCTGCAGAGCCAGAATATCACAACTACAGCAACTATCAACAGAGATCCAGCAGAGATCAGAGATATCAGAGAGACTGAGACTGAGACTGGAGGAACTGAAGGAGAGTAAAAGAGAGACATTAATGTAAGTGAATGTCTGATCTACAAGAGAAGACAGAGATCAGGTAGCTGTAGACATCAGAGCTTCTGTACCTGGACATGGTTGACAGAGCTGACTGATGTCCAGATGTTGAGTCTGGTTAATGAATGAATTGTTGAGCACACAGCTGTAGGTGTTGTTATCCTGATATTCCACCTCCAGAGGTAGAGAGAGACTGATGCTGAGATCAGACACACTGATGCTGGACAATAAACTGTTTCCTTTGTACCAGGAGAGAGTCACATGACCCACATTCACCACTGAACACAACAATGAACAATTCTGCTGTGATGAAGATGATGATGATGATGAAGAACAGTTTGAAAAGTTACTGCTGATGACAGGAACAGACAGACAAGCTGAAAACATGAGAGAATAAATAGAAATATGAATAACATTCAGTCTATTTTCAGTGCTTTGAATTGTTGTGAATCGGTGTAATACATTTTGTGTTGAGTGTGTTGATGGTCACTGAATGTGTTTGTCATCTCAAAATATGAACAATGATGAAACAATTGAATAAATAAATAGAATATGTCAATGTCAGGACAAATGATCTCTACTCACCATAAACAGAAACACTGAATATTTTTGATATCAGTTTAGCTGCAGTTATCTGTACTTCATAAACTCCAGCATGTTCAGTTGTGATGTTTGTGATGGTCAGAGATCCAGTTTGATTGTCCAGCTTCAGTCTGTCTCTGAATCTCTCATCAAGAACATCATCAGATGTGGAGAACTTTTTTCTAGTTTTTGCTATGAGAGACTTTTCAGCTCCAAAATTCCAAACTACGTTGTTGTCTTCACGTATTTCAGTAACATCAGTGTTTAAAGTGACAGAATCTCCCTCCATCACTGACACTGATTCACCAAACACACCTGATGAACAAACAGATTTTACACTGATTAATATTTCTGATGGTTTACAAAGCCTGAAATTAGCTGTATTGTTGACACGTAAGATTGATAACATCCAGAAGAGCAGCAGAAACACAAAACAAAATTAAAGGTGAGGTATACGAACAGACAAACTTGTGAGAGCCACACAGTTAGGGTGAGTTGCATTAGTAAGGATTCAATTAAATTAATCTTTTAGCTGTATAGCACTGCTATATGGGCATTCATTTGACACAGATAAAGAAAAATAAAATATCAACTGTCTTTATAAACTGATCATGTAAACTGTTAACTTCTTCCATTACAGAGAGACTGTTAGAATCATCCAGATAACATACAACACTGCAGCAGTGCTTACGAATTGCCTGGAAATATATTTATGGTGTGAAATAATGGAGCAAAAATTGAATAATTTATGAAAAAAGGACAGATAACCAGTGCCAAATTAAGAAAACATTGGATCCATGAGCTATAACAACCCCGAGGGGTTCTTCATAGTAATGCCACTGTGTCTTCTACCAAGAATTATATATATATATATATATATATATATATATATATATATATATATATATATATATATATATATTAAAACATAAATGCATTAATTCCGGATATGAACTCAAAGCAAACAGGTTTCCAAGAATAGCAACAACTTTTGCAGTCATGCTACTTCCTTGAGGAGTTTAAAGTAATAGAGTCAAAGTTAATTTATCTTAAATGTAAAGAAACATTGGGATCAGAATAATGATTTAAATGTAAGTCTGCATATTTCAAAGTTTAAAGTCCGACGCAACAGATTTATCAGCAAGCTTAATCCTTATGGTGCAACACATTCTTAATCTCTCAAAAAAAAAAAAAAACGATGCATAAAGTTACATGATTTATTGCAAAATAAAAGTACAAGTTTAATTGTGACAGATATTTTCAATACAGTTTGTAAATAAATAAATAATAAATAAATGTAAAATTATGAACAGAGACTAAGTTTTATTAAAGATTTCACAATATTCATGATGCTGAAAGCAGTAGATGAAAATAATCTTTGAACAGTAGCAGCACCTTTTATAACTCCGAAGTAGGAAAAAAATTAAGCCATAAAAATGTTTTTATAACTTACCAACCTGATGGTACCAGCACAAAAAGAACAAAACAAACATGTGGCACCTTTTTTTTTTCAGTTGTTCAGTGTTTGATCAAATAAAACCTCTGCTGAACCAACAACAGAACTGTAAATGCAATGTGTGAATCCTCCCACGACAGAGTTTGTCCCTCCTCGTTCACACGCTGCATTTGCATATAATTGTATAGTTCATCTGGCTGTTGTTAAAACTTTAACTGTTCTTAATGATCAAATATTCTTTATTTTTGTCATTTAACTTGCTTTCTGTAAGGTACGCTCTAAGAAAAAAAAAATACAAAAGCTGTCATCTGTGGCGGCACTTTCAAAAGGCATCTTATTTACCCCTAAAGGTGTATATTAGTATTGTAAATATACATATGAGTTTCTAAAATGTCCATATTACTACCGAAAAGGTACCACCCCAATGACAGTTTATCTACCTTTTTGTACCTTTTCTGAGAGTATTGTTGTCCGATTGTGTTAAATGGATAAAAGCAAAATAATATTGTGTGAATTGTGGATGAACATTTCATGGTCCCAATTTTTTGTGTGTTGCAGCCATCAAAATTTGTTTATTTTTACAAAATACAATTTGGTCAGTGAAAGCACTGAAAACCTTTTCTTTTTGCTTTTGGCAGTGAAATGAAGATGAATAAGAATTAACAAATGGTTTTAAAACCTACTGATTTTAAAATTATATATCTGTATTATTTTATTATTGTTGAATAGAAAAACCAAAGTACATAGAATAAAGCCGTCTGCCACCTCACAGTACCAGGTGTTTTTTAAGTTCATCTTCTGAGTCAGACTGAAACCTGCTGCGGTCGGCCTTCTACAGACACGTACTTTGATCTGTTGGTGGACGAACATCTTGTAGATGAGAATGGGTATTTATTTCACATGTGTTTAGTTTGTATGTGAAGAGTTTACTTCTGTCCTGCTACTGTGAGCAGCTTTTTAAGACTCACTAAACTACTGGAAAACAGCCAAGATGAGGAACTGCTTGACACTGAGGGAGAAACAATAACAAAATGATCATATTTAACTTTCTTTCTTTCTGGAGTTAGAGACCAAGGTGGAATCAGAGAAATGAAGGACCAGAGTGGATACAGAGGAATGGAGAAGCATTGGAGCCAGTGGGGTGGTGGGCCCAAATGCAGCCGCAGGCCTGAAATCCACCTTGTAGCTGAAGCCCCAGGGATCACAGAGCCATAGTGGAGTCTTGGGTTCTGTTAGATGGGATCTCAATGTCAAGAATATTGGATTCAGTGTCTTTACCAGATTCTGTCAAAAGACATCTGTTGGTATTCATGCATATATCCAAAATTTGTCAGTAGAGGTTTGTTTGATATCCAAAACCAGTTAACAAAACTGCATTTTGTCTGGTAGCCAAACTATTCTTCTGTCAACCTGAGGAAGCCAAGGAAGAGCAGAATGCTGGAGATGAAGAGACGATTATATATATACACTGAACAAAATTATAAACACAACACTTTTGTTTTGCCCCATTTTTCATGAGCTGAACTCAAAGATCTAAGACTCTTTCTATGTACACAAAAGGATTATTTATCTCAAATATTGTTCACAAATCTGTCTAAATCTGTGTTAGTGAGCACTTCTCCTTTGCTGAGATACTCCATCCACCTCACAGGTGTGGCATATCAAGATGCTGATTAGACAGCATGATTATTGCACAGGTGTGCCTTAGGCTGGCCACAATAAAAGGCCACTCTAAAGTGTGCAGTTTTACTGTATTGGGGTGTCTGAAAACCAGTCAGTATCTGGTGTGACCACCATTTGCCTCACGCAGTGCAACACATCTCCTTCGCATAGTTGATCAGGTTGTTGATTGTGGCCTGTGGAATGTTGGTCCACTCCTCTTCAATGGCTGTGCAAAGTTGCTGGATATTGGCAGGAACTGGAACACGCTGTCGTATACGCCGATCCAGAGCATCCCAAACATGCTCAATGGGTGACATGTACGGTGAGTATGCTGGCCATGCAAGAACTGGGATGTTTTCAGCTTCCAGGATTGTGTACAGATCCTTGCAACATGGGGCCGTGCATTATCATGCTGCAACATGAGGTGATGGTCGTGGATGAATGGTACAACAATGGGCCTCAGGATCTTTTCATGGTATCTCTGTGCATTCAAAATGCCATCAATAAAATGCACCTGTGTTCGTTGTCCAAAACATACGCCTGCCCATACCATAACCCCACCGCCACCATGGGCCACTCGATCCACAACGTTGACATCAGCAAACCGCTCACCCACACGACGCCATACACGCTGTCTGCCATCTGCCCTGTACAGTGAAAACCGATTGTTGCAGCAGCTGTCCGGGTGGCTGGTCTCAGACGATCTTGAAGGTGAAGATGCTGGATGTGGAGGTCCTGGGCTGGTGTGGTTACACGTGGTCTGTGAGGCTGGTTGGATGTACTGCCAAATTCTCTGAAATGCCTTTGGAGACGGCTTATGGTAGAGAAATGAACATTCAATTCATGGGCAACAGCTCTGGTGGACATTCCTGCAGTCAGCATGCCAATTGCACGCTCCCTCAAAATGTGCGACATCTGTGGCATTGTGCTGTGTGATAAAACTGCACATTTTAGAGTGGCCTTTTATTGTGGCCAGATATGCCACACCTGTGAGGTGGATGGAGTATCTCAGCAAAGGAGAAGCGCTCACTAACACAGATTTAGACAGATTTGTGAACAATATTTGAGAGAAATAATCCTTTTGTGTACATAGAAAGAGTCTTAGATCTTTGAGTTCAGCTCATGAAAAATGGGGGCAAAAACAAAAGTGTTGCGTTTATAATTTTGTTCAGTGTATATGAGAAAGTAGTGTCTATTGAAAATATGACGTTCATTAAATTGCACAAGATTATCCATTAGACTCAAATAACTTAGTAATTCACTGCATTATCCTTTGAGAAATGGTGGATCTGTTTAATAGCCTACTTTAAATCAAACCAGTAGCCTAAATGAAAAAGTGAGCTTTGAATCAATATTAAAGCATAACTGAGATCATCTCTGTTGTCTTCACATGCACATCAAAGTGACACAATTTGCACATTACATGTTATGTCACGTGACTTTTAAAATCAGCTGTTGCATTGTGCTGTGATGCTGTTTTATCTGCTGATGTTCAAAACCCACCAGATGGCGCCACTATGAAAGAGATGGCAGCAGATAGGTGTAAATATGAGTCAAAGATATTGGTAAAATCATTATCTGTCAATCTATAATAATAACAATAATAATAATAATTTAATGTATTTATCAATACAGCTTCAGGTCTGTCTTTAGGTCTTATGACAGTAACATGTGCTGTTTTTCTGCTGGTGTGATTTACTATCAACACAATAACTAGGTTATATACATGCATTCAGTACAAAACAGCTGATTTAAATATTTAGTGTGCGAAAAGAATCTTTGAAAGGTGTGGAAATGTATTTTTCGAAAGTTTGAATCAGATGTTTCACAACACGCTGCTGACCCCTGCTGGTCAGTACAGTGTAAATGCACTGGAAACCCAAACATGCATAAAAACACCTAGGCTACTACAAACCACTTGCAAATTATTTATTAAAGTTAATAACAAATCATCTAATAGCATTACATAAGAAGTGTATTCCATGTGTTATTTTATTAAATTGTAAAAAGGAACAGCTCTAAACTACAGCTCTTCCTTTTTATTATAAAAATGTTACATTAAACGCCTAGAAATTTGTAAAACTGATCTGTGAACCCATGAATCATGTGAGTTCATTGAGATCGCCCCCCAGCGGCGAAACATTGAACCAGCGTCTATATAGTTTTTACCTGATCTCAGATCAGTTTCATCAATTTGTAGACATTTTTAACAAGACATTTGTGTAATTAAAAGAATGAGAATTAGGTAATAGTCTCTTACTGGCCTCTATATAGCCTAGCTATTAAGAAAACAAACAAAGCAAGCCAGCAAATTAACATAAAACATTTGCAATGCGCTTTAAAAGCTGTTTTTAGGCATATTTTAGCCTGAGTTTTTGTTGCATTTACACACTTTTGACCAGCAGGCGTCACCAGCGGTGTGGTTCGAAACAATGAATCATTTTGCGAAGCAATTGATTCAATTGATTCGAAGCTTTTAAAAGCTTCGTTTCTCCCATCTCTACTAAGAACCGACTGTTCACAGAGACTCAAGGGACAAATGTTATTTTCTCCCAATGGTCTTCTTCACTGCTATTTTTACCAGGCACGCAAACTTAGGCTTTACCTGAATTGCAAGGTACCAAACCAAACCGCAATGCCATATCTAATTATGCTCTTTGTAACTGTAAAACAAAAACATGATTTTCTGCTCCACTCCAAAAAGCCTAAGTCTACGCAGAAAATATAATGTTTGCTGCATACGAGAACAAATTGTGTCCACATGAATCTCTCATCTAAGTTTATAATCCATATGGATACCAAGATACTTGTAGGAACGTACTTGCTTAATTGCTGTTACATGTATAAACACTGGTGTGTGGTCACCTTGATCTAGAGTCAAAAATCATCTCTCTGTCTTTTTTTTTTTTTTTTTGTATTTAGAATGAGACGATTTTAGATAACACCACTCCCTTGATACCTCTGAGAAGTAAACTGTCAAATCAGTATTCTCATACAGAAGACTAAGTATCGCTGTGTCATCCGAGAATTTCACTATAAAATTTGTAGAACTTGAACACTCGTTGGTATACAATGTAAAAAAAGGGATCGGAGAACTAACACATCCCTGTGGAACACCTATGCTAATACTTTCAACTCCGATAAAGTGTGATAGACTCTGACCTGCTGGGTCCGATTAGTCAAAAATGAAAGATACCACCTAAGTAAAAAAGGATTCACATTCAATGCCTTCAATTTCTGAATTAAAAGGTGGGGCTTAATTGTTTTAAAAGCAGAACTAAAATCAACAAATAGCAGCTGTGCATTCGCTTTTGAATTTTCCAGATGTTTAGTAATAAAGTAAGTGACAGTGTTGACACTGCCTGTATGCGAATTGCAGTGAGTCAAGAACAGTGTTGACTTCTGTCTTTAAAATAAACACCATATACTTCTCAAAACTTTTCATTACACAGGATGTAAAAGCTACTGGCCTAAGATCATTGTTTTCATTGAACCTGGTTTCTTTGGTATTGGAACAATTATGATTATTTTTTTTTTTCCAAAGATCATGTAGGCTATAATATATGAGTCCACAGATTGCTGAAAAATAGGACACCATGCCACAGTATGTTCCTCTGCACAATATTGTTAAAGTAATGCAGAGATAAGACTTGTGGACTTTTTGATACACAGTCGACTGAAGATTAAACAGACTTTCTGTGGATCAACAATGATCCTATCAGGTGTATCCTGTATTACAAGTGTCTCCAAAGCTTCTCTACATTCCAGTGCAGACTCCTGTGTATCAAACCTGAGGTAAAGTCATTTAATTCATTTGCTTTCCTCAGATCATAATTAGTAATAAGACGGTTCCTATTTGTGTTCATAATAGTCATGACTTTAAGGGTGTCCCATAATTTCTTAGAATTCGTAGAAATAAAACTCTTCTAAAATATCGTTCTGTCTTTACCTGGCATTTCTTAGCAAACAGTTTAATTCCTTCTGGATCGCTTTCATATACCCAGAGCGAACTGGACGTTGAGTTTCTGAATGCTGTTCTATTTGTGAACCACTAAATTAAACAGCAGCAACATTTCAAGACATAACAATGAGAGTGGATGTGCAAAAGAAAAAAATAACATCCTGGCAGAGAATGAATGTAACCTAAAGGGGTGTGAGTCAGGACCTGCAGAGCTGTAACATTTATTTTATTCCAGTAGATTCGTTATTTGATCATCGTTTTGGGGTGATATTTCCATACATATGCTCATCCATTGACTTCTGCAAGGAAAACATACATATGGTTTAAAAACATTTAAAAATAAATGATAATAGAATTTTGTTTCAGATTCAGAGTGAATATGCAGCTTTACAAGACCTTATTAAAGCTTCTGTAAAATAATTTCATAAAAATGTCTACTCAATAAAAAAAAAAAAATTGAAATATATAATTTAAAAGAAATCATGCAATGCAGGAACATCAGTTTATAAGAACTTTACTGTACAAAAGAGTAACAGACTAACTGACTGCAACAACTACTTGCAACTTACCTTTTTTCGTGATGATGATTTACTCCCCCCCCCTTTACTCAGTGCTGAATGAGTCCTGTCTTTCCTTTTTGTCTGACCTGCATTAACAATGAAATAACACATACATGTTAAAACAACCAAGTTGTCAATATTATAATGAAATTTGTGCCTTATAGAAGATGAATATTTCATAAATATTTTTTTACATTTCCTGCAGATGCAGAAGATCACGACTGTAGCTACAATCAACAGAGATCCAGCAGCAGCAGCAGCAGAAATCAGTACTATCAGAGATACAGAGCCTGGAGGAACTGATGGAGAGTAAAAGAGAGACAGTCATGAATGTAAGTAACTGAATCAGTCTGATCTACAACAAAAGACAGAGATCAGCTAAATAAATAAAAATTAATATCAGCGCTGCTGTACCTGAACATGTGTGACAGAGTCGACTGATGTCCAGATGTGTGGTCTGGTTGCTGATGGGATTGTTGAGCACACAGCTGTAGGTGTTTTTATCCTGATATTCCACCTCCAGAGGTAGAGAGAGACTGATGCTGAGATCAGACACACTGATGCTGGACAATAAACTGTTTCCTTTGTACCAGGAGAGAGTCACATGACCCACATTCACCACTGAACACAACAATGAACAATTCTGCTGTGATGATGATGAAGAACAGTTTGAAGAGTTACTGCTGATGACAGGAACAGACAGACGAGCTGAAAACATGAGAGAATAAAGAAAAATATTGATACATCTAAACAACAATCCTATTTCCAGCTCTTATTTTTAGTGGGTTTCTATAATCTCAAACAACAAAATTACTAAGGGTCAAAGACATTTAGGTGTACACATTAAAATAAATTTACAAAAGTGATTTTGTATACATAGAAAGCACATTAAATTCAAGCAAATTGTCTACGTTGATGTTTCAAATACATATTAGGAAAACAAAATGTGGGTGAAATAATGTGAGGGGGAGGGGGAGATCCTCTAGGTTGAAATCGCTGTCCGGGGGCACCTAGATCGGACCGAAGGGGCATTTTAGCATCGGAAATTAATAGGGCAGGGGCTCATTTGGATGTTATTGGGCTTTTAAAGTCTGCATGAAATCAAAATTTACAATATTTATTTTGTTAGCGCACATTGCTAGTCTTAAGGTGAACAAGTAATCCATGAAAGTTAATCCACTGAAAAACAAATTGTTTGTCTAGGTAATCTATAATTAAAATTTGTTCATTTGCTTCCGCTCTGGAATGGCATTCCTTCTCTGATGACGTCAGTTTGATGGATTGGGCAGAATAGGGCTTGTTAGTTTGCTGCGAGTGAAAGATGAGAGGAGGAGCGTAAAAATAAAACCCCGCCCTCTATTCAATATTCCATTACAGTTGGAAATAAAGTGGGGGAACTATGACGTCAGAACCCTGAGGAGTAATTCGCCACTAGTTCCTTCAAGATTTTTCTATGTGGTTTTATAATGGGGTTTTTAAATTTACGAGTAAAATGATGCCTGTGGTAAACATAACTTGACAATATTTTTACGTTTTGTTGTACAACATAAATTACACACATCCATACCCAAAATACAAATTTTGAAGCAGTTATGTTCATTTTTGCAAAGGTATCTTTGGGCTGTGAGTGTTTGCAGTTTTCATTGTAGAACAAAACGCAAAAGTATCGTCAAGTTATGTTTACCACAGGCTTTATTTTATTCCTAAATTGAAAAACCCCATTATAAAACCCCATTGGAAAATCTCAAAGGAACCTTCGGCGCATTACACTTCCTGGTTCTGACGTCACAGTTCTCCCACTCTATACATCGTCATACTGAAATAAAGTCGTCAGCAACTTCTGGTTCACACGGACTTTAAGGAGTTGTGAAAGCGCAACGCTTTAAATGAACGGAACGGAATACAGAACAATGACCATTTTATTAAAATTGAAACTGAAACTAAGATTTGATTCATCGCACTACTACTGCTAGCACAAGTTGCAAGTTAAACTGTTTTCAAACACATCACCATGCATTGAAGGCATCATATTGGAGACGCGTGATGTAATTTGGCCAGTTACAGCCATCTAGTAGACAGCCATTGCTGTATTTTTAACATTTTTACGAAGACGTGATCACAATCTCTGCGTTTCACTTGAAAAGTAAATTGTTGACGTCTTCAGGATCGTTCACGATATAAAATCATCAGACTGTAATCAACATTATGCCACAAATGCTGTTAATGGAGCTCGACTTGTACTGAATATTCCTTTAATAAAACAAGGTATGTCAATGTTGGACTACTCACCATAGACAGAAACACTGAATGTTTTTGATGATTTTTTCGCTCCAGCTATCTCTAGTTGATAAACTCCAGCGTGTTGAGTTGTGATGTTTGTGATGGTCAGAGATCCAGTTTGATTGTCCAGCTTCAGTCTGTCTCTGAATCTCCCATCAGGACCATTATATGTGGAGAAGATTTGTTTCTTTTTCTTCATTTTAGCTATTTGAGACTTTTCAGCTCCAAATTTCCACAGTATATCGTCGTCCTCACGTATTTCAGTAACACCAGTGTGTAAAGTAACAGAATCTCCTTGCGTCACTGACACACCAAACACGCCTGAAGAACAAACAGATTTTAGGCTTGTGATGGTTTACAAAGCCTGAAATCAGCTCTCATTTGTGACTAAGTGTAAATTGAAAGAAAAACAAACAAAAAACCTTCAGAACAGCCACAAAAACACAAAGCAAATGAAAGGTGAAATATGAACATGATATTAATAGAGTTGTTGCATTTCATTAGCCCGCCTTTCAGCGTGCAGTCTCGCAGCTCTCTTTATCACACTTAGCACTTTTTATTATTCTTTACAGTATTGCTTCCTCTACATCCGTATCTCTCACTGAAACAGTTTTCTGAGGCTTCCAATCACCTAGCTCATATCTGATCACTTCCCGTAATGTCTCAGGTTTTTAATTGTATTGCTTCCACCCTGTAAATATGTGGAAATATTATGAAGTCTATAAACATGACATTAATATTAGAAGAAAATCTGAAATCTCAAAATATTAGAAGAAAATCCTAAATATTGAATTGAGGGTGGGGGGTTATATGAATGCATCTCTGAAGAGAACTGATTGTTTGCTTGTTAAAAGTTTCAATGGCATTTCCTTTTCATCTTATATGCGTATAATACCTATTAAAGCAGCGTTGCTTTGTTTACAGTGGTAAGCAAGGAATCATTGTATGATTCCACAACCATGGAGAAGATGCAGCCTTCACTTCAAGGGGTCCTTGAACTACCTCTCACTAGTCTAACAAAGGAATACAAGTGTTCTAAAGTAAGATGACACTGAAGGATTCCAGAGACAAGACCATCATTACTGCTGCATCTCCCCGGGTAACTGGGTAGAAGTGGACACCATGCAGTGCAACAAGCTATATCAGCCCTGAAGCACAAAGACACTGTGAGGCAGGTCCAGCAGGGAAGAGGAGGTTTTGGCTTGAAAGCAACATCCTGCAGCAGGCCACCCTTGTGTGCAACACCCAATGATGCAAGGGTACACTACTGACGATGTGGCCTGTGCACTATTGACCTGAAATGTCGCCCCGACCAAGATTTATCTCACATACAATTCTGAAAATCCCTACCAGCTGATTGTCTACCACTCCTAGCAACAAGGTAAATCTTGAAAAAGTGCCACCTATTGGCAGGAGAGACAGCTTTTAACATCTAGTCCTGTGTTTTTATTCTATGTTTAAAATATGGATCTTGTAGTGGTAACCATGGTATAATAAACAAATACTATAGTAAAACTGTGGTTACTGTAGTAAAACCATGGTTAATTTTTGTAAAGGGCCGCCAGAGATGGGCTGCTGCACATCTGAAGGTAAAACGTTTGCACATTTTTATTTATTTTTTCTGACAGATTTATTAACAACTACAAAACATTGCATGATCCATTTGAACTTTTAACAGTCAATTTAAATAAATTTATTTGCACAAACCAACCTAATTATAATGAACATTACACACAAAAGTTTGAGGTTGGTAAGATTTCTTTATGTTTCTTTTTTCTTTTTTTCCTGAATAGCTTTTTTTTTTTTAAATAGATTTATTTTGTAACAATGTAAAAGCCTTTCATGTCACTTTTGATACATTCTGAAGTTTGTGCTAAATAAATAATATTGGTGGTTAAAAACCACCCTAGGATTGATATTTTGAACAATCGATCCGCCCACCCCTACAACACACTGCATTTAGAGTCAGGGGGTGTAAACTTTTCCACAGGATGGTCGTGGTAAATCGCTTATACTTTGTCTAGACACATAAATATTTCATGTACTCTTGCTTCCAAAAGGAAGTACTAAAAAATAAGAAATTTAAAATAACAAAATAACCAATCAGTTTCCACAGATTCAATTAGGTGAAAGTCTGAAAAAAAGATAATTCCTGCCATCTCACATTGTGACAATCATTCTGTTCAAAAGTTTACACCCCAGGGCTCTTAATGTTACGTGTTGCCTTGAGCATCAGTGAATGTTTGCAGATTTTGATCATCTGTAACAGCATGCATATCAAATACAAGAATCAAACGTATGGAAACATTTGACCCAGTTCTTTGGTTTAAATTTAGTTATCAGATGTTCAAACGAGGTCTGGATGTCAATAAGTACTGAATCAAAAAAACAAAAGCTTATGATCGCTCTTTATTATTATTTTTTAAATCGATCTTTTCATTGCAAGATAATGTGCTAAGTTCTCGAAATGCCCCTGTCATGCAATTCTAGAATTGGGCCTAGCTTAAAATTTTGAAGGTGGCATAATGGAGAATTTGCAATTTACATTAATTTCCGTGATTTTTAACGTTTGTGACCCTGGACCACAAAACCAGTCTTAAGTCGCTGGGGTATATTTGTAGCAACAGCCAAAAATACACTGTATCGATTTTTCTTTTATGCCAAAAATCATTAGGATATTAAGTAAAGATCATGTTCCATGAAGATATTTTGTAAATTTCTTACTGTAAATGTATCAAAACTTCCTTTTTGATTAGTAATATGCATTGCTAAGAACTTTTGGACAACGATTTTCTTAATACTTTAATTTTTTTGCACCCTCATATTCCAGATTTTCAAATATTGTCCGATCCTAACAAACCATACATAAGAAGCTTATTTATTCAGCTTTCAGATGATGTATAAATCTCAATTTCAAAAAATTTACACTTAAGACTGGTTTTGTCGTCCAGGCTCACATTTGTCAAAGAATGCTACTGACATAAAGCCAAAAAAAATATATATTTATAACTTACCAATCAGACGCCACCAGCACAAACAGAACAAAACAAACACGTGGAACATTTTCTTCAATTGTTCAGTGAAAAGTGTGCAATAAGTTAATAATGTCTGCCATCTCACAATTGTGAGATCTTCTCAGCTCATTTTCAGAGTGAAACTGAAACCTGTGGTCGTTTTCTTGCCTGTGTGTTCTTGTACATGCGTGTTTAGTCTGTAGGTGAAGGGTCTTCTTCCTGTCCTGTTTTTATTGAACCGCACAGTTGATTCTTTCACAAAACAGATTTACAGTAGAATAAGAAATAAGAAATAAAAGTCAAAAACAGTCAAATCGGTGTTAGCGGTTAAACTGGACTCTTACCTGTCATGTGCTAAAATGCTAAATTATATACCAGACCTTTTCTTGACTGCTACTGAAGCTTTAAGCAGGTTTGATAAAACATTGCGTTCAAAAGCCATTAAGGCATTTTTAGGGCCGTGATGTTGGGCCTCTTTTGAGCAAAACATGAACACGACACGAGCTAACGTGTAGAACACACCACAAAAACCAGCACGACAGATGCTCAACGATGGCCCTACATTACAGCCCTAAAAATAATGCTAAGCAAGCGCCGCTTTGGTTACAGTTTGTATATCTGCAGTCCTAGTTTCAGTTTCCCTTTTTGCATGATGAATATAGACTATTGATACCTGCTGATATAGATCATTATTTTCTTACACGCAGACGCTTGCTGGTTGACAGTCACCTGTAGGCCTTATGGTGTGTTCAAGCAGAGCTTTTTGGGCGATACACAGCTGACACAAAGCATGGTCACTGCTAGTTCTTTGATGTCGACTTGGTTTATCACGACCTTTAAACATCAGTATTCATAAGAAGTACCTCTCTGTTTTAGGGTAGGGACACCAAAAAACTAGCGCTGCAGGAAGTCGACTGTGGCGTTGCCTAAGGTTGTCTCGCTTGCTTGCTTGATTGATTATGTCTGTGTGTGTGTGTGTGTGTGTGTGTGTGTGGAGGGATATTTCTATAGCCATGCCATTAATGCAGTCAAAACATATAAATACAACATCTACCAGCAGGTGCTTATGGGACAAAGGATTATGCTCTGTCTTTTTTTTCTATGGTTTTGCAAGAACATAAACACTGCACGAATGTTCACTACGTCATCGCTCTACCTTCCATAGAGAGGCTCCAATGTCACTTACACTTGAAATAGCGATAAAATCACATTGCCAGTAAAGCAGAAGTACAGAGCACTTTTATGAATCTGAGTCTGGGTGTATTTTCTGAAGGGAAAAGTGGTGAAAATGAAGCTTCTCTTTAATTTGCTCGCCGTGATCTTGCTTTTACTCAACAATGGTAAGAACTTTATCTGTTACAATCTCTTTTCCGCTGTTGCACTGATATCTGTGAGATATGTGAGGCCTGTGGAGGGGAAACATATGCATCAATGATGTTCTTCTGCTGTTTCATACGTGTTTTGAATCTTTGTGATATGTAGAGAAAAAAAAAAAAGTTTTCACACTATTTGCTTGGCTTATGCTAACTGTTTGTTCTTCAGGTGCATCTCATGTTGGTACAGATAAAGTGTCACTGAAGGAGGGAGATTCAGTCATTTTCCACACTGGTGTTAAAACAAACAAACAAAATTATTTTACATGGCATTTTAATTACACTCGCATCACTAAAATCAGTGGAAATTTGAGTCATATCTGTACAGATGTTCAGTGTAATAAAGGTACTGAGAGATTCAGAGACAGACTGAAGCTGGATCATCAGACTGGATCTCTGACCATCACAAACACCAGAACCACAGACTCTGGACTTTATAAACTACAGATCAGCAGCAGTAAAAAAATCTTCAATGTTGCTGTCAATGGTGAGTCATAAAAATGTTTAAATGCAGTTTGTTTAAAGTATTGTTACAGTGACAATTTAGAGTTATTTTCTTTAGCTGTATATTAATTTATATACAGTATAGGCAGTCTTTACAAACTGTGACATCTACATATAAATGCAGGATTTACTCTCGAAATTGCAATTGACGTAGTGAAAACTAGCATGACACAAAAATATAGCCTGGATTAATAGAAAATATTAATATATTTTTGAAATTTCATTCCAATTATTTAAAAAGTAGTTACTTCTATTTATGCTTCTATTAATGCTCCATGACTCTATCGCCTAAGGGGGTCCATGCTCTAAAAAACATTTAAGACCCCTGCAATACATTATTAAACAGCTTATTCTGATTTCAAACTAAAGTCCCATTCAAACTAGGACAATAACTACAATGACAGCAATATTAGTGTCCACAGCAACACACAATATCGTTCTGTTCATTAAAAGAGAGCTGCAGTTTTGACATCTGCTGCTTTAAATGCAGGAGCTCATTAAGCAGGATGGATTCTGATTGGATGTCAATGTTTTTGTTGTTTAACAATATTCTTTTATATTTATTTTTTAATATTTATCCTTTTTGTGAAAGGGCCTTAAGCCATTTCCGTTGGCAAGCTGTTTTAACAGTGAATGTTTTTCATAAACTGTTTAAATACCAAACAAAATGATCCACCAGCAGATGTTGGTTTGTGTTTCAGGTGTTTCTGCTGCTGAACGAAATCAAATGAGACATGTGATAGACGGAGAACCTGTCACTTTAGAATCTGGCGAAACAAATATAAAAAAATATTTAATGGCGTGGTACTTCAATGACATTCTCATTGCTGAAATCACTGGACATCAGAAAACAATCTGTACAGATGTTCAGTGTAAAGAGAGATTTAGAGATAAACTGAAGATGAATCAGAAGACTGGATCTCTGACCATCACAAACATCAACATCACAGACTCTGGACTTTATGAACTAAAGATCATCATCAGTAGCAGCAGTTTTTGTATCACCAGACTGAGGAGATTCAATGTCACTGTCTTTTGTGAGTATAGAATTCAGTCATTCAATGCATTTTCCTTTGATGAATCTTGTGAACGTTGTTTCCTGTCCTCTCTCAGAGCTGTGATGCTGTTTTAACTGCTATTGCTAAAAACAACAGAAGCTGCCATTTATTGGTATCATGACCAAATTAGAAAGTTGTAAATATCAGTCCAAAATACTGGATGGATTATCATTCACTCTGTAGTAATAATGACTGACTGTCTTCAGTTCCTGCAGTAGGAATATGTGTTGCTGTTGTTTTTCTGCTGATGGTTGCGACTGTAACTGCTGGTGTGATTTACTGTCGCCACAAGAAATATAAACCACAAATAAAGAAAATGTAAGTATTACATACAACTGATTTAACAAGATATATGACTTATGATATGATATATATCAGTCCTCCTCATTACTTTTACCATTTGTGAATCTGTGTTTTCTTACAGAAGAATGATGTTAATAAGTCGCCACCGAATACAAACGACATTGTTTAAGGGACTTGGTATGACGTTAAATCAGAATCTGGATGAGGATTCCATTAAAACAATGTAATGTCATTTATAATTTGAATACTTTCATTGAAAGAGACACTAAAGAGAATTAGGAAATGATGGAGAGCAGCTGAAACCATGCATTTGGAGAAATCGACCAATTAATGACTTATTTATAGCTGTTTTGAGTATTAATGTGGCTTTACAAAAATCAGGTACACTGTAAAAAAAAAAAAAAAATTGAACCAACTTAAAATTTTAAGGCAACCAGCTTCAGCAGATTTTTGAGTTTTCTCAACTTGTCGTTTTAAGTTTATGCAACAAAAATATGAGAATCTCCCACAAAAATAAGTTGAGCAAACTCAAAAATGTACTGAAGCTGGTAAAAAAAATTTTGTAAGTTCGCTCAACTTTTTTTTTTTTTTTTTTTTACAGTGTAGTTGGTGGAACACTTTGTTGAGAGTATTCTGTTCATTGCCTGTAACTGGATGTTGTTAAGCTGTTGTTCATAAGACAAATATTGTGTTTCTTGCACTCTTGGCAGAATATTTAGACATTTTCCTTTCAGTGTTCCTTACCTTTACGTCAGCCATGGGGAAAAGTGTTGAAGTAAAACCAACAGAAACACACTATTTTCTTTTCTGAATCAATGAAATGAATGTGAAATATCTTTGCATGTTTATGTGATATTATTAAAAACATTACTAACTCATGACAGGTGGAGTCTGTGTGTTTCTAAAATATTTGTGTGTGCGTGTGTGTGTTTTTGTAACAAATGAGGACATAAATTTGTATAATGACAAGGGTATGACATAGGTATTACAAGGAGAAGGTGACTTTTCAGGATATTACCCCATGTCCCCACTTTTCAAAACACTTATATAATCACACAGAATGGAGTGTAGTGAAAATCTGAAATAGCACAAAGTTTCCTGTAAGGGGTAGGTTTAGGTGTAGGGCAATAGCACATACAGTTTGTACAGTATAAAAACCATTACGCCTATGGGATGTCCCCACTTTTCACAAAAACAAACGTGTGTGTGTGTGTGTGCTATCAGAAATAACTAAGCTAATATCGAATCAGTGAGTTATACATTATTTCAATACTGATGAACTGCTTTCACTATTCTCAACAACTTCACCTCTAGGATCACTGCTGACAATAGAAACATTTATTAAATATTGGAGATTATTTGAAAATACTGCATTCATGAACTAGTCGTAGGTTGTCAACTCATCCTCAATAAAAAGACTGCAGCACAGTTCTCTGGAGTCCCTAGGTCAATAATTATAAAGAAAATGTTGAACTTTGACATTTGAACAGTTATAAGTGTACCCAAAAGTTATCATTCCTAAATGAAAACTCGAAATTATTGTGAGCACATACAACATGTGAAGCATAAAAACTTTAATGGAGATTGGACCATAGGTGGCGCTATAACTGTTAAAATAAAACATATTTCCTTAGTGCCTTTATTCGGTGTACATGGTATATTCCATCTGTAGGGACCTCTACCTGTTTTTTGTTTTGTTTTGTTTTTTAAGGTGCCATAGAATGAAAAACTGTATTTACCTTGGCATAGTTGAATAATAAAAGTTCTGTACATGGAAATGACATACCGTGAGCCTCAAACACCATTGTTTCCTCCTTCTTATGTAAATCTCGTGCAAGCAAAAGACCACTGAAAAATAGGCAAATCAGAACATAACACCGACTGTGACGTAACAGTCGGGATCACTAATAGTTACTCCCCCAACATTTGCATATACCCACCCATGTTCTAGGCCAGCTGAACCTACACAGCAGAATCATCAGAAGTTATGCAGGTATTGTGAAGAAACAAGCTAGCACAACAGCGAAAATGAAAACTGAAATGAGCCGCACTGTGAAACAGCCAATCAGAGCAGAGCTCAACATTGAGCCGCAATGTGAAACAGCCAATCAGAGCAGAGCTCAACATTATTATTCATGACCCTTCAATAAGGTAACAGACCATTTAATTCTAGGGAGAAATCCTAGGGTTTTAAATGCACATGTAAAACCGTTTCTGGAGAATTTTTGCCCTTACCTAAGCCACATACCTTCTATGTAGATATCAGAGAACAATTTAAAATATTGTACAGCGCGCTTCATCTGCCGGGCTTTCAGCTGTTTAGAGCGGATTGTGACGCAGAATCAACAGGGAAATCGCGTGGCCACGGTACATGCTTTTACATCAACGAAAGGTGGTGTACAGATGTAACAGTGTTAAAGAAGATGTGCTGTCCAGATCTAGAAACTCTCTTCATTAACTGTAAGCCGTTCTATTCGCCACCGGAGTTTTGCTCGTTCATTCTCGTGAGTGTTTACATTCCTCTTCAAGCGCACGTGAGCTCAGCTTTACAGAAACTGGCTGATCAAATCACAGAGACAGAACAACAACACCCGGACTCTGTTTTAATCATTCTCGGGGACTTTAATAAAGAAAATATCTCCCGTGAACTGCCAAAATACATTTACATTTACATTTATGCATTTAGCAGACGCTTTTATCCAAAGCGACTTACATTGCATTCAAGTTACAGTTTTTACATTTTATCAGCTCTTGCTTTCCCTGGGAATCGAACCCATGATCTTGGCGTTGCTAGCACCATGCTCTACTATTTGAGCTACAGGAAAGACATCACAAATACAGACAGCACATCACATGTCCCACCAGAGACAGTGTAATATACTGGATCACTGTTACATAGCAATAAAGGGTGCATATCACTCTGTCCCATGGGCAGCTTTGGGGCTCTCTGATCACTGTTTAGTTTATCTCATACCAACCTACAGGCAGAAACTGAAATCAGCTAAACCTGTATTAAGGACTGTTAAAAGATGGACTAATGAAGCAGAGCGGGATTTACAAGCCTGCTTCCACCTCACTGATTGGACTGTTTTTGAAGCTGCTGCCACCGATCTGGACGAGCTCACAGAGACTGTAACATCATATATCAGTTTCTGTGAGGATACCCTTACGAAACAAAAAATGTATGTAATATAATATACAAAAATATATGTGAATATATTGGAAGATATAATGTGATATATGAAATAATATATTTTGATAAATGGGACTCTAGTTCTTATATTTTTCAATATTCTGCAATATATGCATGAACCATATATTGATACATATAAAATATATATTTAGCAATAAGACAGAAACAATACTACATAGCTTTACTGAAACACTCATTCCTTTTTATTAACACATTTTTTATTAGCACATGGGTTTACATACAAAATTAAATGTCTCAATAATACATTCCCAAATATGCCTACAAAGGTCTCCAATTCTATATAGATTTAGGCAAATTAACGTCCACATTTAATAATTTAGCAGAAACTTATCCAAAGCAACTTAAATTAGGACAATAGCAATCAAACCAACAAGAGAGCAATAATATGTAAGTGCTGTGATAAGTCTCGGTTAGCCTAACGCAGTGCACGTAGCAAGTTTATTATATATATATATATATATATATATATATATATATATATATATTAAAAAGAAAACAAGTAGATAATAGAAAAGAAAAAGAATAGGGATCGTTATTGTTAGACTTTTTTAAAATAAAAATAAAACAAGTCAAAAGAATAGAAAATGAATTAATTACCTGGGCCAAGCACTGCAGAAGCAAGCAAGGAGCTAGCATCAGACCAAATAAGTAAATAAAGACATTTGGAGATACATTTTTTTTAAGCAAAAATTTTAAAAATGTATAAATACAATGAGTTGTAATGAGACAACTAAGTGCCACACAATTGAATTCCATGTATTCAGTGTTACGTGACAATGACACACAAATTTGGTGTTAACATGTCAAAGTATTGCAGAGATACAGCCTCATAGGCAGTCTGGCAACATGCCATTAAAATTTGTTGATGCAGCATATGAATTCCTACAGTGGATTGGACTAGCAGTTTCAAAGATATTAGTGAAAGCTGTTTAAATGAAAAATCACAACATTGCACAAACCATAAGGCAAAACCTAGCAGGTTGCCTCAGGTCACATTTGTGATGACATGTACCAAATTTGGTCTGAATACGTTAAAGCGTTGCGGAGATATGTAAATTTTCATGAACATTACATAACATTTCTTTGCTAATTATTCAAAAACAGTTTGTCAGCATGGTCTGAAGATGATCTGGCTCAAATTTCGTGAAAAATCGGACAAACTGTCCGGCTGTAATTTTTTTATGACAGAAAAAGACATTAGAGTGCCATTGAATTGTCATGAGCCAAGGAATCATATGAATTGTGTCTCTAGTCCTTACAGTTCAAAAGTTATTAGCATAAATGATTGAATATTTGGACAGGTGGTGGTGCTGGAGGGATTGGGCTAGAGACTCCGTGTGATTAATCTTGGGACTGACCTCTATCAATGTGCCAAATTACAAAGCTTTTTACCATGCGTACAGTTGGTTAAAAGCTGCCATAGTTCTTTTGGTACTTGGCCCAATAACATTTTGTTTGTTTGTTTGCAAATATGCATCTACACTGACTTAACTTTTTAGGGTTTCACTTTATTTTGATGGTCCCTTTAAACTTTCTGTTAACTATAAATAATGTTGCACCAAAAGTACATGTCTACTAACTCTCATTATAGGATTAGTAGACTGGTAGGGTTAGAATAAGTTGAGATGTACTTGTAAAGTTACTTATAGTAAGTAGAATGTCTGTTTGGGGACCATCACAGTAAAGCAGACATGTAGGTCCAACATTACTTAGTCAACAGGATCATCAAAATAAAGTATTAAACTTTTTAGTCCTCCACACTATATCTTGGTGGAATGCATGCGTAGATGTTTGCATGTTGTGGCAGATCAATTAGCATACATTTTTCTTTGAACATTGTCACATCAAAAATTAATCGTTAGTTCTGGCAGGTCATGTGAGTCAAGCTTGCATCGGCTGATTCTCAGCTGATCACATCTACCTATGGGAATACGACACCTATCGCGGCATTCCTATATAAGCTCTATTCAGTATTAATCAGCAGCTTTTTCCACTTGCTCAGGAGCAAATCACCCTCCTCCATCCTCAACTCCTCCTTTCGCACAGTCAGGACTTGGCTATTTGATATTTCTTGCTGAATCAGAATTCTTTTCTTGAATAATGTTACACTTAAATATCATTAAGTACATTAATGATATCTGCTTTGTTCTGTTTACCCTAGGGGGGTTAATATTGCTGCCATGAAACATTTTTAGTATTTCCCCATTAAATTACTCAAAAATGTATCCTGAATGTGCCCACAAAGGTCCCCAATTCTTTACAGGTTCAGGCAAATGAAGACACAAATGTGCATTAAATGACATATTTTGCTTTCCATACAGTATTTCAAAGTTGTTGACAAACTCTACAACCAGTTTTTCACATCTTTTTAACTCTGTTTTAATGTCTTTGCATAATAAGAACATGAATGTTACAAGTATTAACCAGTGCTGGTAAAATACCTGGGGCAGAATTCCCTTTAGCACAAAGATCAATCAATCAATCAATCAATCAACATTTATTTATATAGCACATTTAAAACAACTCCAGTTGACCAAAGCGCTTTACATATAAAAATTCATCAAAAAACAGACAAAAAACACAACAATATACGTCACTGCCCAATGTCCCACCAGCTAGGGGCAGCTATATGCCACAGAGTAGAGGTGTGTTTTCAGCATTGATTTGAAACAGTCTAATGAGTGACAAGATCTAATGACCAATGGAAGGCTATTCCACAGACGTGGGGCTGCCACAGAAAAGGCTCGATCACCTTTGGTTTTCAGCCGTGATCTTGGAACATGTAAAAGCAGACTCTGAGATGATCTTAAAGGTATGATAACATAGTGGTGCTGTAACAAACATGAAATGTATTCTGGAGCAAGGCCATGCAATCCTTTAAAAACCATTATCAGAACTTTATACTGGATTCTAAAATCAACAGGAAGCCAATGCTGCTCGGCCAGCACTGGTGAAATGCTGGACCACTTCCTTGTGCCAGTCAACAGTCTAGCTGCAGCATTTTGTACTAGCTGCAGCTGTGAAAGCAGATTCTTGGACAACCCTAAATATAGTGAGTTGCAATAATCCAACCTGGATGAGATAAAAGCATGAATCACGGTTTCCATGTCATGAAAAGACAGTATTCTCTTCAATTTGGCAATCATACGCAATTGAAAGAAGCTTCCTTTAACAACAGCACTGACTTGTCTATCAAACTTCAACTCCGAGTCAAAGGTTACACCAAGATTTCTTACTTGTGAATTGATATTATTGGCTAAGGGGCCAAGATGTACAGAAAGCTGTTCGGCTAACTTTGGGGGGCCAAAAATCACCACTTCCGATTTGGACTCATTGAGCTGCAGGAAACTAGAAGCCATCCAAGCCCTTATTTCCTCCAAACACTCCATCAAAATTGATATATTGGGGTCATTGTTACATCTTAGGGGCACATACAGTTGGATGTCATCAGCATAACAATGATAAGCCACATTAAATTTTTGACAAATTATACCCAAAGGGAGCATATATAGAGAAAACAACACAGGACCCAAACATGAGCCCTGTGGAACCCCCGAGGAAATAGACTGTGGAGATGATATAAAACTTCCAAGCTCCACCGCAAAGGATCTTCCATGTAGATAGGATGAGAACCACTTTAACACAACCCCCTCAATCCCTCCCCATTCTTGCAAGCGATCAAGAAGAATCGCATGATCCACGGTGTCAAACGCTGCACTAAGATCCAGAAGCACCAAAACAGCACAATTCCCAGCGTCTACAGATAACAACAAATCATTAGACACTTTGAGAAGGGCAGTTTCAGTGCTATGTTGAGACCTGAAGCCCGACTGAAATTTATCAAAAATTTTGTTTCCATTTAAAAAAGTAGAAAGTTGATTAAGAACCAACTTCTCCAATAACTTAGCCAGAAAAGGCAGTTTTGAAATCGGTCTGTAATTATTTAGCATTGAGGAATCTAAAGTGGGTTTTTTCAAAAGAGGCTGCACCAAAGCATGTTTAAAATATGATGGAACGACACCCCTTGAAAGACTCTGATTTATTATGGACAGGATCATAGAACCCACCACATCCCAAATCTGAGTTAATAAACGAGATGCTATAAAACAGTAACCAGTTCTGCCATTCACTAGCCGTGCCAAAAAAAGAGATCGGGGCAGTCTTGTCACATTGCAAGGAGGCTTAATTGAGCTGCTCATCAAGGTCAGTCACTCTAGTCCCAATATAATATGGTTTCTTGTGGTTTTTACTGCCATTTGCCGAACCACACCAAGATGCATATTATGCATATGGTCAGGAGGCATGCCAGATATGATATCAAAGTGTGGAATGTTTCTAAGACATGTGGGTAAGACCTTAAGTGGGTAAGACCTTAAAAAGCCAGGTAGTTGGTGAAACTCTTTGCTGAGAGCATTTATGGTGTTCAGTGCCTGTAACTGGACGCAGTGTTGTTATTCTGGTGTTAACCCTGAAAAATACTGAATGTGATGTTTGTCAGAAGGAATGTTACAGCAAAAATTAACAAACAAATGTGTGTATACTTACTAAAAACAACAGTTAAATTAGAGTAAGTCTTCATTCATTTGGTAGATATATGTTTATTTTCATTTTTGAAATGTGAAAAAATGAGTCAGTCTTCTTACCTGCAGTTGTGGACATCTGTGACATTTTATGAGGTTTGTTGATTTTAATTGTTGGCATGTGAGGAGGAAAGACCTGTCGTGTCACTTCTCTTTCAGCTTTATTGTGTTCAGTTTTGATTTTCAATGGGCTGTTTTTAATAAAACAAATATTGTGTTTCTTGCACTCTTTTCCTTTCAGTGTTCCTTCCCTTTGCATTAGCCAAGGGGAAAAGTGTATTGAAGTAAAACCAACAGAAACACTGTTTTCTTTTCTTTTGAAATGAACTTGAAAAATCTTTGTATGTTTTTTTTATGTGATGTTATTAAAAACATGATTCACTCACCAAGTCAGTTTGACTGATGGACCTAGAGGCCTGTAAGAAGTTTGAAAGAAATTGGCTACCTGGTGGCCATCACGTTGTTCAGGTGTGTAAATGATTATATTAAACTTTTTCTTTCTTTTTTTTTTCCTTTTCACACATGCTTGCAATGTTAATATCATATGATGAATCTCCTCATTCTGAACAACTTTGCCTCTAGGATCACTGCTGTCAATGGAAAAGTTTGTTAAATATCAGAGATTGTTTGAAAATATTACTTTGGTGAAGTAGTCCTAGGTTTTACATTCAACCTCTATAAGCTTGTTAAATAAAACATAGGCTACTTTTTATACATGTGCTTAAAGGCCTTAAAGTGCTGTGTAACATCTGCTTATGATCCTTGATGGTCGTTGGGACTTTATGTCTTAAGAGACCCTTTTAGCCTTTTGACATTTGCATATAATTCACAGCCTGGCCCGCATTCTACAGTTACAGTATATGGGTGCTAATTGCCAAGGGTTGTCCCCCCCACTGTCAAAATATGCTAAACAGATCGACTATCTTGTGTCTCCATCGGACTTCAAATACATTCCAAGAGAACTAAATGACCCTCGGTACCAGGCCTGTGGACTACCCCCACGATTACAAGATACATAACACACATAGAGGCATTTTCTTTATTTAGACCATAATTAATCAGTTACAAATGTATCTGGTATATGCATGTGTTGTTTGTATGTTTCCTTATTATATTAGCCTAGCTACCACTCGTTATTCGTATTAGTAAGCTCTAAACACTCATATTCAGGTGTATGAATGTATCTCTGGTTTAATACCTTTTAGATGTCTCTTTCTTGATATCAAAATGATCTGCTCTTTATTCCTCACACAATGATGTACACTATGTGATCATGAAATGCATCACACTATTTTTACTGTACTGTGGGGAAAATTACACCAGTCTCCAGATCAGCCGTAAAACATGCAAATGAGGTGTCAAGTGGGACAAAGAAACACTTTCCCGCTGAAACTATGAGCCTTGTTATTGGTCAAACTAACCAAAATGGGTGTTACAGGGAAAACAGATAAAACTTCTCCCACACCAAAAGGTTAGTCTCTCTTTACTTTCAGTGCCCCGGAGACACACTTATCACCTTGGAAACCTCACGACTCCCCTTCCGGGGGGAGTCCGATCTTCTGGCAGTTTTAAGTTCAGTAACTTTGTCAATTCACTTCGGACTAATCAACCCATGGCTGGAATGACGAAGCTTTCACTCCTAAAGGAATCCACCAGGAATCTACGCATTATGGATGCTTTACTCAGCACCCACAAAACCCATGCAAGTAACCGCTTGTTAACTATCTAGATGTGCTTCTAGGCTTCGACCCCTTTTAATTAAGGTGATGTGATTATCTGATGGTTCTTAACAGGATGTAGTTAGCTGTTAGTAATCCTGCCATACTCTCTCTCTCACCCTCCCTCTCTCTCTCTCTCTCTCTCTCTCTCTCCATGCCTTCCTTGGGTTGGCATCCATGTTTAATGTGTGTATGTTTGTGTCTAGTTCGATATTGCATGTTCCCCTGTAGTGTAGTTTAATAAACATCCATATGTATTCACGCTTGGTTGTCTGTGTCTGCTGCTCTCAGAACGAGGTCACTTTAACGTCCGGTCTTGTTACATGCTCGGAAGCAATGTTTCAGTAAGGAAATTATTTGTCGTGGCCAGAGAAATAATTTTCCTTAGAGTCAATAGAAGGGTCCGTACTGTGGACGAACTAATCATGTTATTGTACTATTAATACTACAGCTAATTCCTGAAGATGGATATATAATTGATAACCCGTTATGATTAATTATGTTCATCTCATAAAGCAAATATGCTACAGCTGCTTGCATGAATAAAATGTCAAAATGTAGGTGAAATAATGTTTATTCAGTGTAACACTGTGACAAATTACGGTTACACTTTATATTAGGTGGCCTTAGCTACTATGTACTTACATAAAAAAATAAGTACAATGTACTTATTGTGTTCATACTGTATATCAAAACACTTCTGCTGCTATTGAGGGGGATACGGGTAAGGTTAGGGACAGGTTTGGTGGTATGGGTCGGTTTAAGGGTGGGTTAAGTAAGGGATGAGTCAACAGTGTAATTATAAATGTAATTACAGAAATTAATGACAGATGTAAGTACATATAGGTATTTTTAAAAATATAAGTACAATGTAAAAACATGTATGTACACAATAAGTGCATTGTACCAAATTATTAATTTAAATGTAAGTACATAGTAGTTAAAGCCACCTAATATAAAGTGGGACCAAATTACTAGCTTATTCTGACCTTTACTTATTAAAATACATAAGTGATCATACTAAATTTTATTGTATTTTAAATTATTTAAAAAAATTATTGCTGACAAATGGACAAAATCTACAATAATGGCAAAGTTTAAAATGTAAAATTACAAGTAATTAGTCTATTCATATGTAAAAAACTAAAAATATATATTATTGTTGTAGATATGCCTGACAAGATGTATAAATTAGTGTTAAACTGGGCGTCTTCTGTAAATCATGGTAAAAAATAAAAATAAAAATAAAAATAAATAAATAAATAAAAAAGATACATTCTAATAACAATTCAAATCTGTATTGCACTCATTGTTTTCATTTTAAACCCTTAAACATTTGAATACGAAAATAGGTATATGAATTGAAAATGTAAATAAGTAACATCATGCTTGGTCTGAACTCTTACACAGCTGACTGTCATTTCTTCATTATACCAGATGTGTCACTGTTCACCTCTCTGTTTTAGATCCTATCTTTCTGTTCTTCCTCTTTCCTGCTTCAGGTGGCATCTCAGATACTAGTGATGAACTAGGTAAATCAAAAGGTAGGCCTAAGTCATTTACAAGGTGTAGCAGATTCCTGTACAGGTATGAATTCTCGATGCATCATTTTCTGGACTGACTGATTTAAGGGTGAAGTATATAGTTTCACAAATGCACCTCTTGAACATTGCACCTCCCCCAACTCAAACATTGCAAACACAGCTTCTGCAGGTGATTGTAAAGGCTTGCCTCAAGCTGTTTGACTCTGTCTACACTGCACACATCAAAGTAAACATTATAAACCGGTATATTTGTCTTCCTGAACGGGTACATGATTAAACTCTGGCTGTGCCTGATATAACCACGCCCCCAAACTTATGCTATTGGTTGAGCTAGAAATGTGAAAAAAAGTGTATTTTACACCCCGGATCAGCGATTTTTAATGTGGGACCCCCCTCGAAATGCGATTGTGCTAGTTTTAGGCTAGTTTTTGAGTAGCAATTGGGCAGCTTTTGTTGTGAAAACCTGGCAACCCTGCCTGGCTTCTGTTCCCTTGTTTTGCATTTTCAGCTGACATGGTTTTGGTCTTATTTTTTGTGTTCTTTCTCTGTTTGCAGGGTGGAGTCATATGACAGGTGCTGTGGGTTACTGTGATGAATTGACTGCTAAGAAGTTCCTTCTTTCCCAGTGTGGTTATTGCTTGAGCTTGAGGCCTCTTCGGCACCAGGAGTTTTTAATTTTTTAATTTGAATTCATTCATGTATTACCTTAATAAATAATTTGCTCGTAGCCTCTCCAATTACTGCTCTAATTTTATATTTAAATTTTTGGTACTAAAAATGTGTGGAGTGAGATTTCTATAGCCATGACATTAAAGAAAGCTGCCTAATGCAGTCAAAGGAACATCTGCCAGCAGGCATATTGGACAAAAGAACATGTTGTCTTTTTTCCTCTGGACTGAATTTGCATATACAAAGGGCTGGAACGTTCACGTCATCCCTCTACCTTCCGAGGCTCCAATGTCACACTCACTTCAACTAGTGATACAATTGCATCGCCATTAAAGCAGAAGAACAGAAGAACATTTTTATTAATCTGACTGCATTCATTTTCTAAAGGGAAAAGTTGTGAAATGAAGCTTTTCTTTAATTTGTTCTCCATGATCTTGTTTTTCCTCGACAATGGTAAGACCTTTGTTTGTTATAATTTGTTGCACCGGTTTCTGTGAGTTTATAATAGGCACTGTAGTGACAGAAAGATCTGCTTTTGTGTTGACATTATGATTAGGTTAACAACAGCGCCTACCAAGATCAAATAATTTGTAATTTACACGGGAGGTTACAAAAGTAGGGCTAAAAGATATTTGCAGAAAAACATGGCAGTGTATTAATGCGTTGGAAAATAATTTTCTTAAGTATTTTAATGTGTAATATAATATAGAGAAAGGGGGTCAAATTTTGAAACAGGATGTATCTGTGAATTCCACCTATGTGTTTCACTTCAGGAGGGCAACCATTGTTTTGTGATTTATTTTCTTTCTTTTTTATTCATTCATCCATCCATACATTTTATAACATTTAATCATTTCTTTAACTTGGGGAGGTGTGACAAAGTGAAGTGACAAAGTGAAGTGAAGTGACATACGGCCAAGTATGGTGACCCATACTCAGAATTTGTGCTCTGCATTTAACCCATCCAACATGCATGGGTTAAATGCCATCCAGCAGTGAACACACACACACCGTGAACACACACCCAGAGCAGTGGGCAGCCTTGCTCAAGGGCACCTCAGAGGTGGAGAGAGCGCTGGACAGTCACTCCCCCCACCTACCTACAATCCCTGCCGGCCCGAGACTCAAACTCACAACCTTTGGATTACGAGTCTGACTCTCTAACCATTAGGCCACAACTTCCCCAAAGTCAACAAAGGAGTTGAGGATCCAAAAGCAAGGGCTTATTCCATAACATTACAATTGTATTATTTAGTCATATCATTTATAATAATCATTTAAACCATTTATATACTCATTTCAATGATTCTTTCATTGGATAAGATTAAATGATTGATTATTGATTGATATATTATTGAATGTTTCCATTCCAAGGATTTTTTTTTTTTTTTTTTTTAACGTCACAGGATGATGTTGTGAATTTTCCACTGCTGTTGTTTGTGGTAATAACACTTACTGGATTTATGCTGGTCAGATGAATTTTGAGCTTTGGAACATACAGTTAAGATTATACATTGTGCCTTAGTCTCCTGCTTCTGCTCTTCACTGGCTTCCCTCAGTCAAAAATACAGTTTTGGGTACCAGGTAAAACTTGCTGTTAACAGGTTTTGGGTATTATACGACTTTGCTGACTAGTTTTCTATTACCAGACACAATGGATATTTTCTGACAGGATCTAGTGTCTGGGGTTGGATCTCATATATCTGGTGTGGAGACACACTCTCACTCTCTACTCAAAATCTGATACACTCTTAAAAATAAAGGTGCTTATAAAAGGTTCTTCACAACAATGCTTTATAGAAGAACCATTTTTGGTTCCATAAATATATATATATATATATATATATATATATATATATATATATATATATATTATTTATTTATTTATTTATTTATTTATTTATTTTTAAACCATATCTTTCTTACCTTTTTATAATGTGAAGAACCTTCTTTCGCCATAAAGAACCATATGTGAAACAGAAAGGTTCTGAAGATGTTAAAGGAGTCACCAGGCTCTCTCACCACCACACAACGATCCCAATCACCTGAATTCTGAACACCCCTCATTCAATCAGCACACCCTCATCAGCCCCAGTATATAAGCGCACACCTCAGTTCAGTCTTTGTCTGTCCTTGATTTGGATACAGACTCTCTATCTTACGATTGCCTGTATTCCAGCGAACTCACTCCAGCTCTCCTGCGAACGATCTCCATTGAGCTAAGATTATCACCGTGAAGTTAGTACTGAAGAACGGCTGACGCAAAGGTGTGTGCTTCCCGCTCCTTATTCACTCTCTTCAATTGACCTATTCCTGTTATATCATCAACCCACACTTGGAGTTCTGCTTCCCATCGCTCCCTATACCTGTTTGTTGCTCTGCTATTAACAAATTACTGGATTTCACTAACCTCCTTGTCCAGCGTTTGTATATATCCTGACATATGGAACCATTTAGACAAAAATGTTCTCCTATGGCATTGTGGAGCACATTTATTTAATTTTTTAAGTGTATGTTTTCTCAGCACTATTGTATGTTTTACTTGGCTTATGCTAACTGTTTGTTCTTCAGGTGTGTCTGCTGTTGGATCAGATGTAGTCTCAGTGTCTGTGAAGGAGGGAGATTCAGTCATTTTTCACACTGGTGTTAAAACAAACCAACAAGAAGATATTAAATGGTATTTTGATGACACTCGTATTGCTCAAATCAGTGGAGACCTCAGTCATAAATGTACAGATGTTCAGTGTGAAGATGGTGATGAGAGATTCAGAGACAAATTGAAGCTTGACAGTCAGACTGGATCTCTGACCATTATGAACATCACAAACTCTGGAGTTTATGAACTGAAGATCATCAGTAGCACCAGCAGCAGTGAAAAAATCTTCAATGTTATTGTCAATGGTGAGTCATTAATGAATGTTTAATGCAGTTATATGTTTAAAGTATTTTTAATGTGTTTCTTGACTTTATTGTCTTTACCTGTACATTTATTTGCACGCAGTATTTTCACAATTTCAGATGTGACATCTACATATAAATGCAGAATTTACTCTCGAAATTACATCTGCAGAACATCATTAAACAGCTTATTTTGATTTTAAGTTAAAACCCCATTCAAACTAGGATGATAACTATAATGATAGCTATATTACTCTTCACAGCAACACACAATATCGTTATGTTCATTAAAAGCACTGCAGTTTTCTTGTCTGCCACTTTAAATGCTGGAGCTTGTTAAACAGGATGGATTCTTATTGGCTGTCAATGTTTTTGTTGTTCATCAGCTGGAAAAAAATCATTCTGAAATTAATTCCTACAATATATTTGTTTTTGTTTTTTTTCTCTCTCTGTTTTATCGTTATAGATGTGGTGTGGACTCTGGTATTCTTTTATATTTAGAAAGCTTTTTATAACTATATCTTCAATCCAAAATGTTTATTTTCAGACCAAAAGTGCTTGTGCAATTGAAGTCAAGTTCACAAATATTTCATGTTGTGTAGCATTTTGTTTTCCACAAAAGGTTCCTCCAGCATCTGTTGGTTTGTGTTTCAGGTGTTTCCAATCCTGAAAGAGATGAAATACAGACAAAGTCAGTGAAGGAGGGAGAATATGTCACTTTAGAATCTGAAAGAACAAAAAAACAAAATGATGAGATGATGTGGTATTTTAATGAGACTCTCATCGCTGAAATCATTGGAGATCAGAGTAAGATCTGTACAGATGAACAGTGTAAGGAGAGATTCAGAGACAGACTGAAGCTGGATCATCAGACTGGATCTCTGACCATCACAGACACCAGAACCACAGACTCTGGACTTTATAAACTACAGATTACCATCAGCGACAGCAGTTTTAGTATCACCGTAGCGAAGAGATTCACTGTTACAGTCATTGGTGAGTGTCATTCATTTTCCTTTGAGGAATTTTGAAAAAACACTATTTTTAATCAAACTAGTAAGTGTTGGGATGTGGACTGTTTAGAAAAAGGGAGCTTTGATGTGATGATGCTTTGACTAATGCTAGTAACAAGGAAAATGCATAATATCAGTCCATTTTCCTGTCAACATTGTTTCCTGTTGATCTCAGTGCTGTGATGCTGCTGTTGCTAAAACAGATGCTTCCATTTATCAGTTAAATCAATGTCATACAACTGAGGACCAAATTAAAAAAACAAAAGTGTAAATTAGTCAAATATATTGTTAAATACTGGTTGGATTATCATTCACTCTGACTGTCTGTCTTTATCTGTTTCAGATTCAGGTCTGTCTTCAGCTGCTGTAGCAGGAATAGTTATTGTTGTTCTGCTGGTGGCTGCTGCTGCTGTAGCTGCTGGTGTGGTTTACTGTCGCCGCAGGAGCCGTGCAGCAGTACCACAGAGTGTAAGTATTATCTACAGCTGATTTAACATAAATAGCATAAATGTACACAGTGAAATGTTTTTTTATTCTTAATTTTTAACACCACAGAAGACTGTGTTAAATGTTTAGGGAAATAAAACCTCTGTACGAGCAACAAGAAAAACACAATTCTGAGTTTCTAATAAACTTTGATTTTGTTGCTGAAACATTAGTCCTCCTCTTTACTTTTTACCATTTGTAAAAATGTGTTTTCTTACAGGATGAAGATGTTAATAACTCGCCACGGAACCCAGAAGACATTGCTTTGAGTGACACAGAACATCCTTGAATCAGACTCAGGCCGAGGCTGGCAATAAATCAATGTAACATCGTTTATAATTTTGATACTTTCATTGAAAGGGACTTTAGAGAATTAGGAAATTAACAACATGTTATTAGCAATGGAACAGTGAGGGCTATTTATTAGAGGTTTATTAAGGCTGCTAAAGTGATCCAGACAGGAACAGTGAGACATTTTCTGTTTCGTGTCTTTGCACTGTAACTGATTTCAGTTATTTGGTCTTGCCTGCTTACATTCACTAATGACTGACAGAACGGGCCGTGTTTTCACATTTACCTCACCAAGACCAGGATTTTCCTCCTCACACACAGTCTTACACTGGAGGACAGTCTGCTCTACTGTTCCTGTAAGTGGTTTTACTGGTATTGTTGCTGTTTCTGGAAAAGCTTGTATCATTACATTGTTAATGTTTATGGTTTAACCAACACTAACCCTTAGTCATCAACCTTCATCAGAAAACACTTTCCACTAGCTACAGTGGAACCAAAACCATCCTTAATAAGCTTGGAAATTCATTGATTTATTTTAAAGTTGGTGAAACCCTTTGCTGAGAGTATTTATGATATTAAGTGCCTGTAACAGGAAGCATACATGATACACGCTGTGTTAAATGTTGTTACTTAAACTTGAAAAAAATATTTGATGTGCTGTTTGTCAGGAGGAATATTACAGAAGAATTAACACACGTGTATACTTCATAATGAAAGTAATGTGGCCAAGTATATAATGCAATTAAATTATAGTAAATATTCATATTTTTTTTGTAGATATACTATATTTTATCTTCATCATTGAAATGTGCAAAAATAAGTTACAGTGAAATTGCAATATTAAGTCTTCTTACTGTAGTTGCAATCAAATCATCTGTGACATTATATAAGGTGCTGATTTGTTCTTTAATTTTTAGATGTCTGGTTTATTCCATTATGAAGTGTGTTCAGCTGTGATTGTTGAGTGTGGTTGTTGTTGTTTTTTAACTCAAGGAATTATTGTATTTTGCTGATGTGTTTGTCTTGTAGAATATCATTATTGTTTGATGAAGACTATTGCTTTAACTTAAATACTCTACTTGGTCAGATAGCCTTACGCTTACTGTTTCCTTGGTTCTTTCATTTGGCATCTCCCTTGTTCCTTTTTTTTGGATTTGTCTTTTTGTCTGGTGCTCACAATAAATATTTAAATAATAACCTTAGTAGAGGTATATCATGATTTTTATTTATGTCATGTAAATATTTTCAGAAAAGTCATTGAAGTGTCAAAGCTAATATGCTAAACTCCTCTCAAAAGCTTAATTGTACCACAGATTTTACCATAAACCATGAAGTAGACATATATGTCATTGTTTTCCTAACTCTAGAAACACTTTTTTTTGGAAATAAAGAAATGAACTTGAAAAAATCTTTGTATGTTTATGTGATAAATATTATTAAAACATGGTTCATTCATAATGGCTGGAATATGTGTTTTTTCTAAAATATTTCTGTGTTTTTAGAAACAACTAAGCTTATACTGAATGAAGTTGATTTCAATGCTGACACACTGCTTTTACTAGCAACTTTATTATGTCATGTGGCCTGCTGATCGTTGGCAACATGTATTTGTTTTTGCTGTCAGTGCCGTCTCCCATGTTCAATTGTTCATTGTCCTCTGTGCTGAAGCTCAGGCAGGTGTTATTTGCATACTGCACCCTGTTTCCTGGTTATCAACCAACACTCCATTCACTGGCTCCTGCAGGAAGAAGCCCATTGTCACGCCCCTGGACTGTTTTGTTGTGTTTTCATTCCCCATGTGTGACCTCGTTTCTGCCATTGTCTAATTATCAGTTAATCACCTTCATTGTGTTCACCTGTCTGCCCCTCGTTATCTGCCCTATATTAGTTGCTGTCCATTGAGTTCTAGTTTGTCGGTTATTGTTGATGTTACCCTATGTGTGTACCTCCTCGTTTCCAGTTATATTAAATCTCTTGTCCCCTTTGAACCTTTGTCTTCGCTCCTTGTGTGTGCACTGCACAGAACCGTGACAGAATAACCGACCCAAACAAAAATATAGCATAGCTGCGTGTTTTCCCCTCGTTTTGTGTTCCATTTTTTATCAGTTTTTATTTTTCCGTTTTCGTCATGAATGACCCTGCCTGCCTCCTCCTCCTGCTGGAGCAGAGGAGCTTTTCCCTCGAGGACCATACAAGACTGTTCATGGAAATCTCAAACTATACCCACTACCCGGACTACTGCCTCTGCACGTTCTACCGGACGAGCCTGAATGACGAGTGCAGAGCGCGGTTGTCCGGAGATGGTCCTCGGGGAGATTTTGCCACCTTTGTGGAGTGGGTGCTGGTGTCTTGTGGATCCCCACTGACCGTGGACTACGAGGACGATGACACCAGTCCCACTCCTGACCCAGAGCCCAGCCCACCATCACCCCGAGCCGCAGAGCGTCACCCCGAGCCCACCGCGGACGGAGAGCCAGAGCCCATAGCAACCCACGAGCCGTTGCAAGAAGGAGCGACTGAGCTGGAGTTTGCCCAGGAGCCAGAGCTTCATGGACCGTCCGATCAGGTGCGAGAGCCGGCCACATCGCACGCGACAGTGGAAATTACAGTGGAGCGTGAGGGTGCTGAAGGAAGCCCCGCCCACTGCACCGCCGCTGAGGGTGAGCAGTCGCAAGACTCTGGGGACTTAATAGACTGGGAAACATGCAGACATGCCCTCTCTGCTTCCGCCTTCATCTGAAGTGCAGGGTCCCTCCTATCTCCTCCCTGGCTCCTCCCTCCTTCGTCACCTCCCTGGTCTCTGTCAGCCGGCCCCCTCCAGGTGGTCCGTCCTCCTCCTGAGCCTCCGCCTTTGTTCCCCCCGTTGTTCCACGGTGCGAGGACGCACCTTCCAGGAGGGGGGAGTAATGTCACGCCCCTGGACTGTTTTGTTGTGTTTTCATTCCCCATGTGTGACCTCGTTTCTGCCATTGTCTAATTATCAGTTAATCACCTTCATTGTGTTCACCTGTCTGCGCCTCGTTATCTGCCCTATATTAGTTGCTGTCCATCGAGTTCTAGTTTGTCGGTTATTGTTGATGTTACCCTGTGTGTGTACCTCCTCGTTTCCAGTTATATTAAATCTCTTGTCCCCTTTGAACCTTCGTCTTCGCTCCTTGTGTGTGCACTGCACAGAACCGTGACACCCATCAATAAAAACAGCCAAAGAAGCACAGCAAGCAGAGACTTAGAGGTCTTTCCTCCCCATGAGGCTCCTGTCCCATACAGTTTGACAGCTGTTGTTAGAAATGTGAGAAACAAAGCCTTTCGAAACTTCAAATCAATTGAAACAATCGCTTCTTAAAATGATTGACTCTTTTGGATCGATCGAAGCTGGTGACCCCTGCTGGTCAGAACAGTGTAAATGCTCAGGAAACTCAGCTAGGGTGTAACTATGTTAATGAATAAATAAAAACACTGAAAGAGTATGTGGATTATCTGTCAATCAGATGCATGTGAAGGTTTTGTTGTAGCCTAGGTTTCGACGTAGAAAGCAGTTATGTTCGGAATGGAAATATGGGTATTATATTTGTAAGCATCATACTTTTTTCAGGTAATGTCATAAAACTAGCAATCTAAGCCAGTAGTAGTACTGACAATGTCGTATCAACATGCCCTGATAGCACACGTACATCATGGAGACGTCTATTTGATGCATTTTGTCTGAATTTATTTTTTGAGTGTTTGCTCATCTGCAATACGTCTATAAGATGTTTCCTATCTGATGTCAAACAGACATTTATTAGATGTCTTTAAGATGTATATGATTTAGAATGTATGTAGAACTGACATCTGAAAGACATCTAATGTTTGTACACAGCAGATGCTTTCCAGATCAAGCAATCTTTAACAGACATCTTGCAGACATACATGTGCTATCTGGGTGGCTGAAGGCACAAAAAGTGGAGGAACAGACAAACCGATTCAACTGAGTGAGTCTTTATGCTGGAACAGCTCCGATTGATTCAAACTCAAACTTTTGAATTTCAACATCACTTGTAATTATTTTAAAAATCACGTAGTGATGGGTGAAACAGAGCTTTTTAAAACTGAAACAGTTGAACCTTCAGTTTCTAAGTGCTCCAATCAGATAGCAAATCGCGGATCATCCCCTACTGAAGGTGATTTTGCAATCACAATTGTTTATTAGTTGGTCCTTGCTCCTTCCTGAAGCTGGGCTGTTCATTGTATTTTGAATTAATTTCAATGGTGATCAGGTGTTATTCTTTTTAAGACCTGTAGATAGCTTGGTAGAGTTAATAGTTTATTAGGTATAAAATCCTGAATCCTTAGCTTTGTTAACACAGTGTCTAATCAACAGTCTCTGTATGTGTAAAAGCTGTCATGCATTTTATATGTATATACAGTGGGTACGGAAAGTATTCAGATCCCCTTAAATTTTTCAATCTTTGTTATATTGCAGCCATTTGCTAAAATCATTTAAGTTCATTTTTTTCCTCATTAATGTAAACACAGCACCCCATATTGACAGAAAAACACAGAATTGTTGACATTTTTGCAGATTTATTAAAAAAGAAAAACTGAAATATCACATGGTCCTAAGTATTCAGACCCTTTGCTGTGACACTCATATATTTAACTCAGGTGCTGTCCATTTCTTCTGATCATCCTCGAGATGGTTCTACACCTTCATTTGAGTCCAGCTGTGTTTGATTATACTGATTGGACTTGATTAGGAAAGCCACACACCTGTCTATATAAGACCTTACAGCTCACAGTGCATGTCAGAGCAAATGAGAATCATGAGGTCAAATGAACTGCCTGAAGAGCTCAGAGACAGAATTGTGGCAAGGCACAGATCTGGCCAAGGTTACAAAAACATTTCTGCTGCACTTAAGGTTGCTAAGAGCACAGTGGCCTCCATAATCCTTAAATGGAAGACGTTTGGGATGACCAGAACCCTTCCTAGAGCTGAGCTCTATGAAGGGTTCTGAGCTATCGGGGAAGAACCTTGGTGAGAGAGGTAAAGAAGAACCCAAAGATCACTGTGGCTGAGCTCCAGAGATGCAGTCGGGAGATGGGAGAAAGTTGTAGAAAGTCAACCATCACTGCAGCCCTCCACCAGTCGGGGCTTTATGGCAGAGTGGCCCGACGGAAGCCTCTCCTCAGTGCAAGACACATGAAAGCCCGCATGGAGGACTCCAAGATGGTGAGAAATAAGATTCTCTGGTCTGATGAGACCAAGATAGAACTTTTTGGCCTTAATTCTAAGCGGTATGTGTGGAGAAAACCAGGCACTGCTCATCACCTGTCCAATACAGTCCCAACAGTGAAGCATGGTGGTGGCAGCATCATGCTGTGGGGGTGTTTTTCAGCTGCAGGGACGACTGGTTGCAATCGAGGATAAAGATGAATGCGGCCAAGTACAGGGATATCCTGGACGAAAACCTTCTCCAGAGTGCTCAGGACCTCAGACTGGGCCGAAGGTTTACCTTCCAACAAGACAATGACCCTAAGCACACAGCTAAAATAATGAAGGAGTGGCTTCACAACAACTCCGTGACTGTTCTTGAATGGCCCAGCCAGAGCCCTGACTTAAACCCAATTGAGCATCTCTGGAGAGACCTAAAAATGGCTGTCCACCAACGTTTACCATCCAACCTGACAGAACGGGAGAGGATCTGCAAGGAGGAATGGCAGAGGATCCCCAAATCCAGGTGTGAAAAACTTGTTGCATCTTTCCCAAAAAGACTCATGGCTGTATTAGATCAAAGGGTGCTTCTACTAAATACTGAGCAAAGGGTCTGAATACTTAGGACCATGTGATATTTCAGTTTTCTTTTTAATAAATCTGCAAAATGTCAACAATTCTGTGTTTTTCTGTCAATATGGGGTGCTGTGTGTACATCAATGAGGAAAAAAAATGAACTTAAATGATTTTAGCAAATGGCTGCAATATAACAAAGAGTGAAAAATTTAAGGGGGTCTGAATACTTTCAGTACCCACTATATATATATATATATATATATTAGTATTGGATGATGGCGAAGGCTTTTCTTGTAAATATGAATTCCTAGCTAGGATGCTAGATGACGCACAAGGCTGAATCCCGCTACTTTTTGAAGACCTATACTAAAATGCCTTTTGTTACATGTTTTTATTTTTATTTTAGTCCATACACTGTATGCTATATTGTATACATTTTCTGCTAGAATTTCGGTCAAATACATGACATATACATGACAAATACATATCAGCAAGATCAGTATCAGTACAAGATCAGCAGCACCATCAGCTTAAGGGTTTCTGTCACTGGTGAGAATAATTTAGTAATTTACTGCATTTTCATATAAGGAATTTTACAAGTTGAATATTTTAGATCAGTCTGATAAATGAAAACATGAGCTTTGACTCGAAACATAAAAATAAAATTAAAATTAAAAAAATACTAAATAAATAAAATCGCATGATCAATTACATCTTGAAAGTACAAGTTGAACACTTGTTTGTCGTTGTTTATGACTGCTACAGAAATAATTAAAGATAAGATTTCTGAAACAAGAGGGACCCTGGACCACAAAACCAGTCATAAAAGTGTCAATTGTTTTGAAATTGAGATTTATACATAATCTGAGAGCTGAATAAATAAGCTCGATGTATGGTTTGTTAGGATAGGACAATATTTGGCTGAGATACAATTATTTGAAAATCTGGAATCTGAGGGTGCAAAAAAAAATCTAAATACAGAGAAAACCGCCTTTAAAGTTGTCCAAATTATATTCTTAGCAATGCATATTACTAACCAAAAAATACGTTTTGATATATTTACAGTAGGAAATTTGCAAAATATCTTCATGGAACATGATCTTTACTTAATATCCTAATGATTTTTGGCATAAAAGAAAAATCCATAATTTTGACCCATGCAATGTATTTTGGGCTATTGCTACAAATATACCCCAGCGACTTAAGACTGGTTTTGTGGTCCAGGGTCACATATTACTCTGAAATGTCAATAAATAACACAAATATATGTATAACTTACCGATCGGACACTAGCAGCACAAACAGAAGAAAACAAACATGTGAAACATTTTCAGTTGTTCAGTATAAAGTCAATGAAATTGAAAAGCAATCAATGAAAGCACAACTGATCTAAACAAACACAACAGAAGTATTATGTGAATCCTCCCCCGACAGAGTTTGACCCTTTTAATGCAAACGTGCATGTTAGTGCCGTGAAAAGGTTTTTGCCCCCTTCCTGTTTTTTTTTTTTTCCATATTTGTCACACTTAAAAGATTCAGATCATCAAACAAATTTTAATATTACACAAAGATAACCCGAGTAAATACAAAATGCAGTTTTGAAATAATTATTTAATTTATTAAGGGATAAAAGCTGTCCAAACCTACTTGGCCCTACGTGAAAAAATAATTGCCCCCAAATCTAATAACTGGTTGTTAGCAACGACTGCGTTTGCGATAACTGGCAACTAGTCTTTCACATTGCTGTGGAGGAATTTTTTGCAGAATTGTTTTAATTCAGCCACATTGGAGAGTTTGAGCATGAATGGACTGTTTAAGGTCATGCCACAGCATCTCAATCGGATTTAAGTCCAGACTTTGATTTGGCCACTCCAAAACCTTAATTTTGTTTTTCTTGAGCCATTCAGAGGTGGACTTGCTGGTGTGTTCGGGATCATTGTCCTGCTGCATAACCCAAGTGCGCTCGAGCTTGAGGTCACAAACTGATGGCCGGACATCCATGTGATTCTCCTTCAGGATTTTCTGATAGGGTGCAAAATTCATGGTTCCATCAATTATGGCAAATCATGCAGGCCCTGAAGCTGCAAAGCAGCCCCAGACCATCACACTACCACCACCTTTGACTGTTGGTATGATCTTTTTATGAAATCCTGTGTTGGTTTTACGCCAGATGTAACGAGACTCGCACCTTCCAAAAAGTTCAACTTTCATCTCGTCAGTCCACAGAATATTTGCCCAAAAGTCTTGGTTATAATCAAGATTTTTTTGGCAAATGTGAGGCGAGCCTTTGTGTTCTTTTTGGTTAGCAATTTCTTTTGCCTTGGAACTCTCCCATGGATGCTCTTTTTACCCAGTCTCTTTCTTATTGTTGAATCATGAACACTGACCTAAACTGAGGCAAGTGAGACCTGCAGTTCTTTAGATGTTGTTCTGGGTTCTTTTATGACCTCCTGGATGAGTCGTCTTTGTGCTCTTGGAGTAATTTTGGTAGGCCGGCCACTCTTGGGAAGGTTCACCCCTGCTCCAAGTTTTCTCCATTTGTGGATAATAGCTCTGACCGTGGTTCGCTGGAGTCCCAAAGCCTTAGAAACGGCTTTATAACCCTTTCCAGACTGTTTTTGTTGTCATGATGTGTTGCTCTCTAAGCATGCTTCACTTTGTCAAACAAGTTCTGTTTAAGTGATTTCTTGATTCAACAGGTCTGGCAGTAATCAGACCTGGGTTTGGCTAGTGAAATTTAACTCATCTTTCTAAAATAATGTGGTTAATCACAGATCTTTCATGATTTAACAGGAGGGGGCAATTCTTTTTTTTTCACTTATAGGGCCAGGTAGGTTTGGACAGCTTTTTTTCCCTTAATAAATTAAATCATCATTTAAAAACTGCATTTTGTATTTACGTGCATTGTCTTTGTGTAATATTAAAATTTGTTTGATGATCTGAATCTTTTAAGTGTGACAAATATGCAAAAAAACAAAAAAACAGGAAGGGGGCAAAAACCTTTTCACGGTACTGTACATTTACATGTCATATATAATATAATATAGAAATATAATTTTGCTTATAATAAGAAATGAACTCTTCTTAATGATGGAAACATTCAAAATTTTTATCATTTAACATTGATAGTTTTTGAAAGCTAGATTGCTAAATATGTAAAATTATTGTTGGATATTTGATGGATTACATTTCATGGTAAAATGAAGCCTAACTGTAGTGATTTAAAAATAGTTGTGTATATTTATTTCGCTCTCTGTGTTAGAATATGACATTCAAAACCATCTGCCAGCAAAAAGATACAAAATTTGTCCCAGGGCATCCTCTCAAAATGTACTCATTTGTACCTTGTTTACCCATAAATGGTACATATAAGTACTTTAAAGGTACATATTAGGACCATAGTGGTAAATATTTGTACCTTTTGAAAAGGCACCGCTCCAGTGACAGCTTTTGCACCCTTTTTTCTGAGAGTTTCTGTTTTACTGAAGTTCAGCTTCTGAGTCAAACTGAAAGTGGCTGCGGCTGTATTTTTTTTTTTTTCTTCAGACGTGTGGTTTGATCTGCTGGATGGACAGACATGTGTGAGAGAGAGTGGGGATCCAGCGCATTTATGTTTGGTTTGTACATGAAGAGTTTCTTCCTGTTCTGCTGTTATGAACCGCTTTGAAGTTTAATCAACAGAATCATGATGAGAAAGTTTCGCACGGTGGCAGAGGCCTACTGAAAGTGAGGAAAAAATAGCTGAAGTTGTTAAAACCATTGATTTTGTTAAATTTTGATGGATTTGTTTCGTGAACCAGACCCATCTATCACAGAAACATGTAATTACTGCGTTTGTCTTTGAAATCAGCACTATATGATAAAAAAGTAATTTAGAAGCGTTTCTCCTTTTGGTTACTCCCCAAAACTGATGAAAAATGAACTACTGAACATTTGAATGATACCATAAACCAACCCATAAACAGTGAATCATGCATTTAATTTATTTTTATAATGACAGATATTGACAAAGACAAAAATAAAAAAAAAGATGTGTTATCAAGAACAGTTTTTATTTATTTTTTGCTAACTGTTGCTGGGGGGGGGGGGGGGACTACTGAAACTATCGGTGCTATGACAGAAAGAGTAGAAATTAGTGAATATAGAGAGAAATGCATATTAATATCATTCTTAATATTAATATCATAAACTCACACGGGAGTCACAGGAGTTTCCTAGTAAAATTAATTAAAAACAGATATTACTATTTAAAAACAGATGCAAGTTTGATCATCTTCTCATACTGACATGCACATACTCCACGACTTGATCCTCCTCTTCAGTTTTCTGCTAAAATAAATAAATAAAACTTAAAAAATAGCATGAACTGCACAAGCCTACCTGTCAAATAATAACCATAACACAAGATGAAGAGAAAAAAAAAAAAAAAAATATATATATATATATATATATATATATATATATATATATATATATATATATATATACATTTTAACATAAATATTACAAATATTGTATTGATATTAGCCCAAAGTGAGTAATTTAATAAATTAATTTGTGCCAAAATACAGCAATTTGACTTTATAAGTTTCCTCCCTTTAAGAGCTAATGAGTCTATTACTGCCCTTTCTTTTGCACAATTACGTATATGGTAAGACATTTTTTATTCAGTTTTTCCTGCTGTCTGCAACACTTTCACAACATTTAATTCATTTATCTTATAACATTATAATATTCTGTGCTTTTTTAGTGTTTTCTCAGTTGGTTTACAAATGTATTCCAGTTCAGATGGCTTATTACTTGATCATTATAGAGTCCAAAAAAAAAAAAGTGCACACTGATCTACATCTGACTCACTGCTGAAATAATACAAACACACACAACATAAATGATCCTACCGATTTATGTGCATTTCTTTCACAGATCATCGGCTCATGAAGCATAACAGCAAAAGTGATCTCATCTTCATAAGTCTTAACTGTGTGAACAATAGTAACAGATTTAAACTACAAAACACAACTGATCTGTTTTTTATGTTATTTTTGAGGGCTGTCAAAGGTGAAGTGTTAATACGAACAATTAATTAAATATATTTAATGCTGCAGTTTTAAAATGACAGTAACAAATTTTATATGACATTATTACTTTTTCACACACCCACTACTAGCAGAGTAAAACAGTAAATACAAAATCAGTTTTCTGTGTGCATGGGACGAGTAAAGAGCTGCTCAGGGCAGATGGTCGCAAAAACCAATAACGACACATATTATTTAGGAACTAAATGGTGTTACATAAATTATGTTAAATTATAATATGAGGTATCAACTGATTTAAAATATTTGTGCTGTTATTATAATAATACTTTTTATTATTTGTTATAACACTTATTAAATTAACACTTGCCTTCGTAATCAAAGATTCCACATGTCCAGATGCAGAAGATCCTGACTGCAGTAACACCCAACAGAGAACCAAGAGCAGCAGCAGCAGAGATCACAATCACAGACACAAAGACTGAATAATCTGAAGTAGAGTTTCTGTCCAGCACTGCAATGATAAAGAAAGAACTCAATGCATCAGTCATGATCTGCAACAACATACAGAGATCAGGTCAGTAAATTATCACTAATGTCAACTCTGTTGTACCTGCACATGTGTGACAGAGTTGACTGATGTCCAGATGTGTGGTCTGGTTGCTGAAGGGATTGTTGAGCACACAGCTGTAGGTGTTTTTATCCTGATATTCCACCTCCAGAGGTAGAGAGAGACTGATGCTGAGATCAGACACACTGATGCTGGACAGTAAACTGTGTCCTTTGTACCAGGAGAGAGTCACATGACCCACATTCACCACTGAACACAACAACGAACAATTCTGCTGTGATGATGAAGATGATGATGATGATGATGATGATGATGATGATGATGAACAGTTTCTTCTTATGACAGGAACAGGCAGACGAGCTGAAAACATGAATAGGAATATGGAAAAGGAAAGGAATACTAATAAAAAATGCCTGGTTTAATGTCCTGAGTAAATGTTTAGTATAATGAGAGTTAGTGAGTGAGTTTGCCATCTCACATACTGAAAACTTCAATCATTGTAAAATGTAAATATTTCCAATAAAATAAAATAAGAATATGTAAATGTTTTGACAAATGATCTCTGCTCACCATAGACAGAAACACTGAATGTTTTTGATGACAGTTTTGCTCCAGCTATCTCTAGTTGATAAACTCCAGCGTGTTCAGTTGTGATGTTTGTGATGGTCAGAGATCCAGTTTGTTTGTCCAGCTTCAGTCTGTCTCTGAATCTCCCATCAGGACTATCAGATGTGGAGAAAATTTGGTTCTCAATGCTGATTTTAGCTATGAGGCACCTTTCAGCTCCACATATCCACAGTATGTTATCGTATTCATGTATTTCAGTAACATCAGTGTGTAGAGTAATAGAATCTCCCTCCATCACTGACACTGACTCACCAAACACACCTGGAGAATAAACAGATTTTACACTGATTACGGTCTCTGATGGTCTACAAACAGAGCTGTACAGCTGTACAGCTGTAGCTTTTATAATTTACATGTGCACATGATAATATTCAGCAGCAGAAATGCACAAAACAAGGTGATCTATGAGTCAGATGTGAGAGCCAAACTGTTAGAGTGAGTTACACCACCTAATTTAAACAGATTAAAAAATTGGCAATTATAATCCTGACAAGCAAAACTTTCATCCACATTAATATTGTCCACTATATTTAGATTCGTTACTGCAATAAATTAAAAAGCAAAAAAAAAAAAAAAAAGTTATTATAACATTTCCTTTCAGACTGACTAACAGAAACTCTCTCTGTTGTAAGTAGCTCTTGCGGATAAAAGTACTAAAAAATGTCTTTCTGGAAATTGTTAAGTGCTACTGTTACAGAGAGACTGTTAGAATCAAATAGACAGAGAAAACACTGCAGTGCTTACGGATTTACGGAAATAGTGTCAAATAATGAAGTAATATGGCATAATTTATAAAATAAATAAATAAATTACAGATAACAGTGTAAAATTAAGAACACATTGGATCCTGCAGCTACAGTAACCCAGAGGACCTACTTCATAGTAATGCTACAGTGTTTTCTACCAAAATAATCATTATTATTGTTAATTTCATAAGTGTTCATTTTAAAAATGCACAGGTTTCTTGTTAATATTAAACTTTAAAAATAAGCAGACTTTAATTTGTATCGTAGTTTTACTTTACATTTAAGATATGGTTTTACTTTTACATTTAATATCATGTTGCTCCAGTATGTATATATATATATATATATATATATATATATATATATATATATATATATATATATGCTGCAGATTTATGTATTTATGATTTTTGCATGATTTTTTAACATTTTATTTATTTTCTGGAAATTTCAATATAACATTCTGAACAGAGACCTGAATTCAAAGTTAGTAAATTCCACAATATTCATGATTCATTTGATACATCACAGCATATGAAAATAACATAATTTGAACAGTCCACTATCAGAAAATAGTACAAATCATATTCTTTCAAAAGGTGCACTTTTGTACCTTATTTATCCCTTAGGGTTCATATTAGTATCTTGAAGGTGCATATTAGTACAAATGGTAAATTGTATATATAGCGGCAATTTCATTGCTCTGAAAAAAAAATAAATAAAATTAAAATAAACCATAAAAGTTATTTTATAACTTACCAATCAGACTCCACCAGCACAAACAGAGCAAAGCAAACATGTGAAACATTTTATTCAATAGTTCAGTGTCTGATCTGATGAAACCGCTAAAAACACTGAATTCACTATAAACGAATCCTCCCACAACAGAGTTTGTCCCTCCTTGTTCAAAAACTACATTTGATATGTCGTAGTTATGACATGTTATAGTTCATTTGGCCTTTATTAAGACTTTATCTGTTCTTAATGGGTGAAGTATTCTTTATTTTTATCATTACTTTTTAGCTGCCTTTTTAGTTTAGCCTTTTATAGCTAAATGTTGAAGATTATTGTGTGAATTGTGTATAAACTATATTTCATGGTAAAATGGAGCAAAACTCTAGTGATTTTAAACTTGCTGTATATATTTATTCAGTTCTCAATTTTAGTTTATGGAAAATCCAAAGTAAAAAGTTAAAACCATGTATGATCTGTAAGTACCAGTTTTACTGAGGTTCATCTTCTGAGTCGAACTGAAAGCTGCTGCGGTCGTTTTTCTTCAGAAATGTGGTTTGATCTGTTGATGGACAAACATCTTGTAGATGAGAGTGTGAATTCACTGCATGTGTGTTTAGTTTGTAGGTGAAAAGTGTCTTCCTGTTCTGCTACTAATGGCAAAAAACAAGATGAGAAACTGTTTGACACACAGAGAGAGAAACAATAACCAAATGATCATATTTAGATCGGCTTTATCAGCTTCAGTGTTTCTGTCATTGGTGAGCATCATTTAGTCATTCACTGCATTTTCCTTTCAGGTATGTTACAATACCGTTGAATGCTTTTAAAACAATCCAATAAATGAAAACGTGAGCTTTGACTCAAAACATAATCATTTTTACATTATTACATTAATCTTACAATCACCTGTTGCTTAGTACTGTAATGATGTTTTAGCTGCATATTCAAAACCCACCATGATGGCGCCACTCAATAACGTGAATGAAAGTGATGACAGCAGAAAGGTATAAATATGAGTCGAAGATATTAGTAAAATCAACTATCAGTCAGTCTATAAAAATGAAGATAATAATTCCATATAGTTATCATTACAGCTTCAGGTCTGTCTTTAGGTCCTCTTGAAGGAAATAAACCAAAGTAATCTGTGCTAAATTGAGTTTTTATTGTAAACTGGGAAAAGCGATCAGATGTTTTATTTAGTTCATTATAGTGGTTCTTCAGCGGTGATGATTTCCTTATCACATGTGATACTGTAGGGTACACTATTCAACTGATATTCCATTTTATGTTTATTTAAATAAATCAATGTGATACAAAAAGTGAAAAACAGCAACAACAGAGGCAAAACATCATGGCAGAAAATAAATGTAATCAAGTGTGAGTCAGGGCCCGTATGAGCTCTATCATTTATTCCAGTAGATACAGTATTTGATCATTGTTTTTGATGACAATTGCACACACAGGCTCCTTCTTTGATTTCTGAAAGGAGAAATACAGTCAATCAGGAACCTGGCTAAAACAACAGTTTAAAAACAATTAAAAAAACTACATCAAATTCAGCCAGAGTGAATATTCAGACCAATATTTATGAGACCTAAATAAAATCTTTAATAATAATTTTAATATAATAAAATGCAAAATTCCACAGTATGTTGTCATCTTCATGTGTTTCATTATAACATGCATACTGTATATTTATAACATGCATTATGAATACATTAATTTCCTAATATTCTGAAAAGGTGATGTTTATCAGGGGTCTCAGGGTCTATGAATGTGCAATCATCTCTTGGCTGTGTATGCAGTGTATCAGGATGTGAGTTTGTATGTTGTGCACTAAGTTGTATAAGATCACATATGTTTGTCTGATGAGTGAATGTGTGAATCAATGATGTTCTTCTTCTGTTTCTTTGCATGTGTTACATTTACAGACTGCAGCAATCAGACTGGATCTCTGACCATCACAAACATCAGAACCACAGACTCTAGACTTTATAAACTACAGATCTCAGTCACAGCGCTTTTCTTGCTGGATGATAAGCAGGTGAAAAAATCCCACAGTCTTGCACTGAAGGAGGAACCTGAGCCTTATCTAGAGACTAAGATCACAGAGAGTTCAGGTATGACTTTGATCTTTTTGTGCTGTAAACAAGCACTCAGTGCACCCTAGTATTATTGTTCTAGATGTATTTCTTTATTTTGAACACTAGATGGTGTTCTAGGCTGCAGTTATACACAGTTTCTATTAAAATAACACCTGCTGTTACATTTAACTACACTATTGTGTGATGAAAATACCTCTTTATACATTGATAACTGTTCATAGCATTATTTTTCACTAGTCACCGAGAGAGGGGTGTATATTTCTTTAAATATATATCTTAATACTAATACAATAGACTCACGGGAGTTTGCTATTAAAAATGATCAGAGCTGAATCTGATACTTAAAAAAGAAGAAAATTTGATTGTCTTCTCATTCTAACAGACACATACTCTACAACTTGATCCTCCTCTTCATTTTTCTGGAAGAGTTGCATAATGTAAGAAATAAACATATTTTACACGTTTATAAAATATTTTATAATATATATATAAAAAAAATGATATCAGTGGTTTTAGGGGAAAAAATATAGAAATGTAGTCATAATAGCATGAACTGCACATGCCCTACTACATTAGAAACATTAGAAAATATAAAATTTCATGAATGAATTTGTATCAGAATACAGTAGTTTGAGTTTCATCCTTGTTTTTTTTTTTTTTTCCTGTTCTTTTGTTTAAGTTGCTTTACAAATGCATTCCAGTTCTTACTTGATCATTATAAAGTCAAAAACACAAGCGCACACTGATCTACGGAGCCTTAAAGGGACATTGTGGTGGAAAAAAATCGGGGTGGGAGTAAAAAAATATTTTTGGAAATGTTTTGCGTTCCCTCGAGAAACCTTTTGTTCCTTCACAAAACTTTTGCGTTCTCTCGCAAAACCAGTTGAGTTCGGACAAGCTCTTCCTGTTTACTTTAGCTTGCAGTATTTCATACAGTTCCGCACCTTCACAATGGAGCGGTTGTCACGAATCTGGTTTGTGGCCTTCCGTCCAACTACCACAAGAGGTCACTTCTCCATCATATTGACTCTCACACCACACATCACACTGGACTGCATTTCCCATCATCCATTGCACTGATCACACAGCTGTCACAAATCACACGCTCACCTGAAAGCTATTACACCCACTATAAAACACACTCTCAGATCCTGATTTAGCTGCTGAATATTGTCTAGCGTTTAGCACTCTCCTAGTGTTAGCTACTGTACCAAGCCATTCTGTGTTTGTTTCCTGTCTAGTCTCTAGTATTGTTCTGCGTTTATCATCTCTCCAAGTGATAGCTGCTTTACGGAGCCTTAGTTCCTAGTTCTAGTCTTATTCTAGTCTCGTTGTGTTTCCTGATTTCCTAGTTCCTGATTCTTGGACTCAAGTGTAAAGAAATACAGTCAGTGCTTAGTTCAAGGCATGGTTTTGGTAGGCCTACATTCTAAAATGTTTAACGCTGCTTAATGAAGTTAATAAAAAAATAAAAATAAAAAAAATGCTATATTTTATATGAATTAAAACTATGTATCCCTACTGTGTACATGCAAGCCCACAATATGAGCATATATGATGTACTGAGAAGAGATCCAGGCAGATGAAGTCTTTCTGTGAAAGTGTAGTTTATTAACACTCAATAATCATAAGTATATGTGATAAAGATTACAGATGATTAAATATGAAAATTGAAAGGAAATATTAAAAATGGGTACAATATCCAAACTTAATATATTCTGCTAAAACTCAGATAATAGTCTATCAATCTGAGCAATCTGATCTGAGTATAGTAATATTCAAGAGCTGAGAGATGAAGATCTTCAGAGCATGCAGAGGAAAAAGAAGAAGAATCAAGGAAGCCAATTTGGGGAGCAATATATATAGAGACTTGCATCCTCTTACAGCATCATGGAATGTTTTTGTGTCTGATCGACAAATGTCACTGTTTTTATCCATTATATCACTATCTTCATGTTGTCAAATACTTCCTCTACCTAAGGTGAATTTAGTTCAGGACTAGGTCACGATGACATGACCTATGAAATGCAGTAGGTTAAAGTGAGATAAAAATAGAGACATAGGTTGTGGTTTTACATCCTTGCATATACAGTATATACAGGTATGTGTGTTTTTTTTTTAATTGCTAATGAGTGTTGAACTTTCTTCTCCGTCCCTGTAAAGACATGGATCTGATATTTCTGGTGTGGAAGCATGACTAACAGTGTGGATTTTGAATTGTTCAAGATCATCTATGAGACTCATGTATGTTTGTCTGATGAGTGAATGAGTGAATCAATGATGTTCTTCTGTTGTTGATTTGCATGCGTTTTGAATCCAGGCATATTTCTCTACTCACAATCTTTGTGATATATCAGGAAAAAAAAGTTTCCACAGCACTATTGTATATTTTGTTTGGCTTATGCTAACTGTTTGTTCTTCAGGTGCATCTGGTGTTGGATCAGATGTAGTGTCAGTGTCTGTGAAGGAGGGAGATTCAGTCATTTTTCACACTGGTGTTGAAACAAGCCAACACAAAGATATTAAATGGTATTTTAATGGCATTCGTATCGCTCAAATCAGTGGAGATCTCGGTGATATCTGTACAGATGTTCAGTGTGAAGATGGTGAAGAGAGATTCAGAGACAGACTGAAGCTGGATCATCAGACTGGATCTCTGACCAGCGTAGCGCCATTTTGGAAAATATCCGCTGGGCGCAAATAGCATATGCTGTTCTGTGTAAGGTTGTTGTTCAAATTGTTGAATAACGTAGTTGTTTTTGTTTTCTTTGCACAGAAAAAGTGTTCTGGTCGCTTCATTAAATTCAGATTGAACCACTGATGGCAGATGGACTATTCTGACGATGTTTTTCAAACTTTTCTGGGCCTTGACAGTGTTAATTGTTTGGCATTCAATGGGACAGTCACAAGCTTCCCAGTTTTCATCCAAAATATTTTAAATTGTGTTCCGAAGATGAACAAAGCTTTCACTGGTTTGGAACGACATGGGGATAAGTGATTAATGACAAAATTTGCATTTTGGAGTGGAGTAACCTTTAACATGAAAAAGGCATAATATCAGACCATTTTCCTGTCAGTATTATTTCCTATTGATGTTATAGTGCTGTGATTCTGCTATTGCTAAAGCACATGCTGCCATTTATTAGTTAAATCAATAGCATGCAACTGATGACCAAAGTAGAAAGATGTAAATGTCATTCAAAGATATTGTTAAATACTGGATGGATTATCATTCACTCTGTAGTAATAATGACTGTCTGTCTTTATCTGTTCCATATTCAGGTCTGTCTTCAGCTGCTTCAGCAGGAATTGTTGGTTCTGTTGTTGTTCTGCTGGTGGTTATGCTGGTAACTGCTGGATTGATTTTATGTCATCGCAGGAAATATAGACGAGCACCACAGAATGTAAGTATTACAGCTAATTTACCAAGATAAATGAGATTTACTGTGTAAAAAAAATAAAAAATAATAATAATAATAAATAAAAAACAGTGGTATGAATACATTTTGAATATTATTATATAATTAGAATTCTGAGTGTTGGATAAATCTATACAATGAAAAGCTATTTGTTGTCCTTCATTTTTATTCTTAATTTTAATACCAGAGAAGCAGATACTCACCAATGAGGCGCTGTCAAAACACTCAAAAATGCAATATTGTATAGTGATATTGAAATCACAATACTTAGTTTATATTACTGGAATACAAAAGATGACAGTTTGATGCAGTATAAGGTGTGAGGGAAAGGAAACCTCTGCACAAACAACAGGAAAAACACAATTCCAACAGCATTTATGAATCTGTTTTCTTACAGGACAAAGATGTTAAAAACTCACCACCTAATCCGAACAGCATTGCTTTGAGTGACACATAACATCCTTGAATCAGACTCCGGACAAGGCTGGCATTAAAACAATGTAGCATATTTATAATTTATAATATATTGAAAGGGACACTAAAGAGAATTAGGAAATGACTGAAACGTAGCAAAACTTTACTAGCAATGGAACAGCGAGGGCTGTTTATTGGAGGTTTATTAAGGCTGCTAAAGTGATCCAGACATCATTTGTTTCTTGTCTTTGCACTAGAACTGATCTGGTTTGACATTTCAAATATTTGGTCTTGCCTGCTTACTTTCACTAATAACTGACAGAACTGACCGTGTTTTCACATTATGACCAGGATTTTCCTCCTCACACACAGTCTCATACCAGAGGACAGTCTGCACTGTTACTGTACATGGTTTTACTGGTATTGTTGCTGTTTCTGAAAAAGAAATGTTGCCATTACGTTGCCAATGTTTATGGTTTAAACAACACTATCCCTTAGTCATCAGCCTTCATCAGAAAACACCTTCCACAAGTTACACTTGTTACTTAAGCTTGAAAAATATTTGATGTGATGTTTGTCAGGAGGAATGTTAAAGCACAATTACACAAATGTGTGTATGCTTGATAATTAAAGTGAAAGTGAAAGTGAAAGTGACATGATGTGGCCAAGTATGGTAATGCAATCTTTATCACTGAAATGTGCAAAAATGAGTCACAGTGAAATTCCAACATCCAGTCTTCTTACCTGTAGTTGTAAAGAAATCATATGTTACATTTTATGAGGTGCTGATTCGTTATTTCATTTTATTTATTGACTTGATGAAGACGATTGCTTTCCCTTACATACTCTGCTTGGTCAGTCTAGCCTTAAGCTTTAGTCTTCCAGTTTTCTTGGTTCTTTCTTGGTTCAACACTTGTGTTCTCTTGTTCCTGTTTTTGGATTTGTCTTTTTGTCTGGTGTTCATTGTAAATATGATACTAACCTCAGTAGAGGTGTGCCATTATTATTATTTTTTTATTTATGTCATGTAAATATTTTCAGAAATGTCACTGAAGTGTCAAAGCTAATATGCTAAACTCCTCTCAAAAGCCAATATGAAATGGAAATGAATGTTGTAGTTTTCCAAACTCTAAAGGTTTTGTTTGTTTGTTTTTAATAAGTTGCATGACAGATATGGTGTGCCTTGCACTCTGCAAAAGATCTTTATACACGTTCCTTTCTGCGTTCCTTATTTTTGCGTCAGCGAAGGGAAAAGTTCCTTGAAGTACAACCTACTAAACACTATTTTCAGAAACAAGGAAATTAATTTGAAAAATGTTTGTATGATTATGTGATACATATTATTAAAACATGGCTTTGTGTCTCTCTAAAATAAGTTTGTGTGTTATCATAAATAACTAAGCTGATATTGCATTGAGTAATATTGAATGATTTCAACACTGATGCACTTCTTTTACTAGTAAGTTTATTATCGTTTCGTCCTGTGACCTGCTGTAATGTGATAATCGGGTGACAACCGTGTTTGTTTTTGCTGTCAGTGCTGTCTATCTCTCTATAGTTCCATTGTATTTGGTGCTGCAGCTCTGGCACGTTGTTTGCATGATACTGCAATCTACTGCCTGGTTATCAACTATCACTCTATCCAGTGGCTGGCTCCTGCAGGAAGAAGCCAAGCGATACAAGCAGCCAAAGCAACATAGTAACCTGAGACTTGGAGGTTTTTCCTCCCCATGAGGCTCCTGTCTCAGACAGTTTGCCAATTGTTGCTAGTGATGGGAGTAACAAAGCTTTTCGAAAGTTCTAATTAATTGAAACAATTACTAATTAAAATTATTCACTGTTTCGAATTGATCGACGCGACACACGCTGGTGACCCCTGCTGGAAGAACAGTGCAAATGCTGAGAAATCTCCCTACCACTATCTACTACTAAAGTGTCCCTAGCAAAATTTTGCTCTAACAATTAAATATATGTATATGTAACCACTGTTGTTGTAATTTTGGCCGCATACCATATTACCTGCAGTCTCTCCAACAACAGTTTTTTTTTTTTTTTTTGGTATTCATTACACAATTCATTTATTCATTACATTTGTATTAAGTATTTATCTCTTTCTTTTTTGTTTTGATTACCTATCTTCTTTTGGGTCAGTTTATTTACGTGTGGCCTCCCTGTTTTTGTTATGCTGCCCTCAGCGAGGTGGTTTATGTTCAAGGGTAAAATAGTTGTAATATTAGACAATAACAGGCAGTTTCCCTTCTGTAGCCTACATCATCACTATAATTTCCATAGGGGCTACGTAATATTAGTTTCACTTTTAACTTCATGTTATGATTTATTGTTGATTTATTATGATTTATGTTAAAACAAACAAGATGATATTAAATGGTATTTCGATTACACTCAAATTGCTGAAATAATTGGAAATCACAGATAAACAGGGTAAAGAGAGATTTGGAAACAGACTGAAGGTGAATCAGACTGGATCTCTGACCATCACAAACACCACAACCTCAGACTCTGGACTTTATGAACTACAGATCACCAGCAGAAACAGTGCTAAAAAAATTACTGTCAATAGTGAGTCATTAATGAATGTTTAAATGAAGTTTATATATACATACAGTGTCTGTAGAAAATCATCATACCCTGTGAAAACCTTTACCTTTTGTCACATTTCACCCTGGAAAATGAAATAAATAAATACAATCTAACTTTTTTTGAGCTGTATGTATACCTTATAACCATCATCATTAAAGTAAAAATATAATTGAAAACAATTCTGGACAATTATTAAAAATGAATGAAAATCAGTGAAATGCCTGGCTTGGTAAAGTGATCAGCCCCTTAGTCCAGGGGTGTCAAACTCAGTTCCTGGAGGGCTGCAGCTCTGCAGAGTTTAGTTCCAACACACAAACAATGTAGTTTTCAAATAAGCCTAAATGACATGATTAGCTGGATCAGGTGTGTTTAATTAGAGTTGCATCTAAACTCTGCAGGGCTCCGGCCCTCCAGGAACTGAGTTTGACACCCGTGCCTTAGAGTATACCATTATAAACTTCCTCAGGTGCAAGCAATCAACTTCCAGATTAAACACCAGGCTAATTGCTCCACCTGACATCAATAGTAGTGGTGTTGATTACTTCAGAATAGCACAAGCTGTTTCTTGAAGATTCCACAGTTAGTAGTGCATGATATGGCAAAGAATTCACCATGGCTGGGAAAGTGCTTTCAAAAGACCTCTGGGATGAAGTTATAGAAAGGCACAAGTTAGGAGAAGGCTACAAAAACATTTCAAAAACTTTAGCTATCCCTCGAAGTACTGTTCAGAGCATCATTAAGAAGTGGAAAGCATATGGCTCCACCAGCACATGGCCTAGATCAGGCCGTCCGTCCAAAGTTGATGACAGAAATGTATATATATATATATATGATTTCATGTGTGGCCTCCCTGTTTTTGTTATGCTGGTGGTTCATGTTCAAGGGTAAAATTGTTGAAATATTAGACAACAACAGCCAGTTTCACTTCTGTACATCAACACTGTAGTTTCCATAGGGGCTACAGATTATAAGTGTCACTTTTAACTAGTGAAATCACTGCATCGCCATCTGAGCAGAAGCACAGAAAGCTTTTATGAATAAGAATCTGCGTTCGTGAGGGAAAAAGTGGAGAAAATGAAGCATCTCTTTAAATTGCTGGCAGTGATCTTGTTTTTTCTCAACAATGGTAAGATCTTTATTTGTTAAGGATTATTTAAATATAGGATTAGGGTTCATGATGGGATTATGGTTAGGGTGACAACAGTATAGGACAAAAAAAAATAATAATAATTTGTCAAACAATTAATCAAATCCAAAATAAAAGTTTTTGTTGACATAATATATATGAGTGTGTACTGTGTATATTTATTATGTATATATAAATACACACATACGCATGTTTATATTCAAGAAAAAGATGTTATATTAAAAATATTTATATATAATATCAATTATATGAATCTAAATACATACATTGAAATACATGTAAATATTTTCAAAATACATACTGTATGTGTGTATTTGGTCCCACTTTATATTAGGTGGCCTTAACTACTATGTACTTACATTTAAATTAATAATTTGGTACAATGCACTTATTGTGTACATACATGTTTTTACATTGTACTTATATTTTTAAAAATACCAATATGTAATTACATCTGTAATTAATTTCTGTAATTACATTTATAATTACACTGTTGACCCATCCCTTACACCTTAACCCACCCTTAAACCCACCTCAATAGCAGTATTTTTTATTTTTTTTTGCAATATAATATGAACACAATAAGTACATTGTACTATTTTTTTTGATGTAAGTACATTAAGGCCACCTAATATAAAGTGTGACCATGTATGTATATACATAATAAATATACACAGTATACACAGAAATATTACGTCAACAAAAGCCTTTATTTTGGATTAATCATTTGACAGCACATTTCTGAAGTATTTTATGGGTAATGTTCATCTTTTTAATATTAATTATGAGTCTATAAATTGTTGATTATATGAATGCACAGATATATGCATAGTGAAAGGAGGTAAAAATATGCATCATGATGTGTTTTGTTTGTTGTATTTGTCTGATGAGTGAATATGTGAATCCATGATGTTCTTCTGCTGTTTGTTTGCATGTGTTACATTATGAATTTAGACAAATATTGGCTTATGTTTTTTTTTCTTCAGGTGTGTCTGGTGTTGATTCAGATGAAGTGTCAGTGATGGAGGGAGATTCAGTCACTCTGATTTATGCTGAAACAAATAAACAAGATGATACACAAGATGATATCAAATGGTATTTCAATTACACTCAAATTGCTGAAATAATTGGGAATCACACTAAGATTTATACAGATAAACAGGGTAAAGAGAGATTTAGAAACAGACTGAAGGTGAATCAGACAGGATCTCTGACCATCACAAATATCACAACCTCAGACTCTGGACTTTATGAACTACAGATCACCAGCAGAAACAATGAAAAAATCTTCAATGTTACTGTCAATGGTGAGTCATTAATGAATGTTTAAATGAAGTTTATACAGGTGCATCTCAATAAATTAGAATGTTGTGGAAAAGTTCATTTATTTCAGTAATTTAACTCAAATTTTGATATTAAATCAATTCAATGCACACAGACTGAAGTCTTTGGTTATTTTAATTGTGATGATCTCAACAAATTAGAATACTTCACAAGACCAATAAAAAAAAAAAACATTTTTAGTTGTTGGCCTTCTGGAAAGTATGTTCATTTACTGTATTTGTACTCAATACTTGGTAGGGGCTCCTTTTGCTTTAATTACTGCCTCAATTCGGCGTGGCATGGAGGTGATCAGTTTGTGGCACTGCTGAGGTGGTATGGAAGCCCAGGTTTCTTTGACAGTGGCCTTCAGCTCATCTGCATTGTTGGGTCTGGTGTCTCTCATCTTCCTCTTGACAATAACCCATAGATTCTCTATGGGGTTCAGGTCTGGTGAGTTTGCTGGCCAATCAAGCACACCAACACCATGGTCATTGAACCAGCTTTTGGTACCTTTGGCAGTGTCAAGTCAAGTCAAGTCACCTTTATTTATATAGCGCTTTTACAATACAGATTGTGTCAAAGCACTTAACAGTATCAAATTGGAGGATAGAGTGTCAGTAATGTATAATGATAAGATTAAACACTCAATTTTCAGTTAAAGGCATTTCATTATTGAATTCAGAGATGTCATTGTCTAGCTCAGTTTAGTTTAAATAGTATCTGTGCAATCAAATCGGCAATAATCGCTAGAAATTAAGTGTCCCCGACTGAGCAAGCCAGAGGCGACAGCGGCAAGGAACCAAAACTCCCTCTGTGACAGAATGGAGAAAAAAACCTTGGGAGAAACCAGGCTCAGTCGGGGGGCCAGTTCTCCTCTGACCAGACGAAACCCGCAGTTAAAAAGTTTATATTTCTATTTTAATTTTGTTGCAATTTCTAACAATAGTAGTATTATGTAGTTAGGTATTTTATTATATTTTAGTTATTTTGTTATTTTTGGTTGATATATCTGGGGTGTATCTGGGTGTCCTGGTCTCCGCTGACGATCAGGGCTGTAGACATCATCTATTGGTGCTGATCCACCATCTGATCGGATACGGACTGAGAAACAGACTAGGAAAGAAACAGACAAATATTAGCGTAGATGCCATTCAACTTACGATGTAACGAGTACATCGTGTGTTATGGGGAGTGTTCCCGGTTCGGTTGATCTAATTAATGCAGCCTAACAATCCTTTAACGGATTTGAATAATAGAAGCGTATTAATGTGTTATGTGTAAGCCAGGCTAAAGAGATGGGTCTTTAATCTAGATTTAAACTGACAGAGTGTGTCTGCCTCCCGAACAGTGTTAGGTAGATTGTTCCAGAGTTTGGGTGCTAAATAGGAATAGGATCTGCCGCCCGCAGTCGATTTTGATATTCTAGGTATTATCAAACGGCCAGAGTTTTGAGAACGCAGCGGACGTGGAGGACTATAATGCGATAAGAGCTCGCTCACGTACTGAGGAGCTAAACCATTCAGGGCTTTATAAGTAATTAACAAGATTTTAAAATCTATCCGATGCTTGATAGGGAGCCAGTGCAGTGTTGACAGAACCGGGCTAATATGGTCATATTTCCTGGTTCTAGTAAGGACTCTAGCTGCTGCATTTTGGACTAACTGTAGTTTGTTGATCAAGCGTGCAGAACAACCACCTAATAAAGCATTACAATAGTCTAACCTTGAGGTCATAAACGCATGAATTAACATTTCTGCATTTGACGTTGAGAGCATTGGTCGCAATTTAGATATGCTTTTGAGATGAAAAATGCAGTTTTACAGATGCTAGAAACATGGCTTTCAAATGACAGATTGCTATCGAACAGCACACCTAGGTTCCTGACTGATGAAGAAGAATTGACAGAGCAGCCGTCAAGTGTTAGATAATGTTCTAGGTTACTACATGTGGGGTTTTTAGGTCCGATAATTAACACCTCTGTTTTTTCTGAATTTAGCAGTAAAAAATTATTCGTCATCCAGTTTTTTATATCGACTATGCATTCCATTAGTTTCTCAATTTGGTGTGTTTCACCGGGCCGCGAAGAAATATAGAGCTGAGTATCATCAGCATAACAGTGAAAGCTAACACCATGTCTCCTGATAATATCTCCCAAGGGTAACATATAAAGCGTGAAAAGTAACGGCCCTAGTACTGAGCCTTGAGGTACTCCATACTGCACTTGTGATCGATATGATACCTCTTCATTCACTGCTACGAACTGATGGCGGTCAGATAAGTACGATTTGAACCATGCTAAGGCACTTCCACTAATGCCAACAAAGTTTTCTAGTCTATTCAAAAGAATGTTGTGGTCGATAGTGTCGAACGCAGCGCTAAGATCCAGTAGAACTAATAAAGAGATACAACCACGATCAGATGATAGAAGCAGGTCATTTGTAACTCAGTGTGGGCAGGTGCCAAGTCTTGCTGGAAAATGAAATCAGCATCTCCATAAAGCTTGTCAGCAGAAGGAAGCATGAAGTGCTCTAAAATTTCCTGGTAGATGGCTGCGTTGACTGTGGACTTCAGAAAACACAGTGGACCAACACCAGCAGATGACATGGCCGCCCAAATCACTTCACACTGGACTTCAAGCAACATGGATTCTGTGCCTCTCCACTCTTCCTCCAGACTCTGGGACCTTGATTTCCAAATGAAATGCAAAATTTACTTTCATCTGAAAAGAGGACTTTGGACCACTGAGCGACAGTCAGTTCTTTTTCTCCACAGCCCAGGTAAGACGTTTCTGATGTTGTCTCTGCTTCAGAAGTGGCTTGGTAGCCCTTTTCCTGAAGATATCTGAGCGTGGTGACTCTTGATGCACTGACTCCAGCTTCAGTTCACTCCTTGTGAAGCTCTCCCAAGTGTTTGAATCAGCTTTGCTTGACAATATTCTCAAGCTTGCAGTCATCCCTGTTGCTTGTGCACCTTTTCCTACCCAAATTCTTCATTCCAGTCAACTTTGCATTTAATATGCTTTGATACAGCACTCTGTAAACAGCCACACCTTTCAGTAATGACCTCTTTGTGGAGGGCAATGTTCAATCTTCTGGACCATTGCCAAGTCAGCAGTCTTCTCCATTATTGTGGTTTCAAAGAACAAGAGATACCCGGAATTTATACTGTAGGGATGGTCATTAATTGAAACTCAAATGTAAATATTCTAATATTTTGAGATACTGATTTTTGACTTTCATGAGCTGTAAGTTCTAATCATCAAAATAAAAAAATAAAAAAAATAAAAAAACTTTTGAAATGTTTTACTTTACATGCAATGAATCTAAAATATATGAAAGTTTCACTTTTTGAAATAACTTACAAGAAAAAATGAACTTTTTCACGACATTCTAATTTATTGAGATTTTTTTTGCAATGATTTTCAGAATTATTTTCATTGCCTTTATATCACTTTACATCATTATTGTCACGAATCTGGTCTGTGAACTTCCATTCACTCACCACCAGAGGTCACTCACTCACCACAGTTACTTTTGCACTACACTACTGTTGCACGACACCTCCGGACTACATTTCCCATCATCCATCACACAGATCACACAGCTGTCACAGATTACACATTGCACTGATTACAGCTGAAACCCATTAGACACGTTTTATAAGCCTTGGACTTTCTTTCCCTCACTGCCGAGTATTGTATGCATTTATCGCTGCCCTACAGAGCCCTGTTAGTTTTCCTAGTCTTGCCTTATGTCGGATTGTGTTTTCCCCTGCCTGGACTATCGCTTACGTTTTGGATTACCTCTCTTGCCAAGCCCCTTTTGACACTATTCGCTGTCGTCTGACCCACACCCGTTTTAGATAACTCTTTGCATTGCCTATGATATACTTGTCTGCCATTGTTACGACCCTGCCTGTTAAGACCACTTCTCTGATCAATAAAAGCTCGTACATGGATCCGCATGTCTCTCGTCTCGTTGGTCCCGTAACAATTATACAGTTTGTTTTGATTTAAAAATAAACCATTTCCATCTTCAAGCTGTTTTAGCTTTTTTTCACAACAAACTGCAGTTGAGCTCAAATGAATATGACTGTCTAATCTTACCATCTCTGATCAGTTGTTAAGCTGTTTAAATGAGGATTTAATATAAAATATGGATGTAAAATGTTTTTGAGCACAAAATGTTTCTTTCTGGGTCAAAATTCAAGAAAGAGTTTGTGCAATTGCATTCATGTTGACAGGTCTTTCATGTTGTGTAGTTCTATTGTTTTTTTTCCCCCCATAAAAGTTCCTCCAGCAGATGTTGGTTTGTGTTTCAGGTGTTTCCACTGCTGAACAAGATGAAATGAAGAGAAAGTCAGTGAAAGAGGGAGAATCTGTCACTTTAGATCCTGGTTTAATAAAAAAGCCAAATGATACGATGAAGTGGCATTTTAATGACGTTCTCATCGCTGAATTTACTGAAGATCAGAATAAGATCTGTACAGATGATCTGTGTGATGGGAGATTCAGAGACAGACTGAAGCTGGATCATCAGACTGGATCTCTGACCATCACAAACACCAGAACCACAGACTCTGGAGATTATCAACTACAGATCATCAACAGCCAATCCAGCATCATAAGGAGTTTCGGTATCACTGTTACTATCAATGGTGAGTATATAATTCAGTCATCCAATGCATGTTCCTTTGAGGATTTCATTATTTCTAAATCAACCCAATAACTGTTGGGTTGTGGACTGTTTAAAAAGGGAGCTTTGACTCAATTTGACTGATGGTATCAACATGAAAATGCATAATATTACTCAGTTTTCCTGCAAACATTAATTGCTGTTGAGCTCTCAGTAATGTGATGTTGCTTCATCTGCTGTTCCTAAAATAGATGCTGATATTTATCAGTTAAAACAATGTCATATAATACATATGATTTAAAGATTTCGTTAAATACTGGTTGGATTATCGGTCACTCTTTAGTAATAATTACTCTCATGTTCTGTTTCAGTTTCAGGCTTGTCTGCAGGTGCTATAGCAGGGATATGTTTTGGTGTTTTTCTGCTGGATGCTCTGATTGGTGGTGTTTGTCAGTTTTGCCGGTAACATAAATGTAAACTGTGAATAGTCATCTTTATATCCTTTGTTTTTAACACCACAGAAGCAGATATTCATTGGTGAGGCAGTGTCAAAACAATCAAAAAACAGGAGTAACTACCAAATAAACTAAATAACAATTTATATAAAAACAATGCAACTTCTGTCAGAGTGCAATGCAACATTCAAAAATTTTATATGTGGTACTGAATGCTTCAATTTTGTATTACTGAAATACCGGAGATTGTAAGGTAAACACTGTATAAAATATTTTAGAAATGAAAACCTGTGTACGAACAATAGGAAAAGCACAACTCCAAGTCTCTAGTATATTTTTGTTTGTGTTACTGAAACATCAATCCTCATTACTTTTACCATTTGTGAATCTGTGTTTGCAGGATAATGATGCACTAACAACCTGATCCAAAATATTATTGCTTTGAGGAGGAGGAACCAGCTGTGTATCTTAAGTTATTTTGCAAGTAAATGTATCCTGATTTAAGAAAGTTTCTGGATCAGCATGGCTTTTAAAATTATGTTTTGGGTGCATAATCTGAACAAGATACATCATACGCTGCCACTATTTTGCGATGACACATCATTTAATGTCAAGTATAAAAATATCCCTTTTAAAAACAACTTTGCAGCATCTTCTTGAAATCCGAAATACTAATGATGTCCACCAGAGGGAGCCACAGGATAATAAATCATTTTATACCTCATATTGTAGTTTAAAACATGTGTAAATGATATGTCGATTGACTTATATAAAAATTCTTAGAAACCCATTGCAGTTTCATTCAAGTTTAATGTATAATCAGTTTGAAAATAAATCTGTGATCTCTACTTATTAGATCATTGTTAACTTACAGGCTATATCCTTATGTAGTGGTTCTCAACCTTTTTTTACTCCAAGGCCCCCTCCTCTCCGAATCAATACTGCAAGGCCCCTTTTCTGTTCACGAAACATTTGTATTCTAGTGTTTTATATATATATATATATATATATATATGTGTGTGTGTGTGTGTGTGTGTGTGTGACCCTGGACCACAAAACCAGTCATAATGGTCAATTTTTCAAAATTGAGATTTCTACATCATCTTGAAAGCTGAATAAATTTCCATTGATGTATGGTTTGTTATGATAGGACAATATTTGGTCGAGATACAACTATTTGAAAATCTGGAATCTGATGGTGCAAAAAAATAAAATAAAAAAATAAAAATATTGAGAAAATCACCTTTAAATTTCTCCAAATGAAGTTCTTAACAATGCATATTACTAATCAAAAATTAAGTTTGATATATTTACATTAGGAAAGTTACAAAAAATATTAATCGAACACAATCTTTACTTATTAATATCCTAATGATTTTTGGCCTAAAAGAAAAATCTATAATTTTGACCCATACAATGTATTTTGGCTATTGCTACAACACTGCCCTCCAAAAGTTTGGAAACGCCCTAGAAAAGTGGGGTTTTGCACAACATTGGCATGAATCCTTTTTAATTTGTGATAATTTTGCACTGATAAGGGACAACACAAACCACAAAAACATATTTTATTACATAAACAGTTTATACATAGAAAAAACTTAAATTCTTGATTCATCAAAATATCTACCATTAGCAGCTATCGCAGCTCTTCATAATCTGGGCATCCGAGCTGTCAGTTTATTCAAACATTGACTTGATATATTACTCCAAGCCTCCTGAAGGATTGCCCAAAGATGATTCACACTGGTTGGACACTTCTTATGGACATCACGGTCCAGTTCCTCCCATAGTAGCTCAATTGGGTTGAAGTCGGGTGATTGGGGAGGCTGTTCCATGACAGACATGATGCCAGCTGACTATTTCCTCTCCAAATAGGATTTGCACAGCTTGGAAGTGTGCTTGGAAGTGTGATATCGTCCAAAGCCACACTTTGCCAGGGGTGTTTCCAAACTTTTGGAGGGCAGTGTATATATATATCTACCTGGTCTCATGGCATTTACGTATCTGGGTGCACTTTTTAGCGTGACATGAAATACGTACCAATAAGTACATATCACTGCAGTTTCCAAAATAAATGAACACTTTCACACAAATTTACAGAGTTGCAATTAATAAAGCATAATTTTCACACAATTACTTGAAGAATTTACATTACTTGTAAATTTTCATGATTTTCCTTTATAAATCATTGGTTGTCTGGATAAGAAATTTCAGTTAAATATATCATATAGGAGACAAACACAGTGATATTTGAGAAGTGAAATAAAGTTTATATGATTTATGGAAAGTGTGCAAGAATTATTTAAACAAAATTAGGCATGTGCATAAATTTAGGCACCCTTGTCATTTTATTGATTTCAATACCTTTAGCACTGATTATTAGAACTCAAAATTGGTTTGGTAACCTCAGTGACCCTTGACCTCCATACACAGGTGAATCCAATCATGAGAAAGTATTTAAAGGAGGCCAATTGTAAGTGTTTCTCCTCTTTGCATCTTCTGTAAAGAGTGGCAACATGGGAGCCTCAAAACAACTCTCAGATGACCTGAAAACAATGATTGTTGAACATCATGGTTTAGGGGAAGGATACAGAAAGCTGTCTCAGAGATTTAAGCTCTCAGTTTCAACTGTGAGGAACATTGTGAGGAATTGGAAGACCAGAGGCACAGTTCTAGTTAAGGCCCGAAGTGGCAGACCAAGAAAAATCTCAGATAAGCAGAGGCGCAGGATGGTGAGAACAGTCACAGTCAACCCACAGACCAGCTCCAAAGACCTACAACATCATCTTGCTGCAGATGGTGTCACTGTGCATCGTTCAACTATTCAGTGCACTTTACACAAGGAGATGCTGTATGGACGAGTAATGCGGAAAAAGCCTTTTCTCTGCACACGCCAAAAACGGTGTCGCTTGAGGTATGCTAAAGCACATTTGGACAAGCCAGCTTCATTTTGGAATAAGGTGCTGTGGACTGATGAAACTAAAATAGAGTTATTTGGGCAAAACAAGGGGCGTTATGCATGGCGGAAAAACAACACAGCATTCCAAGAAAAACACTTGCTACCTACAGTAAAATTTGGTGGCGGTTCCATCATGCTGTGGGGCTGTGTGGCCAGTGCAGGGACTGGGAATCTTGTTAAAGTTGAGGGTCGCATGGATTCCACTCAATATCAGCAGATTCTGGAGAACAATGTCCAGGAATCAGTGACAAAGTTGAAGTTGCGCCGGGGCTGGATCTTTCAACAAGACAACGACCCTAAACACTGCTCAAAATCTACTAAGGCATTCATGCAGAGGAACAAGTACAACGTTCTGGAATGGCCATCTCAGTCCCCAGACCTGAATATTATTGAAAATTTGTGGTGTGATTTAAAGCGGGCTGTCCATGCTCGGAAACCATCAAACCTGACTGAACTGGAGATGTTTTGTAAAGAAGAATGGTCCAAAATACCTTCTGCCAGAATCCAGACTCTAATTGGAAGCTATAGAAAGCGTTTAGAGGCTGTTATTTCTGCAAAAGGAGGATGCACAAAATATTGAGTTAATTTTTCTTTTGTGGTGCCTAAATTTATGCACATGCCTAATTTTGTTTAAATAATTCTTGCACACTTTCCATAAATCATATAAACTTTATTTCACTTCTCAAATATCACTGTGTTTGTCTCCTATATGATATATTTAACTGAAATTTCTTATCCAGACAACCAATGATTTATAAAGGAAAATCATGAAAATTTACAGGGGTGCCCAAACTTTGGCATACCACTGTATATATATATATATATAAACACCCCTGATCCTCACAAATTTCTTTACAACATGCTTCTTCGGTGAGCATCTGTTTTTTAAAACAGGCGCTGTATAATTTTTGATAATCTGTCTGACTGTGGATTTGTGGAGACCAAATCCTTTAGAGATGGTTTTGTAACCTTTTCCAGCCTGATCAACATCTTTTTCCGAGGTCCTCAGAGATCTCATTTGTTCATGACATGATTCACTTCCACAAACATAATCAGACTTTGATAGATCCTGTTCTTTCTATAAAACAGGGCAGGCAATGACACCTGATAGTCATTCCACTGATTGAAAACACCTCTGAACAGATGGACTCTAATTTCACCTTCAAATTATTAGATAATCCTAGAGATTCACATACTTTTGCAATGCACAGATTTGTAACACTGGATCATTTTTCTCAATAAATAGTGACAAAGAAGACTTGTGTGTAAATCTGATGATGTTTTGGGTCATATTTATGCAGAAATACAGTATGTATGTATATGTATAAAATAACTATATCAGTGGTTTGGGTGGGGGTGGGGGCTAACTATAAGTTAAATTATAACCATGACGCAAGATGAATTGGAAGATTGAGTATTCTCAACTATATGACTTTTACTCAAATGCCTTGTACACCAACAATACAACTGTAAAATGGCTTCTTTTGAAGCTAAATTGAGGAAAGAAAATATATGTTATTCTCTTATGTTACTGTGTTATAGATCGTTATACAGACAAAAACACAAGTGCTGACAGTGCTGAATAATGTTGAGGTGCTGAGTCTGGATGCTGATGGGATTGTTGAGCACACAGCTGTAGGTGTTTTATCCTGATATTCCACCTCCAGAGGTAGAGAGAGACTGATGCTGAGATCAGACACACTGATGCTGGACAATAAACTGTTTCCTTTGTACCAGGAGAGAGTCACATGACCCACATTCACCACTGAACACAACAATGAACAATATGATGATGATGATGAACATTGTGAAGAGTTACTGCTGATGACAGGAACAGACAGACGAGCTGAAAACATGAGAAAATAATCGGAAATACGGGTAAATCTGAACAACATTATTTTTGGTTCAAAGTGTTGAGTGAGTGTGATAATGAGCAGTGAAATGTAATTATGCATGTCGATATAAATATCTACTGAAATAAGTACTGGACAAAAATTACCTTTTAACTCACCATAGAAAGAATAACAGTTTTTAATAACAGTTTTGCTCCATTAATCTGTAGTTGATAGAGTCCAGCGTGTTCAGTTGTGATGTTTGTGATGGTCAGAGATCCAGTTTGATTGTCCAGCTTGAGTCTGTCTCTGAATCGCTCATCAAGAACATCAAATATGGAGAAGATTCCAGCATCTCTATTGATTTCAATAAATTATTCAACTATAACAAACTTTTCAGCTCCAAATTTCCACAATATGTTATCGTCTTTGTGTGTTTCAGTAACATTAGTTTTTAAAGTGACAGTATCTCACTTCATCACTGACACTTCAGAATCAGAATCAGAATGAGCTTTAATGGCCAGGTATGTTTACACATATGAGGAATTTGTTATAGTGACAGAAGCTCTACAGTGCAACAGAAAGACAGCAACAGGACAGGACACAGATAATAAAAGAATAATATACAAATATACATATAGGCAATGTACAAAATAGCAAAAACACAATATATAATAGACACTTGCTCACCAAACACACCTGAGGAACAAATAGATTTTACACTGATTAATGCTCTTGATGGTTTAGAAAGCCTGAAATCAGTTTGTAACCTTTAACTGCAGCAAACAAAATGAAGGTGACATACAGTATATGAACAGACAGACATGTGAATCAATAATTTGATGTTTAATGTGTATTAAAAATATTTGCAGTAGAGGAAATTAAAAATGACATATGATAAATTTATTACAGATTGAAAGTATAAGTTCAAATATACTGGAAATATTCAATACTTTATTTTTGTATTATTCAATTGATGTGCAGTTATTTATGATTACTTCAGAAGTATTTTAAATGATTATTTTAGAAGTTGCTTGGTCATGATTTGAATTTGCAGTCATTGCAATTAAGATTTATAAAACAAAAAGATTTGAAGCGCAGCAGAATCTTATTAATCTGAAATGTGAATAAATGCCAACAATATATTTATAACTCACCAGCAGCACAAACATGTGAAAAGTCTGATTTAATAAGATTATCAGTGAAAGGACGACTGATATAAACAAACACAACAGAACTAATGTGAATCCTCCCCCGACAGAGTTTGATCCTCCTAATGCAAACACACATGCGCACATATGCATGTTATATGTAATAAATATTATTTTGCCTCTTAATAAGAATGTACCTCTTCTTAATGTTGGAAAACATACTTTATTTTTCATCAATTAACACTGATGTACAAAATGTACAAATGTACAAAATCTGACACAGGGACAGTACTCTTTCAACTGGTACACATTTTTACCTTATTTCCCCCTAAATATATAGGTGCACATCAGAACCTGAAGCTAATGCTACATATTTGTACTTTTGAAAAGGTGATTCCAGTGACAGCGTCTCTGAGAGTGTACCAGTTTTACAGAAGTTCATCTGTTGAGTCAAACTGAAAGTGGCTGCGGAATGTGGCTTTTTTTTAAGAAATGTAGAAATGTGGTTCAGTCTGTTGGTGGAAAGAAATCATGTGCATGAGTGTGGGAGATTCAGATTCAGTGCATGTGAGTTTGGTTTGTAGGTGAAGAGTTTCTTCCTGTTCAGCTGAAGTTTAATCTACAGAAACATGATGAGAAACTGTTTCAGAGGTAGAAAACATACACTGGTCATATTTAACACTGCCATTCAGAGCCAATAATGCCATTTCGACTGAATAATGACAGTTTACTATTGTAGCAGAACTGAATTCTGTTTACATCACTGAATCACTATTTTCTTGTGTAACTCTGTAAAACTGCTTTGAAACCATCTGTACTGTATAAACCGCTGATTAAAGGTGAGATGACTTAACATTCACACATTGAGATGTTTGTGATGGTCAGAGATCCAGTTTGAAGGTGAGATATGTGAACAGATTTAATTATCATACTTTTAGAAATATCCATTTTAAACAAACTCTTAACCCAACACACAGTGATACACTGGAAATTTTACTAAATGTTCCCAAACTATTCAATACATTTAAAAAAAAAAAGCATTATCCCAGACTTTAAACACAACATTTGCTTTCACACTTTAAAGTAATGCAGCGATGGTTTAAATATAAGTCTTCTTATTTTAAACAAAGTTTGATGGAGCAGAATGATTATATAAACCTTGGTTTAATCTAGATTTAAGCGTAATTGTTACCGTGCAACACATCCTTAATCTTTAATTTGTTTTAAAGTTATCTACTCTACAGGAAAATTAATTTATACAATTTTACTTAAGTTACATAAATCATTAACAACAAAAATGATTTCATGGTAAAATTGAGCAAAACTCCATTAGTAATTTTAAAATTGTGTATTTATGTAATTATCAATGTAGTGAATATAAAGACCAACTTACTTTCCAACTTACAGATCAGACGCCAGCAGCACAAACAGAAGAAAACAAACATGCGAAATATTGTCAGCTGTTCAGTGAAAAGTCTGATCTAATAAGACTATCAATGAAAGCACAACTGATCTAAACAAACACAACAGAACTAATGTGAATCCTCCCCCGACAGAGTTTGATCATCCTAATGCAAACACACATGCACATATGCATGTTTCACATGTGTATGATCTCACAGTTATACTGAGGTTCATCTTCTGAATCAAACTGAAAGCTGCAGTGTTCTTCAGAAATGTGGTTTGATCGGTTGGTGGATGAACATCTTTTAGATGAGTGTGTTTTTTCACTGCATGTGTGTTTAGTTTGTAGATAAAGTGTTTTTCCTGTCCTGCTAACGGCTTTTTATGACTTTTTAATATGAAAATAAATAAATTGAAACAATAACATAATGATCATATTTAGATCAGCTTTAGCAGCTTCAGTGTTTCTGTCATCGGTGA